>NW_021604598.1:10107362-10170604 GCF_004785775.1 Grammomys surdaster | reverse complement strand
TCTCTCTCTCTCTCTCTCTCTCTCTCTCTCTCTCTCTCTCTCTCTCTCTCTGCTTGCTTGCTTATGTTGACAAGATCTCATAACTCACAAACAACTGTACCTGTCTTGGGGTGGGGAGGGTAGCAGGTATTAGAGATGGAACATAAAATCAAGAATTGTATAATTTTGATCAACCAAATGTGTCAAGAGGGCCATAATAAAATGAAAGTCTGTACCATTGAGCCATACCCCTAGTATCTTTTTAGTAGCTTTTTTGAGATGATCACAATTCACATGGCATCGTATTTGCCGGTTTTAGAAATTGTATAATGTTAAATTTAATAAAATTGCCCCACTTAAACAAGTGTTTAGCTATTGTGATACTCAGTCCTGAATCCACCACAAGTTTAGAACACTTTTACTATCCCAGATGAGCCGGTCTCTCATCTGCCCTGCCCCAGTTCCTTTGTTTCTCTTGTCCCAGCGAACCGCTCAGCTGCTTTCAATTTCTAGGCAACTGCCTATCCTGGATGTTTTGTATACATGGGACCTTACATCACTTTGTCTTTTGTCATTGGCTGCTTTCCACTTTGTAAGCATCGTTTTCAAGGTTGCTACATACTGCAACGTGTGTCAGTACTTGATTCCTTTTTATCAAATCATTCACTCCCCCCCCCCTACATCTTACACTGAAATTTCTCATCTCCTTTTACAGAGCCAGACTGATTTTCCCCTCTCCTCTAAATACAAGCATCCACGTTCACATGGCTCAGCATCAGAGTTTTGGGTAGAGCAAGCAGAGTCTGCATCTATCTTTCCTATGGTCTCCACCCAGTGCAGTGCTCCTGGGAGCTCAGCTTCCATTGAGCCTTTTCTGTTGTCCTTTTGTGCATTCCTCCCAGGAATCATTTCATCTGTTTCGTTCTTTCTTGTCCTCTCAGTCTCAAGACTTCGGATACTTACTTCCTAACAGTGAAGGGCTCAGATCACTCAGAGCTTTTTGGAAAGCAGAACCTCAGGCTTCAGCCTCCACGTTCTTCACTTATTTTTTCTGAGTCAGGACAGTTTCTCAGGAAATTCTGATGTAAGTGTCCTAGATTTCTATTCTAGGTTTACTGTTCACTCAGAGTCCAGAACCTTCTTCTCCCTTGGTTCCAGCTCTGAATACTACCTCCTTTCCAGAGACAGGCATACCCACCACACTCACATCACCATGGCCTGTTGGAACTCACTCCTCCTATTCCGTAAGTATCTATTAAACATGGAGCACACAAGATGCAACAACTTGACACCAAGAGCCATCATAAAAGATTCTTGAGTGCTGAAGCACAGTGAGAGGAAGATGTACACCCTCTGTCCAGGTCCCATCTTCCAGCCAGCTCCTTGTTTTGATTAAAGAAATCTGTACTGCCTTGGACTCTGGTGGCATTCTTTTCTCTGATGTAAGTTGCACACACTGTTTCACCTGATGTCATAGAGTACACCAAGGAACCACAACTGAATACCTGCCAAGGGGAGGCACTGAGTTGACTGAGCCAACCGGATACTGTCTAAAGTTTATTCCCACTGTTTGATGTGCTCAATGCACGTTGGAAAGACAGATAGCAGATGCTGGAAGTCTATGGCACCTGAAGTATAGGGAGATTTGAACTTATAAATTCTACAGGGCAAATGGAAACAGAGCCAAGGCAGCAAAGAGTTGCAGCGAGGTTGCTAAGACGTGGGCTAGTGCAGCCAGTGACACAGCCTGGCTGTAGGCAAGTCACTTAGCTTCTCCAGAACTAAAATTATTACTATTTAAAAAGAGGTAACAATAGACGTGCTTGATGACCAAGATCCGTAATCTCAGCTCTCAAGGGGGCGAGACATGAGGACCACAAACTCAAAGCAAGCCTGAACCATAGAGCAAACCTGAACCATAGAGCAAGCCT
The DNA here is from genome assembly GCF_004785775.1 of Grammomys surdaster. Lineage (NCBI taxonomy): Eukaryota > Metazoa > Chordata > Mammalia > Rodentia > Muridae > Grammomys > Grammomys surdaster. The sequence goes on along the minus strand of NW_021604598.1, from coordinate 10,168,694 downwards.
GAACCATAGAGCAAGCCTGAACCATAGAGCAAGCTCAAGGATAGGCCTAGCAATTTAGCAAAACTTTGTCTTATTTTCTTAAAGAGCCGTGCATATTACTCAGTGGTGGGGTGCTTACTCTATTAGAAGTAGAGCCCAGCTCCACTCTAAAACCCACACAAGCTTTTAGCTGTGGTGAGGGAACAACTCTTGGAGAAGCATTTCTTAGTTCTTTGTGAGAAGGACACAATATCTAGAGATAACTTCTGCATTCTCAAGGTAGCACTTAGTCCAGGGCTGGAGGGACTGTGTTGCATTGGCTGCAGTTTCTTATGACCTCGGGTCTCCTCTCTCTGCTTTGTTGGCAAGCTAAGCCTGAAAAGACAAAAGGGGACCCCCTCCCCACAACCCTCTCTCTGTTGCAGACCCTCCTTCCTCCCCTCCCACAGAAAGCTGCACTCTGAATCCCTCACTATTTAATTAAACAACACAGGACTCATCCTTTCAGAAGTAGGTCACAAAACGCCTCATGCAGAGACTTCTTTTAGGGGATCATAGGGTTCGGGGGTGGGGGAGGAGAGAGCACACATGATAAAGAACAAAATGTGTCTTCTACATTTCTAGCTTTCTGTCTTGGGCAGGGCACCGCATGCTGGGTACACAGTGGCTGTGAAATAGACTGGATCTATTTACAATCAATGGACCAACACTAAGATAGTTTACAAATTCACAACGAGCCAGCTGCACACCGAGACACATGTAGTAGTAGTACACTTTTGCTCGGGATCCTTGTACAGCTGTGTGCTCTGTGGCATGGAGACAGATGCTTGGAAACGAACAGGGGAAAACTCCCTCTCTTCTAGAAAGGAAGCTGTCTACCCAAGGATTTCCTAAGGAAGCCACTGTGGCAGACTGCCCCCAAATATAAGGACTAACAGTGTGTATGTCCCAAGGATCAGTTCTTAGAATTTAGCTTCCTTAGATACACAACAGTTGACGGGGTTACAGACAGAAAAATACTGTTTGTGTGCATGTGCTGTGGAGTGGCGTAAAGGAGTCCTGAACCCTACCACCGCTCTCAGCTGAGCCACTCTGGTGGTACCACGTACCTACTTCTGCTTCCTGCCCTCTGCCTTCACCTAACTTTTCTTATGACTCTCAGTGTGACAATTTTAGCTACCACTGACATCCATATTGGGCATGTCTGTCCTTCGCTTTGGATGAAGGTGGCTCACTGAAAGGCTCAGCAGAGATGGCTCCCTGAATAGAAATGTATGCCAGACAAATGGCAAGTGGCTCGACATCCCACCGAGGCTGGGGAGTTGAAAAGGCCCACGTCGCCTGAGAAATGAGGCTGGCTATTAAGGTGTGACATGATTCTCACTTTCAGTCAAAGGCTTTTCAAGCTGCTTGTAGAGCCCAATCAAGAGGAGATGAAAACTTCGTCGGCATCTCAAGATATACCCCTCTCGAGCTGATGAAGGGAAGAGAGCATGCCTGGATGTGGATGGAATGCAAAGCTGGCTTCTTGACTTCTGTGACTTGGCTAAGTCTGCAGCCCCCAACTTCACATGTATTTGTCAGCTTTCACCTCCCTGCTGGCTCAGGGGCCAACTTGAAGGCCTGGAGATGAGTCTCAGGACCCAGGAAGTAAGTTCAACAAGGGCTGAGTGGGAGGATGCCACCCCACGGAATTCACCCTGCCTCTTCCCAAGTCTAGGGAGTCCTAGACCCAAGGCCCTAATGCTGATGACACTACCAGTTTCCTATTACTGTAGCACATCCTGAGATAAGAGGGAGCACTCCGAAACCTCAGATTTTCATCCCTGAGCAGCTGAGCCCATTGCTTTAGGCCTGGGCTGGCAGAGGTGTGTAGCAGAGCCTCACCTCATTTACCAGGAGCCTGTGAACAAAAGGACAGACATAAAGGCAGGATGTAAGTCCTACTCGAAGACACACTTGCAGTGACCTAATAACCTTTGCTCCCCACTCTTCAAGCTCCTTCCAATCCCTAATAGCTTCACCCTGGAACCCCTTATCACCAGAAAAGGAACATTTAAGATCCAAACTACTGAAACTTGGAAAAGCATGAGGAAGCTGTGTGGTGAATCCTAACCTATGCCTGCAGCTTTGTGCTTGTATGTCCTTTTCAGAAAAATCTTGACCTATAAAAGTAGCTTTGGAAAAAAGAAAAGCTAACAGTACATTCTGGCTTTGCAACATCACCTTTGTCTTCTGTGTGTTTGCCCATCTGTAAAGATTTTACCTTTCAAGAGATGAAAAGAAGATGAAGTGCCTTCTACATACTGCCTCCCACTAGAACCTTGTAACTTAGCAAGTGCTATACTCCTAGATGGCCAGAAAGTGCATGCAAGGACTCGAACCACTGGATAGGAATCCAACAACTTTCTGTAACTTCAGTTTCCCATAATTGTGAGCAGAAATGACCTTATTTATACACACTCTGTCTCCCTCTCCCTCTCCAGCTCTCACTCTCGCAATCGCCCTCACTCTCACTCTTGCTCTTGCTCTCGCCCTCTTGCTCTCTCGCTCTCTCACTCTCTGACTCACTTACGGATTCTTCTCCTAGGCAAGCTCAACCAGTATCCCTATTTCAAAATGAGTCCTTCCTAAGACCACCAAGCAGATGCTAAGAGGACCAATGGTACCTGTGTCTGCTACCATCTCCCGGTCTACTGGGTACTCTGGGATTCCAACTGAATTATCTCAAGTGGCAAATAGACTCTAAAAGGAAAAGTGCAATGCATCTTAATCACTAGGGTTAAAATTTCATTTCATTCCATGTCTGACACTCTTTAGGAATGTTATCTTCCTTCGAGCTCAATAGGCAACAGAAATCCATATACATACATGTGAGCAGAGAGCTAGCCTTCCAGTGGGTGCATAGAAGTCGGGCTGGAAGGAATAAGTCACTGTGATTTGTGCTCCCTTCCTCCATGTTGCCCCTGCCAATTAGAGGAGAGGAGCCAGTCCATCCTAAATAAGAGCCAAAACCGTGGAATACTCCACCATCCCTTCCCCTGCTTTATAGTGTGTCTCTGTTCACATGGGAGACATGTTACCCAGGCTTGTGTCCCTTTTGACCATTCATCAACACAATTGTGAACAGATATGAGGAAGCAGCTGGATGCTGATATTTGAAGCAGGATTGATACATAGCTAAATGGGTTGCAGGTAAATCATCACCCCATTCCCCATAAAGCACTAGGCACACTATGCTTCTTAGCGCTATGGTCTGGACCTGCAGTCACCATTGGGTAGGTGTCTGTACCATGCTTTCCCCCCAAATAACCAGAGCTATGTATCCTTCTGCTCCTTTTAGCTCAGTGTTTTGATTCTCAACCAGGCTCACTGAAGAGAATCTCATTTATACATTATACCTTCATAGAATTCCAAAAACCACTTCCACTTGAAAAGAAAACACCTATCTTGGATTGCTGGTAGAGTTCAGCAGCAGAGTACCTGTATATTATATATAAAGCCTAGAGTTCAGTTCCTCTAACACATGGAAAGAAGGGCAGATTTCAAAAGAAAAGGCTAGTCTGTGGTGATAGATTCACTTACAAGAGATGTGGGAATACAGTTTCCAAACCCCTCAAGAAAGAGCAATGGGGACCACCCCTGTTAAGTTTGATAAGATACAAATAAGAAGATAATAGCTAATGATAAAATTTCTGGAGCTAAATGACCTGCATTTGAATCTTAGCTCTCCACATTTCTTATTGTGCAAACTTGGAGACGTTCCTCAGATTCATCTGCAAAACAGAGTGTGAAACTTACTACTGGCACAGATTCTGTAAGACTAGATGAATTAGTCTCTATAAATGCTTTACACAATGTCTAGCCCATTGGAGGTTCTCAGAAATATCAGTGCTCAACACAGTGAAAATAAGATGCTGCCAGTGAGATAAAGGCAAATTTCAAGGATTTCTGGGTCAAAACTTGTGAAATGTGGTTCATCCGACCACTGGCTGTTTAGTTACAAGGAAATGACTGAACCTCTGTTTAGCATCAGTTTCCTTGAGGTAAGTGGACGATTGCATTTTCCTTATTAAATAACCACAAGGGGGTTGAAAGAGTATGTTTAGAAACACCCCAAAGCTAGGAAACCCCTGTAGATGCTGAAGATGGAAATATAGCTTCAGAGAAGACCACTTAGAAAAAATAACAAGGATTCTTTGTAGACAATTACATATGTGTGTTTCAATAATGCATTTGCTCAGACTTTCTGTCCTAGGGCCATCTATCAAGTCTTAGAGTATTTCTGCAGGCCTAGAGCAAATGTGGATAATGGTGTCTCTAACACAGTGACCCAGGTACGGGTCAATATAGCAATCAAATACAGCTTCAGACAGACAGATTGCTTCTCCTTTAAAGGCAGTGGCTTTCAAATTATAGTTTGTACCTTGCCTTTTTAAAAAGGACCTGCAATGGAATGTTATTGTAATGAATACAATGCTTGACCTTCTTACAAAGGTGGCTGAGAGCATGACTGATGTTTGACCCCAGTCACTCCCTCGCAAGAGTCTCTGCAGAGCCTCTAAGGTAATCCAGGAGTCCCACAGATGCAGTTTAAAGACAGATACTCTAAAGCACAGAGTCTTTTAGACTCTCAGGTGTTAATAGCAATTTCCCATGTTCTGAGATTTATTAAGATGAAGTCAGGCCAGACCAACCTCATTTCCTCCCCTGGCATTGTTCTGCAGGGAGTGCAGTGGGCATAGTGAATGGGCATTTTAGGAAGGCATCTTATGATTCCTTTGTAAGACTTTCTTTGGACAAAAATCTTTATCCTAAATATCGGCAAAGGAGATAGAACACACATACCTACAGGTGCTAAATGACTAATTGATCCTTAGCAAGCTGTCAAGTTGGCCTGCCAGGGTATACCTGATGCTGGCTGGGCCCTTTATCATTAAATATGTCCATCAGCAACTTGGATGAAGAAGACACAATGATGGACGACACTTATCAAACTTATGGATGACATGGCTTTGGGAAGAAAAGCAAATTTCTCAGGTGATCTATTACAGAAAGATTTCGTCAAGCCAGTAGAATAAAAAGATAATGAAATTACACGTGGAAAAAATGTAGTATTTTCTAATTAGGTCTCCAAGGCAAAGTATTCAAATACAGGCTGGTATCATGTCTTATCTCAGATTCAGACTTAATCCAACTAACTGCAGGAGGTAAAGGCTCTTTGAAAATGTTTTTGTGGTAGAGTTAAGTCTCAGGTGAAGAGTTAGGGAAGAAAGGCCAGTATACTAGGGACAATAAGATGCAGAAAAAGAAAACTATAAGAAAAGGTCACAGGTCAGGAAGGGCAAGTGTTCAAGGGTAGAAACAGATATAAGTAACAAAGCAGTATATAAAAGTATATAAAAAAGTATATAAAGCAGTGTCTAGACTCAGACTGCTTGGGATAACACCCCAGCTTTGGTATCCACTAGCTGTTTAGCTATATGGAAATTGCCTGATTTTTCTGTGCCCCAGTCTACATCTATAGATAGGACTAAGTTCATAGCTACTCATCTTACAGTGTCATCAAAAGGATCCAGTTCAATAAGACAATATGGAATGTTTACTTTTTCCACAGCTTGGCACTAGGTACACAGCTGTAATGAGAAGGATTGAGGCCATTTGCCCTTGGAAGAGAAAGGGAATATGATCCAAGTAGAACATGCTGTTCAGGATATGTTCAAGACTCAGAAGCCCTGCAAGATAGTCACAAGAAGAAACCCAGGGAGCCAGGTACCAGAACTGTATAGCAACGGGACCACTGATTGTAAGGACAAAAATTATATTTAAGGGTTCAAACAAAATGCAAGGACAGAGGTAGGCTGAGCAACTGATGGAGGGAGATGGGTGGTGTTGAGATATTGTCCTTGAAATCTACAGCATTTGAGAGTGGAGTGATCCTCAAGCGGGAAGCACGCTGGTGATCAAGCTAAAAGTACACCTGCCTAGTTTTACTGACTACAGATTTCCAACAAAATTCAGCAATAGGGTTGCTTCTACCTTTTATTCCATGCAAAACCATGTGAATGCAAATCAGGGTGAATCAGTCAGGTGGTACCCAGAGCACATGCAGTCAACTGAGTACTTTGGGAGAAGGTGTGTTTTGGCCTGGGGAACCTAGAGAAACCTGGATAAACTAAGGAAAGCACAAGATTTGTGAGGCAAAGATAGAGCCACTTGAATTCCTCTGAGGAGACCAAGTCCATGTCTATGCATGGCTATGAGACCTTTCCTGATCTTTGTAGGGCTGTATGAGAAGGAAGACTGGCTGATCCTAGCTCATTATGTAGCCAAGGACCAGAGACTAGAAGCTCTAGGGGAAAACAGAAAACAAACAAACAAACAAACAACCCAAACTTTAATTCACATAGAGGTCAACACAAACCAAAGAAAGATGGATTCTCTTGGGAAAGGGTATGGGTCTCATCAACTTGGATAAGGAGCCTTGGGGTGTCCCAGAATTACTTAAAGAGCTGGGCTAGAAAGGAGTCTCCAAATTCTCCCAACATGATATCCTATATTCCCGTGAAAACTGCCATGAAACAGTTGAGCAAGCCCCAGGATTTTGGCTGTCTTTCTAACAGATCAATGCCATCCTTGGAATGTCTCCCTGGGTACCAGTTCACTCTGCTGTCTTTGTAGAGCTCATCCTTGGGAGAAAAGCAGTGGTTCTCTGAGAGGCGAACCATCTAGGAAGTAGAGACCGCTCTATAAAGTACCTGGAGGGTCCCATCGGGAGGCTAGTGATGGAGCTGAGCAGCAAGCCATCAGTGGATTGGCAGCCATAAAGGAATCTGAGAGCTAATCGCCTGCCATCTGTCTTCATTTTGCTAACCCCCTCTATTGGACGCCATGAGCAGCTCACTTTCTATATTTATAAACATCCCCAATCAGTCATTTCTCTGCCCGCTGTCACATATTTGTGGCATTAATGCTGGCTGTTTTTATCACAGATTGGACTTCATTTCAGGCATAACTCTCACATACTGTGGTTCTGAGATCTTTATAGCCATATTACAGTCTATGGCTGAGTTGTGATTACACATCAGGACTTCAAGGCCATAGATGGTGATTTGGCCCACTCCCACCCACCTGCCACCCTGCCCTCAGAGAGCAGCTGTAGATCATGTTATATACAGAGAAAAATGGGATCTGAAAGCCACAGCATAAAGGCTTGGGCACCTTTATTCAGGAGTTGGGATTGGTTAGTGTTGATCAGTGGGGCTGAGAACTCACAAGACGACTGCTTTCAAAAAAACGGCCCCACCATAGAGAAAAACTGGCACAAAAGGATGAGCAGGAGGCTTTGTGGTTGAAGTGACTTCCCGATCACCCTGGATCGAAAGGCTGACAATAAGCAATGGCTTTCTTTCTTTTAAGTCTGAAGTCAGGAGTGTAAGTGGAGTTTCCTTTCCTCAAGGCCTGTCTCACTCACTAATATGACTGCTCTTCTTATAGAGATGGGAGGAAAAAGGAACCCAATCTCTTGTGTTTAATGATTAGGTTTATGAATCTTTTCCACACTGACCATAGGAATCACAATCACAGAAGACAGAGATTCTCTCATGAAATCATAGAGACTGTCCAATTGTGAAAGATGGGGTTCTACTTGATGAGTGGGTCCACAAAAGCCAGGGTTTGATAGGACATTTTATATGCTGTATGTCTCAGTCATTGCTGAAGAGAATGAAATTTAATGCACATCCTACTCATATTCAGAAAAAGAATGCCTTTTCATCCATTCCAGCCATTCCTGTCTTGGTCTTCTAGGTTGTGTCTTGCTTTCACTCATCCCCAGCATCCTAAGAGCACATTCCTCCCATGCGTCTGTTCTGCACAGATCCCAGGTCTTAGCATCCAACCCTCTGCAGTTTCCTCATCCATACTGTGTGTCTTCACCTCTCTTCTTTTTTATCCCTAATGTAGACACTGATCTTTCCCTCCATCCCCAAAGGGCAAGACCATGATGCTACTGAAAGTTTCAAGGAACAGGCGGATCTCCAATAAGTGTCAACATTTTTTTCTTTTATCCTTTCTTTCTTTCTTTTTGGAAAAGTGATTCAATTCCTAGTTTAGCTTGATTTTGTGGCATTTAGCACCAGATTGCATTTCACTTGGGCCAGTCCCAAACAGTGACCTCTATAAGCTCTCTTTCCTGTTAGTTACCCAAGGGATGCTTCCAAGCCTACACTTCATCCATAGCCCCAACCAGATCTTTACTTTCCCTTCTTATTCTCTGGATAAACTGTTTCCCCTAACCACCCTAAGTCCCCAGACATGCTCTCTGTCTCAAAGGAAAACATACTGATACTATTCTATGGAAGCTTTTCATCCTAGGGATTTTAAAATCTCCCTCTGGGAGCTGAGCTGCTTCTTCTTGGAAGTGTGGCCTAGAGACTGTTCTGTCACCGTGTAAATGAAAGTCACCAAGAGGTCCCAACCCTCTCTAACCCCAAAGAACCTGTTTCAGTAAAGGATAAGTCATGTAACTCAGCCCCACAAAGTGAAGCAGCTTGGCTACTTTCAAAACCACACCCCTGCCTGTTTTCTCTGAGACCTTTTCTAAATGAACAATGCTAATAGCCTTGGGAAGGGAACTATGGACAAGAATGGACACTGACTGGCACCCTGCAGGAAGTGAGAAACATGGCACAAAGTGTTTAGCTCTCCTCATTTCTCATTGGCCTCTGCCTCCGGAATGCTAACTATATGTAAATGAACCCCTCAGCTTTTTATAGAGTCTAGCAGTAGCACTTCTAAATTTAAGGAAGACACTGCTAAAGTTAACTTGGTAGTTAAGCCTTGCACTTGCCTGCATTTTAAACTGTATCTTTCATGCCTATTAGGTTTTTTGTTTGTTTGTTTGTTTGTTTGTTTTTCTTTTGCTTTGTTCTGTTCTGCTTTGTTTTTGTTTTTATTCTGGATGATCCTGTCTTGTATGAACATAGGAACCGTATTTTTTGACCCAAGGGTTGATGAAAGGAATAATAGTGACTGATCTCAAAGCATGTAGGATGGAGCCTCTCAGGTACACAGTTAACACTCTGTAACTTATCTATGACATTGCAGTCAGCCACTGCTTAACCACATGGTGGCATTCTGAGTACTGTGTCTTGGTGATTTCTATTGTGTGAACATCATAATGGAATCATGCAAAGTAAGGTGGCTAAGACACCCATGAGGCCAACAATCTTCTGGTACCACCATCGTGTATGTAATTCATCTTTGTCCTGGTTCACTGTCCCTTGCTGTTAGAACACACTGACCCAAACCAACTTGTGGAGGAAATAATTTACTTCAGTTTACAGGCTGTAGTCCAGCCTTAAGAGGGAAGGCAGGCAGGAGCTCAAGCAGGAACCTGGAGGCAGGAACTGAGACAAAGACCATGAAGAAGCATTGCATACTAGCTTGATTGCTTTGGCTTGTTCAGTTACTTTTCTTACACAGCTCCTACCCACGGGGCCTAGGGATAGCACTGCCCACAGTGGACTGGGCTCTCCTACATCAACTGATAATTAAGAAAAATGCACCACAGAATGGCCACTCCCAATCTTTCAGAATGAATTCCTCAGGTGTGTCAAATTGACAGCCAAGATTAGCTGTCACAATCCATGACCATGATGTGTATTGATAATTATCATTGGTACATTCCCCATATCTACTATATGATAACCACTTCTCAGACTTATTGAGTCTGGGGGTAGTGCACATAGCATCAGAGCTGGGCCTGTGTGTGTGTGTGTATGTGTGTGTGTGTGTCTGTGTGTGCGCCATGATCTTCAACTCTCTCCCTTCCCAGATTTTATTATGCTGTCGAGAGTTCCTTTTTACTGGGATCTTAAGGAAATTCAGTAGAATGGTTTCCTTAGGGACAATGGCTCCAAATGGGGCTGGATAGGTTGATGTAAATGCCTCCTTTTTACATGTGGAGTCCAGTCTGCCTTGCTCCCTTTGATGATCCAATGCATCACTAACCTATTTCCACAGTGCCTGAGAAGTTACAGTCGAAGCTGGTCTCTGAGCCCTTAGTTCCAACAGAAGGGATTATGTTCTGGGGTTTTCCAATTGGATTAGGACTCCTATACTGAATGCCATCCTGCTGGCCCTGGGAAGAAGAGAAGACTGTCTCATCTCTCTGTACCTAGAATTTAAATAGTTTTGGAGAAGTTTCAAGCCCCTTAGCGGTAACTCGGCTCCTTATATCCTCCAATACATCACACGGATGACGTCCCATTATCTAATTGTAAAATCCTTGTAGCAAATAGATATTAAAACAGTAAATCTAAGATATCTTTTTCATGCTGTATTAAGGCAAAATATCTGTTAACACTGTGTTAACACAAGACAATATACTGCCATCACCGGTTATTTTTCATATGCCTCCAGAAAAAGAACCCTAGTGAATGAACAAATCAGGGAAGTATTTGGTCCGTCCCTTCAGACACATGGCATTTCCTAGATCAAAGGACTTTTTTTTAATTTTAATTAGTTACCCGACCAAGTGTCCTAGGAAGTATAAATTCATATCTGCCAAACCCAGATGGAGACTCAAAAAGAGAGGGAACCAGTGCCTTTGTATCACAGAACAATTTTCAGGCAAAAACTTGCAGAATCCTTGTGTGGATTCAGAACTAAGTAACAAGCCATTTATCCTAAATTGCATATGGGTTGTTTCTACCCTTTGGTTCTCCATAGACAAACCTTTCGAAGTCCTTCATCTCCACCCTAGAATGAGTTACTCCTTTGTCCTGAGAGACTACAACTAGGCTATGTGATATGAACACTTACTATGTGCAAGTGCACATCTTTCCAGCCATGTGGATGCCCCTTGTCTTGAGGGCTCATTTTATCCACAAGTGACCTGTTTTCTTAGATCCCAAAGAGTACCAAGGTGGATGCTCTATCAGAGCCCAAACCACACAGACCATGTATCTTCCCAAGAGACTGTAGCCCTTCAACCTCACGGATGCCTGAAATAGCAAGTAGTGTTAAAACCTATGTAGGCTGGGTTTTTGTTAAGGATACATATCTGTGAAGTTTAACTTATATATGTGTCATAGTGTGAGATTAACAGTAACTAACAGAACAATACAATGATACACTGAGAGCTGGAGCAATGGCTCAGTGGTTAAGAGTACCTGTAGCTTTTGCAGAGGACCTCGATTCTGTTCTCAGCAGCTCTGTTCACAGTCACCTGTGACTCTGTGCTCTAGGGCACTGAATATTTTCTTTTAAGAAACAATAAAACCCCCTAATATACTGGAAACTATGTGAATATGGTTTCTTATATGTGCCTGTGGACATGTGAATAGCTAAACAGCTACCATCCTCACCTTCTTGTGATGGTGATGATGATATGCCACAAGAGGTAAAGCTTCAGAAAACAAAGCTGGTGGTAAGGGAAGACTATTGCACACTAGGGTTAGTGGAAGTAAAAAGGTCAGGACTTAACTAGCTACAAACCCTTTGTGCTGACACCTGCTGGAGAGAAGAGTTACAAGTAGGGTGTGTCTCCAGGTGGCTTCCCAATGTTTTTCTTTAGGACATATGAAGCACCCAGTCACATAAAACCACTTGTCCTGAATAGTGATCTGGTCAGCACCTAGTTTTTATGGCCGCTACCCACCCAGCCAGTACTTTCTAATAATATTGTACCTTTAGCCTCCAGGATTGCATAGCAGTCTACAAAGATTAATTAGAAGTGCTTTTCAGCTCTCCTCCTTGGTAGTGACAGGAGTGGAAGTCACTAAAGGGAAGGTGAATTAGCCTCCCTGAGGGTGGGAAGGGAGGGTTTTGCTCGAGGACACTTCTGTTTCAAGCCAGGGCTGTATTTGAGAAACTTGAGTCCTAGGAGTCAACAGAGAAAGAATGTCATCAGATATTCCAAAAAGATTCAAGTGTAAGAAAATAAGGAGGCTGCCTGTGTTTATTCTTTTACTTGAAAAAATGATGTAAACATCCAAATTTGTTACTATCCCCTTCCACCCGATTCTTGGCAAGATGCCCAAGATTTATTGAAGTTTTGAGAGATCCCAGCATTCACACCATAGCAGGCCATTGTGCTCTGCTCTTCCCTTAACCAGAGTCTGCACCCTCATTCCTGAGAAGCTTGAGGGGCTCGCAGGTGTAAATGCAACCATTGGATGTCTGTAGGTTGGGAAGCCGCCCTAAGCCTGGTGCTCAGTCTCTAGGCAAAGAACCTGGAATGATGGGAGAGAAGGGAGGCATCAGGCCATTGAGGAAGTGCAGCTGCTGAGTGCCAAGGGGGAGGGGCCGGAGCTTCAGTGACGCTCTGTTTTATTCTTGCAACCAAGGCACAAATTAAAGCAAAATTAGAGATTTTCTTCGGGCAATTGGATGACGGGAGGAGAAGGAAGATAGGAAAGCAGAGCTTTTAAGGACAGCGATTTGAGAACATCTGAGACAAATCAAGCTGGTGGCTGACTCTCTTCTTTTTTTATTGTGGAGTACTTACTTTCTTTTTGGATTCCGGAGGGCTTCCCTTCCCCCCTTCCTTTCCCTTTTTTGCACCATGCACATGTAAATGTGATTGAGGATTCTCTGTCAGATCTGCTGCCTCGGCAGCCTTCCTGCCAGCTGGCCTGGCTGGGGAACCACGCTGGAGGCTGGCTGCCATGGACTACTTCCATAGGCTGCCTGGGGGGAAGTTTGCATCCGGAGGGGCTCCGGAGACCCTCTTGGCGGTTGAATAACTGAAGGAAAAAAAAGGCGAAGGCGGAGAACTCTTTCCGTAGGCTCCAAACCTCTCCTCTTGGCCCTCAGGGTACGCCAGAAACACCCGCACTATTTTGCCTGGCCGCTGTTTTTGTTGGCCGCAGTTGTCAGTGTGCCCGTTCCCTGCAGAATCCCTGATGCTCAAAGTCCAGGTAGATCTGGGAAGCTGTGCTCCACGCCCTCCTTTCTCTCTTTACAGCTAGGCTGTGCCATTAAAACTCAAAGAGAATGTTGTGCAGTTCTTACCCACTCTAGACTATTGTAGCTGGTAGACAGCCCTGGCGTTTCTGGACTCAGCGTCAGTCTGTGTCCGTCTCCTTCACCTGCCTCTTTCCCACCTAGCCTTCAGATCGTATCCTTTTCTTTATATATTTTTTCTTACTGTCATTCCCTTTCTTTTATGATGTACCAGACCTTATCTTCAGTGTTTTAACTTCCCTGCAGTGTCTCTGGAGCAAGCTCACAAACTCTTTGGGAACCTAACCTTGCCTTTAAAGTTCAATGAGATTACATTCTCTCACAGGAATTTGGAGGAACTTGGCACTTTTAAACAATACTTTAGGTCTTCCTTTTTTATATGAAACTCATAAAGTCAAGGCAGTAATCTCTCCAGGGGTCACTGTTGGCATAGGTGATTGACAGATGACCATCAGGATAACTCCTAAGAACCCAACCCTGACCTTAGAACAATCACATCCTTAATCCTCTTCCAATAAGTAGAGACTGTGTTTATTGACTCAATTATACCTGATAGCATAAAAACAATAAATGCAGCTCTCATCTAAAAGGGGTACGTGTTTTGTGGAGTCAAACAGCTCAAGAACACACATTTAAGGGTCCGCAAAACTCCACTTTTTGGCATGGTAACAGTTTCAATTAATTTTTTTGTTACTAAACTAAAGAACAAAGACAGCCACAAATCAAGACACTTTTTAAAATACACTGGTGATCATAGGTTGCGGCAAAGCAGAGAAACCTCTGCTATAGTCCTTGATGGTATGTAATAAAGTTCGTAGCTCTGGGGTTGATGGGATATAGTCAAATGCTAAGTTAATGAATTCCAAAAGGCCTCAAGTGAGAGTCACTGAAATGTTAGGTCGGATATAGATGTGGGCTCCTAAGAGAGCTAAAGATAGGCCAAGATACGTTTTAAGCAGATGCTGGGTGGGCCTTTAGCATTCCAACCTCCCTATAACCATTGACATTCTAATTATTTAATCAGCCTTTGTAGAACATGCAATGTAAGGAGAGACGGCTTTCCAGAATCTTCCATTTATTACAAACAGAACATGGAAGAGCAGTAGGATACGTGTACCATCATGAAGGTAGAAGTAGACAGCAGCTCTCATCTTGGACACGATTTCTCACTCTGCCTTGCATTGCTCAACCTGGATGAAGCCAGTTGCAGGTGGTGCAGCACCCTTTAGAGATGATGAGGGACAAACCCCTGCCACCAATCACATGAGCTAACTGGAAAACATCTCCTCCCTTCTGGTTGAGCCCTCAGATGAGACCACACAAAATTTGCTATAACTCCTCAGAAAGCTTGAGCCAGAAGTGTCCTGAGAGGCTGTCCCAGACTGTTGGCTCTAGAAGCTACTAAGTAATAGTGTCCTGTTGTGAGGTATTGGTAAGATAGTGAACACACAGACTCCTGCCACCTTGTGTCCATTTCTCCTATTCTTTTAAATAAAAAGACTATGGAGTCTCAAAGAGAAAATTCACAACAGCTGCTTAGCACCAAGAGACTCCTTTCAAATTATTTTTAAGTCTCTGGAAGGAAGAATCTATGTCACTATTTTCACACTAGCTACATTTGAACATAGAGCAACTTCAGTTCTTGAAAGAGGGGTCATGAAATGCACTCATCAAAGTAACTTGAAGAGTCTTAAAAATAACCAAATGCTCAGTTAAGAAGCAATGGAGGCCACAAAAGTCCTTAGAAAAGAGTTACCTTCCACAGTGCTGGCTGGCTATTCCTGCTTTGTACACACTGAGAACCACTAAAGGTCCTCTGCCCACATTCTAGAACCAGGATTCTCCCAGTGTTCAGTGACTCTCAGCACCATTGCCCTATCAGCATTAAGTGCCAATCTGACATGTTTCCACCTTCATCATTGCTAAGTATTTCCCTTATTCCCTTGTTCCACCCCCTGTAAAGCCTGCCATCACAACTTGGCCTGCCGATATTTCTATCCCTGCCCACAGGCAGCCATTTTGCATCACATACACCCCAAAATCTATCTCTTGCATGATTCTATTGTTTGGTGTGCTTTTGTCATTCTTTGGGCCCAATCACCAAGATATGCTTTGACTGCAAATCCATTTCACCTGCAGTGTTCCAGAGAGGGACCTGCTGCAGAGTTAGCTATGTCTGCATTCTTCGTTGGCTTACACTGTATTATATTATCTCTATCCTCTGATTCCTCTCATGAGAAGATTCTATTACTACCTCCATTTTACAAACAGGACAACTAAGTATACTTTAAAACTTTACATAGCTACTTCAAAATTCGTATCTTAATCATGTTCTTTTGCATTATCATCTATTATGCTTAAGTTTTGAATGTTAACTTGCTACAACCTAGAATTACTGAGGAAGAATACCTGTATAGAAAATTACCTAGGCCAGGTTGGCTTGTGGGCACACCTGTGTTGGACTGTTTTCCGTGAAGTGTCAAGGAAGATCCACCCTGAATGTGGGTGGTACCATTTTGTGGGATGGGAGTTGAACAGTATAAGAGTAAAGAAAACTGTCTTTGGGCAAGCAAGGATCCATTTGTCTCTTTCCGTTGTAGACTTCGGATAGAATGCACAGCTGCTGTAATTTCTGCCTTGACTTCCCTGACATGTTGGGCTGTAACCTGGAATTGTAAACCAAAATGAGCACTTTCCTCAGTCATGCTGCCTCTTGTCAGAGCTTGTGTCAGAACCACAGAAATGAAACTAGAACTACATCCCAGACAAACTCAAGATGCTAAACACAATCAGATCTCAGGAGTCATAAGTGCCTGTGTGTTAAAAACAATTGATGAGTTCAAGAAGTGAAGCTGAAGCTTCTGCTACTCTACTCATTTCTAAGTCCCACCCCTGTGTATAAACTTACCAATCAAAATGCAGACATACATGAGCAAAAGCTCAAAGGCTCAATAGCACAGGACCTTGAATTTGGTTGATTTTATTTCTCTAATACAAGGTCTATCCTCAAACTTACTTGTAGCTCACACCTATAGTAAATCACTGACCCTTCTACTTCCACTTCTAAGGTGTTGAGATGGCAGGTGTGTGCCACTGTGCTGAACAGACTCTAGTCTTTCATGACTGTGTATCAGAAACACTGGGGCGAAGGAAATCTAGCAGAGCCCATTGTACCTACTGAGGAGCACAGTACTGAAGGACTCAAAGCAAGTGCAGCTTTGGCAATGTGTAAAACAAGACAGAGAAAATCCAAGTCACTGACTTTAACAGGATGGACGGGTCAAAACAAGCCATAATTGAGGGTCGAGCAATGCCAAGCTACTGGAAGACAGCTCATGATACAGTAGGGGTTATACTTGCTGTGGGGCAGATGTTGCTCTTGAAGATTTACAACTCATTTGATACTTTTGTATCTTTGCAAGAGTTAGTTACCGTTGTGTTTCTGATTTCCTAGATGAAGAAACTGAGACTGAGTGGGATTACTGTGAACCCACAAGTAACAAACAGAAAGGCCGGGCCACAATGAAAGAGCTATGCTGCTCACCCATGTGATAGACGGTCCATTGCCAAGCTGGCCTCTGTAGGGCTGCTTCACATGACCTGGACACTGGCTTACCTTGGATGAGCAACACACAAAAGACTGTGAGAGAGCTTACTGCACATATCCAGGGTGTTTCTGAGTATGAGTCACAGAGGGAATAGCCCTGCTTTTCCAAGATGGCATCCAAAACAGTTAGCTCTCCTTAGCAATAGAGTTTAATGGAAGGATAGTATGTAGCTAAGGTTAAGAAACACACATGAGCTGAAGAATAGGGAGGTTTCGGTTTGGCACTTTTATACATGTTGGCTCCTGTAGGATAGGGACACAAAAGAGGAACCTGTGTTGCCAGAGTGGCTTGGCATCTTGGCTAACAGATTCTACACAGAGTAAGCATTGATAATCAAAAGAAATAGAAAAGGTCAGAAATAAATACTCAGCCATGCTGAATTTCACTAAGCATCAAATATTTAACATTATGGGCAAGGGCTTAGGACTCCGAACACAACAGAGCGTAAGACAAGTGTCCCCATCCATCTTAGGAAGAAAACACATTCAAATGTCTAGTTCAGGCTGTGTGTACATATTTAGTTAGTTGAAGAAAGAGTTATTCTTCATTCTGTAGATCTTGGTTATCTGCAGGTCTGAGGTGAGACAGGTAACATAATGGAAGAAGTAGTGTTTAAAGGAGATTAAAGAAGCAATCACACAAGCAGCCATAACACAATAAACCACTCTGGTCTCACTGCTACGAAGTCCCCAGGCACCTCTTGTCCCTTACATAGCCTCCATAGCTGGTGGCAGAGTGACAGATCAGCTCCCTGTTGAACACTTTGGAAAGGAAGGAATAAAGCCCACTCAAAAAACACAGCAAATATTTCATATACCTGTATTTATTATCTAATGTATACTTACATGTTGTAACTATATGATAACGTATACATTCATAAATTTATACTACATGCATATATACATAGTCATATATATATATATATATATATATATATATGTACATATATATATATATATATATCACCATACATATCAGAATGCTGGAAAGCATTCTCTAGGATGTTTCCCCTCTTTATTACCAAGTGATAAGACTAGAGAAGCCTACCTAAAATCTCTGCCAGCACCACAATACTGGTTTTCCACATCTCTTACCATTACTATATCCATCAAATGCCATCCAGACACCCATCCCCTATCTATCAGCTTACTTCTGGAGTATCTAACACCACCTTCCTCCCTGCATCTTTATAGTCATGGAAGCAAGGTCACACAGGTGCCAGACTAAGGGGTACCAGCGTGGAAAAGGGAACATGCTATTTCCAGCTGACTTATGCTGTCATGTGTCTAACTTAAGTTGCTTTTGCTGCAAATTAAGCCAATTTTCCCTCTAGTTTCTAGGCAGGAAGTACCTGAGTGTAGTACTGTGTCATCCCACAGTCACTTTTACAATAATCCTAAGCCACCTCTCCTTTTCCTCTCCCTGCACAACTAGCCTAGGCTGAAGATGTGATGCTTAGAACAGGTACTTGTCTGGGTTGGGTGGATGAGAAGGAAAGGGAGTTGTTGTTTATTGAGCATCTATTATGTTTGCATCTCATTTTAAATCTGTTTAACATTTGACAAAGGACTGGAGAAACAGCTTTAATGGTAAGAGGCAAAATAATAAAGTGAGTGTTGGCTTCAGGGCTAGGCTAGGTCATTGTCATTGTCAAAAGAAAATTGGTTAGTAACCTCTGGGTTAAGATTTCCTCCCTTGCAAACATTGTTTCTCTGTCTACTTTCTAAAAACCAAAGCTACTTTCTTCACCCCTTTAAATTTGGAGACAGGATCTTATTGTGTAGTGTAGGCAGACGTTAAACTCATAATCCCCTGCCTCAGCTTTCTGTGAGCGGCCACCATACCCAAATCCACATCCTTTCAAACAAGATTGACAGCCTTCAATCCAGAACCTAAAATAGTTGGTGCTCAGTAATGACTGGATAAGTAATCGGGCCAGTGGTTGGCTGACTAGTGGTGTCAATCATTGGAATATTCTGGGTGCCTCTATGGAGCTAGAGAGTTTTCTATCTCTCCTAAAAGCTGTTTTGCTTTTGTCCTGCTATGATGCTCAGATCATGCACCCAAGATCTGAACTTATCTCTCTTCACCTTAATGACACACATGAGTTAAACAAACACAACATGCACAGACACACATGCACACACAATAGGTCAAAGATAACCTTTGGATGCTCTCGAGCTGTCTCTGTCTATTTGCTCCCAGGACCTCATCGGTCTCTTTGCTTGCCACCAGGATTCCATGGTATGGCTCAGCTCCTCTGGGCCTGTTTCCTGCCTCCCTGGCATGCTGGGCTCTGAGCAGCTGTGCAGGAGCCTGGTGTCTTCCCAGATGGCACCATTGCTGTCAGTCCGGCCATGCCTGGCAGCTGGAATTGCAATTCGCCTTGTTTACAATGCATTGTAATTGCAGACACGGGCTGCGCTGTCACTTGTAATTTTATCTTGTCCTGTTCTCCCGCTTACTCCCTTGCCTAAGTGTCAAGCGTTTGCCCTTGTGAGAGGCACTGTTGGCAGGAAATGTGCCCAGCATCCAGCAAAAGGCAAACTATTATTTATGACTTATTATCTCCCTCTACGCTCTGGACATGAGCCAAGCAGGAGACAGAGCTGTCCCTCAAATGTTCCCACCATCCCTCACACCCTCTGCCCATTGCCACCATGTTGGGAGCTATCGATCCAGCTTCAGTCTCGTTTTGGGTGTGGAGCAAGGGAATTGCCTGCTCAGCTAATCTCTGCTGAGCTGTTTCCTTGCAGAGCTCTCCTTGGGTCAGTTGGTGGAACCTTCAGGAGACAGACAACTGGAAAGCAGTTCTTCTGCCTCAGAAAGGAACAGGAAAGTCTTACTAGAATTCCTAAGTTATGAGCTTCTTCTCGTGAGGTTGAAATAGGACAAGGGAATAAGATCCATCCATCCCCCGCCACACACACAACCTGTGCTATCCTATTCAAAATGCTTGGCATATCACCTAGTTGGATCTCTGTGATGATACCACAGACACCAGTATTACCCCTGCTCAGAGGTGAGAAAACAATACACACATAGCCACATAGCCAGTTCTAGAGTGTCAGCTAAGAGAATTCCTGGAAAGCTAAGGTCGGAGAATAACTCTATCTAGTTCTGTACTTTTGGTCTATTGTGTTTTGTCCACATCCCACTGGTGGTCCCACAGGGCAGGCACCTCCTTTTCCAACATTTTCAGTCATTTCCTGTGATGGCCTGTCTTAGATGATCTGACTCAGAGAGTCTTCAGAGCCACTTTCCTAGACTCCCTCTCTCCAGTGCCTGCCAATATTCAGTGGTATGCCTGTACAGATTTGATGTGGTAAATATATTCAGAGGTCAGTGTTTGTTGGGAATGGTTGATATCCTGAAGCTAACTTCCTGTGCCCTTGTTTCTGCTGACAGTGCCATTCTTTGCCCCTGAATACATAAGGAGACTTGCTCCAGACAAAGCTAGAAGACAGGAGAATTCCAGAGTATATCTGAGGGTCACCAGAGCCAAGGAAGTTCCCTACGTTTGTGTTTATAGCATGTGGGCACCAGGGAAGGTCATAGACAAAGCTGTGTGCTCTCTAGAGACTTTCAAAGAAGCCTACAGAGAGTCTGTCTGGTACCCAAGGAAGAGAGAGTTTATTGACTC
Organism: Grammomys surdaster; assembly: GCF_004785775.1. NCBI lineage: Eukaryota > Metazoa > Chordata > Mammalia > Rodentia > Muridae > Grammomys > Grammomys surdaster. The sequence continues at coordinate 10,148,492 of NW_021604598.1, read as the reverse complement.
GTACAGCTTACAGTCAGTCCATCATGAATGGAAGTCTGAGCAGGAACTCTAGAGGAAATCTAGAGGCAGGAACTGAATCAGAACCATGGAAGGATGCTAGAGAAGTCAACCAGAGACAAAAAACAAACAAACAAACAAAAAAAACACAAAAAAAAAACAAAAAAGAAAAAGAAAAAAGAAAAAAGAAAAAAGAAAAAAGAAAAAGAAAAGAAAGAGCCAACCACTATATATTATGATGTCAACGGAATAATTTCTCTCCTCTTTGTCTGTTGACCTTCTCTCCTAGGTCAGCCAGTTACTAGCTGTGTGATTTTTAACTACTTTTATAACCTCTCTGTACTATGCTTCCTTACTTTTTAAAAACTACATTAATTAGAGTCTTTTATTTTTACTACAAGGTAATATATGTATGCTATTGTATAATGACTCTTTTTTCCGTTTCTTTTGTTTTTGAGCAGGGGTTCATGTAGCCTCCATGGCCTCAAAATCTTGAATCATTTGCCTCTCCCTCTATAGTTCTGGGATTACAGGCATGTGCCGCCCCACTGTGCCCAGCTCAGACAGTAAACATGGCATCTAATACTCGGTGAGCCTTCAGTCAAGGGGGGCTTGAAGTATTATTGTTCTTATTTTCTACTTTGGAAGCAAAGCCAGTGACTTAAACCACTTGTTGTAGCTGAAGCCTTAGCTTAAGGCTCTTGGCCTCACACTTAGGACTCTCAGGCATACAGCCACCACCAGCACGGCTCGCCAGCTGATAGCTTATCAATGCCCCACACCTCCCTCTACATGGAACTGGCACGCCTCCAGAGCAGAGGCAACAACAAAGCTTGGTAAGCTCCAATTAGCAATAACGCACTCACTGGGCAGTGGTGGCATGCACCTTTAATCTCAGTACTTGGGAGGCAGAGGCAGGCAGATTTCTGAGTTAGAGGCCAGCCTGGTCTACAGAGTGAGTTCCAGGACAGCCAGGGCTATACAGAAAACCGCGCCTCAAAACAAACAAACAAACACCCAAGCAACAAAAAGTAGGGATAATGTTCTCTCTCATACTCCAGGAACAAAAAAAAAAAAATTAAAAAAGAAAGAAAGAAAGAAAGAAAGAAAGAAAGAAAGAAAGAAAGAAAGAAAGAAAGGAAAATTAGGAATAGTGCTCTCATACTCCATGAAGACGTAGCTAAAACCGAGGGAAAAGACACCCTCAAATGAATGGAAACACCTTGTTTGTGGGAGTGGGGGGAGGTCCCCACAAAATTCAATGGATCAGAGGACATGGGATTAGCAGTGATGAGACAGTTTGGCTTATCTGCTGGGGTGGTGTCTTGATTTACAATCTCCGGTCTCAGGAAGCAGAACACCTCGTTCTAGAACACACAGATGTGCATGGCAGTTGGAGAACTAATGAATGAGGCCAGGCTTGGAGGCCCCACAGCTTCATCTTCACAGGCTCTGAGTTTTGGGGACGACACCAAATGTGCGATTCATGGGAAGAGAGATGGAGTAGCACCAGGAGATCTCAAACAAAGGCTAAACCCCTCCCAGGAGACTCAGATGCAGCGACACACTGAAGGACAAACTAAACAGAAAGCAAGAAAAGGCTAGAAGTGCAGCCTATCCCAAGAATGAACACCAGTGGCACACAGATGTGGAAGCCCATACCTGGGATGTGGGAACCATACCTGGGCTAAGGAAGCCTACATCTGGCTCCATTAACTGCTCCTTTTAGGAGCCAAACCCATTTGCAACAACTCCATATGACAGGGAAAACATGAGTTCCACGTCCTCGTCAGCACTTGTCCTCTGTGTGCCTGAGATGCTGTCTGACCCCTTGCTTTGTCTCAGTTTCTTTACTTGTAGCATGAGAATCACATCCTGACAGGCACTGCCTCATGATGCTTAATGGGAGAAGCTTCTGAGTGGCTCCTGGGTGCTCTCGGCCTTGGAGACAGTAGAACGCCTTAAGTAAGGTGCTGTTGGTTATAATGTTCTTCCAAGCTTAGCTGTGAAGCCCTAAAAAAGTCATTGAAGAAAGAATCCAAGGGTCAGAGTACTTCCTGTAAAGCCAGATAGTGCGCATTGGGACAGAAGAGGCCTCAGGACTGTGGCAGCTGCCAATTCTGCCATGATGAAGCATGGATAAATGGATGCCTATGGCTATGCTCCTGGAGAAATCTGTTTCCTGTTGGCAAAATAGGCAGAAGGCAGATTGAACACAAGCCCTCAGTAAGTTGACCCTCCGAATGTTGGCGTCCTCATTCCTGTCTCTTCCTGCCATGCTATGTATGCTAGCCAGCAGTATACAGCAGAAGAGATCTTTCTGGGGTTCGGACCGGTCTATGGGGTTAAAAAGGAGTCTGAAGAGCTGCTACCTGCATCCTGAGACCCAGGCACACCTCTGGCCCTGTGTTTGAGGGCCACAGCCCCGGCCTGTTCTCCTAACTGAGACTCAGTATGGGTCCTGAGAGATTTAGAAGTCATTCCATACCACAAGGAAGGCTGAGTTATCCTACACAAGGATGAAGGCAACTTCCTTTGCACTCTGCCCTTGTTCCTTTCTTCTGCTGCCCCCACTCCAGCATTCCACCCCCCTCATCTCTATTCTTCTCTCTTTCCCCTTCCTTCTCCTTCTCCCTCTCCTTTCTTCTCCCTCCCAGACTCTGGCAGTCCAGACCCCTGCTCATTGGTACACTCCAGTACCTCCACCACAGATAAGAATACAAGGAAAATACACCAGTGTTTTCTGCAGGTGTGTTCGGCTCAGGCAAGCATGCAGCAATTTCCTGACAAAGAACAGCCAGCTCATAATTGTAACCTTCATTATTAGATTTAAGGGTTGTTCATTCAGAAGAACTCAAAGGGTCCATTTACCCAGTGTAAAGAAAAATGTCCATAGCTATTAGAAAATTCCAAAGGAGGATAAGCTATGAAACAGGGGACACTCCAATGCTAGTGGCCTGGGCCCCAGTAATGAGAGCCATTTACTTTTACCTCTCTGGCTGTGAGTTGTTGGCTCTACTCTCCCAGACACCTCATGAGAAGGAACAGACCCTGACTCACAACCTGGCTGTGACAAAAGACAAGAGAAGAAACCAGCAGAAGAGGACACAGCTCAAGGATTTACTGGAGGTGTTACTAGAGACCTACATGACAATTAGTGTTTTTTTACAGAATTCTTCGAGGGCTTATTTAAAAGTAGGGCAACTTTCTAGAGTTATGCCTACTCTGCTGGCTGTGGTGCCAGGTGGGAAGATTCAGTGCATTCCTGTTCCCCAGAGAAGAAAAATTTGGAAATGCTCAATCGAACAGATTGACTAATAGCTCCTTCACCACATGCTTCTCTCTATATTCCATTTCAGATTCTCTTTCTGGTCTGTTTAGACAGGCTTAACTTTGGCAGAATACATGATTGTAGCTTAGAGTTGAGGTATGATAGGTTTGCATTCCTGCATAACCATGAATGGCCATGATTTCTTCATGTGGCACTCAAGTCCCTGGCTGGAGCACCTAGAACACTTACCTCAGGGTCAGATGGCAGAACAGCTGTTATCTCACTTTAAGTGCACCAACTCAGGCGTTCCAGGTCTCCCCTCACACAGTGCCTGACTAGAATGTGCTAGGTATTTCTATTTGATGTCAGTTGGGAGGAGGAAGAAAGGGGCATGCAGTAAGCTTGCTAATATTTCAACCATGTCGTCTTCCCTGTATCTTTGACATGCTGCTAACATCTGCTGTAGAATTCAGCATTGGTTGCTTGTTATTTCTGTGTCCATTCATTTACTCTAAGTAGTCATTGTACACCTATCCTATGCAGGTGCTGCTTCTACACACTCAGATGGTGAGCAGGGGAGAAGTTGTCCCACCTGGGGAGCTCCCAGAGTGAAGTAATAGCATGTGGCAAATGCTGAGCTAGGTGTGCATAACACCCTGGGGGGACAGGAAGAGTTCACATGCTTACTCTGTGTCTAGGAAGGCTTCGCAGGGAAGGCAATGCTAGGCTTCTCTAAGACATAAAGAATGAGTCAGCATTATCCAAGCAAAGAAAGTCGTTTGCAAACATGAGGGTAGAGAGGAAAAGGTGGGCTCTCCAATCATATCTGTAGCTTGGATATAAAAGTCATCCCGGGAGTCCTGCCTCCTGGCCGCAGTTATGTTTCCAAATGGCTCCCTTTTGGATCGGGGCTTGTCAGAGGAAGAGAGCAACGCCCTATTTCTATAAACAGAGATGGTCTTAAACTAGTTCTCTTCCTCGCCTTCCCTGTAAGAGTTTATACACCTCTTCTAAACCTTTGTGTCTCTAGAGGCCACAGCTGAACCACGTGGACAAACCTACTCAATTAGAACCTCACATAGATCTGCAGTAATTAACAAGTCAGAGTGTAGCTACGCATATCGGACCCTCCTCTAAACAGCCTTCTCTAGGGAATTGGGGTGAAGGGTTGTAGGGGGACACCTTGCTGTTTAATAAATAATAGAAAAGCTTCATAAAGTGTCTGGGAAGCACATTCCTCATGCAGAAATGTTACGGAATAACACAGGATGAATAATAGAAAAGGTTATTGAAAAATTCATAATTTCCAAGTGCCTGTGAAGGGCAGCCCCTGTGCAGTCTATTTGCCTGTAGAAAAGTGATTAAAATATATATTATTGTCCTGTCTATAGAAAAAATGTATTATTAAGTGGATACTAGCGTGACATTTGAAAAATCCATTTCATTCCATTTAGCAGCAACAGGGTTTTGGCTGCCTCTTTGTGTAGCAGGTTTCACAAGTATTTTAATAAGCCATTTAAAAAACAAAAAGAGATTTTAATTATGGCCCCCTGCTTCCCAGCCATACTATTACTTTGCATTCACAGTCCTCTGCCAAGGAAATTTAAAAACATATAATGGGGAATGTAAATATCCTGCCTACATTTATTATGTCGATTGCCAAGAAAACAACCTGACCATTGACCAGCACTTAGGGGTTGAAAGAAGAGAGAATGGGAAATGGATTTGCTGGTCCAAACACAACAGGAAACAAAGCTTTGGAGTAAAAAGCCCACAATTTCTGCCAAGTCTAAGGTGTGAACATGTTTCCAAATAGCTAGGCACTATGTTTTTCCCAGAGAAATTAGGAGTTACTTTAGGAAGCTACTTCTGATTGGTTCGTATTTCTGAATGACTAAGTGGACCCAGCTCAAGCATGGTCTGATGCATTCATCGGAACCTCTGTGAAATGAAAGACCTGGGCTTGAAGATCAGATGCTAAGAACCATTCAGAGTTGCCTTCCGAAGCAACCCAGGTTTATGCTTGGACTTGGGGTAACTCTCTGGTCCTGCTCAAAGAAAGGGCAAGGAAGGACAGGAACTGAAAGAAATGAGTTGCATTGCTACCCATAGGAAGTTCTGATAGCACTTATACTACTCTTACGTTCGATAGTTTTCTGGAGTATGATGGACCAAAGATCATCCCAAAGGCTGGGTTAGGGAACGTGTCAGGCATCACAGATTTATAACTATACCGGAAAGCAAAAGCCGGTTTACTGTGAGACTTGGAAGAATCAGTCAATCTCTGTAGGTTTCAATAATAAAGCCAAAAACAAAAAAAAATGCAGATCTCTATCCATTATAATTTATAGATTTACTCTTATTTTTTTTCATTTCTGTGTCTGTGAGTGTGCATGCCATGTGTATGTATAGGTGTTGACCCTACCTCTGAAGCTGAGGTTACAGGAAGCTATGAGCAGCAACCCGACACAGATCCTTGAACTCAACTGGGGTCCCCTGCAAGAGCAACAAGTGCTCTTAACCATCAAGCCATCTCTCCAGCCCTTGCATTGTAGTTTCTGCATTCCTTACTTAAAGCTCACTTAAATAATTTAATTGTTTGCTCCAATAAAATCTCACTCCACTATCTTCTCTATTTGAAAGATGAAAAGAACAAATTACTTCTCTCCTTGAACTCACTTCTGCCTCCTTTTTCAAGGCAGACCCAGGAGCCCAGGGCTGTGATTCCATGTGGAGTCTGGGAGTGTGAAAACCAGTGTGTCTGACTGTATCAAAAATACCTTCCAGCTATGAATGTCTGACGTGACTCTGCCATCTATGAGGATCTGGGATGAGAGGTGGCTTTTCTGCCCTCATTTTTGCTCCTGCTTCTTTAGAAATGTCATATGTTTGTCAACAAAAAATTTCTGTGCATTGTGCCTGCATTGCATTTAGATTCTCAAATACGGAATGTGGGTGGGGCGTGCCCTCGCTTTAACAGAGCAGTGGGCTTCAAAACAGCTTGCTATCTAGTTATAGATTCTGACTCCAGGAAAACCAGACTAGTTTGGAGTTACAAGGGGCTTTAATTGGTAAAAACTGAGTGAGTTTTAAAAAGGAAGGGACTGAGGGGGCTTGAAAGATGGTTCATTCAGTAAAACAAGCATCAGGACCTGAGTTCAATGTGAAGCAACCAGGTAGAAAGCTGACCTGACTGTACACCAAGCACCGAGGAGACAGAGGAGGATTCCTAGGGCTCACTCGCAGCTAGTCTAGTCAAATTAACAAGAAACTCGTTTTTTAAAAACTAAAATGGCACATGATTGAGGAAGATTTTGACCTTTGACTTACAAACATACACTTGCACATGTCTCCCCACCTCTTCTACACACACACACACACACACACACGCAACTTTTGGAAATGCCATTTTCCCCCAAAGTAATCAACTATTTGACAGCACTAGCAGCCATGTGTCACCATGTCACCATCCTAGAGCTTGTATGCTCTTGGCACTTGACGCTGATGTCTCCTTTATATTATAGCATTCTTACAAGGCATGGAGCTGTTTCATTTCTCCTGAGACTAATGACGCCAGATATATTTTCTTGTGCATGTTGGAAACATCTCCATTCATATCTTATGCCTGTCTTTTTTAATTGAGTGGTGTGTGTTTGTTTGTGGCTTTGGTTTTCATTTTGAGACAGTGATTGGCCTCATGGCTCAGGCTGTGCTTGAACTGACAATCAGTCCTCCTGACTCAGCTTCCTGCCTGAGTGATGAGTATCAGGAATGTGTCACCATACCCACCTTTTGATTCTTGAACTGTAGCAAGTTTATCTACTGTTTATGCCAGCTCCTTAATGTGCGAGCTCTGCAAATATTTCCTTGCATTGTGAGAGTTCTCTCATTTTCTTGTTAGTGATCTTTGAATCATAAAGAAGTTTTGTAATTTGATAGAATTTACTCTGTTTTTGTTTTTCTTAGGATGCTTTTGTTGTCATATAAGAAAATGTTTCTCAGAGAAAGGTGACAAAGCTTTGTTCCTTCTTTTTTTTTCTAAGAGATTTAGCAGGTATTTCAAGGTTTGTGTTCATTCTTGAGTTCATTTGCTTTTTTTACTTTTATTTAAGAGTGAGGCAGGAATCCAGTTTCCTTCTTTACCACTGTCTGCTTGTTTGAGAACCATTTGATGAAACCGAAGCAAAACAAACAACAAAGCAGAAAAACCCCACAACCCCACTCTTTTCTCTGATTTAACTCTCATGGTACACTTGTCAAAAACTGAATATAGACACAGTGTGTTTTCACTGTGTTCTGTTCCACTGGCTTGCATGCTAAGCCCATGTCAGCACGCTGTTTTGATTTCTGAAGCTGCTAGTTGTTCTTAAAGTTAGTAAATATGAAACCTTCAGCCTCGTTCTTTTACAAGAATGCCGTGGCTCTTTCAGGGCGTTAGTGTTGCTATGTTGATTTTTGAATCAAATTATTGATTCCTGAGATGAAGAAAAATAAAGAACTGGAACCTTGATAGAGATCGCATATGGATAAAATTGCAAGTTTAAGCTCTTGACAATCTCAAGTCCCATGAACAGGAGTGCTTTGGTTTTACTTGGATCTTTGAAACTGTCTTACTACAGCATTTTAACATGTGTCAAATAAAGCTTTACACTTCTTGTTTGTGGTTATTCCTGAGTATTTTATTCATCATAATTCTATTCTAACTGAAGGTTTTTTTTCTTAATTCCACTTTTAGATTATCTAGTGATGATATGTACCTGCCTGGTTTAATTTTGTGTATTTATCATGTACATTGGACCTTTGCTGGTTAATGTGTGGTTGTAGCCAAACTCCTTTGGACACAAGTGGGAGGGGTTTAGGTTTGTTTACTTTTCTACTGCCTCAAGGATCTGGGTGCATTAAAGGGGTGTGAATAGATCATCTTTGTCCAATCTTACAGTTTGGAATCTTGCTGATAAGTACAGCATTAACAGATTTTTGCTTGCTTGTTTGTTTGTTGTTGTCTTGTGGTTGTTGTTTTTTAGGTCAGGGCAAGGATATTCTATTCTAGTTTGCCTAGTGTTTTACCATGCAGTGGTATCCCTTCAATCTAATGTGAGCCTTACTAAGAAAGCCCTGACTCTGCCTTCAGACCTCGTTCTTAGGCTAGCTCTTCTCACCACTATTCCTCTCAGGTCTATTTCTTCTTTTCTCTTATTTATTTATAATTACACAAATAGCTTTTTACATTTGTTTTGGCTGGAGGTGAATCCAGGGCCTGACAAGAAGTAGAAAAGAAAAGCTGATGGCCAAAAATTAGACGTGTGTGTGTGTCTGTGTGTGTGTGCGCACATGCATGCACAAGCATCAGTGTCACAAAATACTAGTGGAAGGCAGAAGACAACTTTGTAGAGTTGGTTCTCTCCTATCTCTCTATGAGCAATCGTGATCAAACTCACATCTGGATCCTGTGTGGCAAGTACCTTTAGTAGCTGAACTATCCTCCCGAGAAGGATTTTACAGTACAGAATATCAAACTGTAGTGAAGACAAAAAAATTAAATGTTTAAAGCCAGCGAGAACACTGACTGTAGGAAGCCTGTTATCAAAGTGAGTATATCCGTGCCCCTCCTGAATCAGTATGTACCGTGGTGGTCAAGAATACGGGTTGTTAACAAGATGCAGCTTTCGTTTGTTTCCAAGGTAACAAAGGGCAATGATAGCTGTTAAATTCTTCTTGGCAGTGGAGAATCATAGGCACCAGGCCAAGTGCCTTTGGGGAATTTCCCTAGCGTTGCCTGCCGCATAGCACAAAAGAGAGGCCATAGGACAGGAGGCCGCGTGGTGGCTGGCTAAATCGTTTCTTTAGTGTGCTTTTATCATCTTGTCCCTTTCACCACCCAGGAGTTAAACATGTCCATGTCTCAGCCCCCTCCCCTGAATCCTCATCACCATCATCTAAATTAAAATCTTTTATCAGTTTTTGGGTAATCCCCTTTGATGGCCCGAGTATGACAGGATCGTTCTCACCCACACCTTTCATGCCATTGCTGATAAGTTCAGAGCAGCTAAATGGCTATGGACATCACACACATGTCTGCATCCCTCGCACCCGCCAGGAGCTGGCAGAAAGGACATATTCATGGCTGAAGGTTGTAGGAATTTGTAAGCAGAATTGCCTTTGAGGATGGCCCTGGAACCTGAAACCACCAACTGTCTCTTTTGTTTCCTCCTTTGGTCATAACAGTGGTGTACTGCTGCAGTTTTTCAAGACAGTGTTCTGGGTTTGCAGTGTGTCTGTTTTTCCATTGCAAGCTGTGCTTCGGGAGGTTATGTTGGTCACTTCACCACCAAATTATGACTATAAAATTTCACATGAGCAAGTAGTAACATTTCCAGGGCTAATTAGTTCCTATCATGGCCTGACCCATAATTGCAACTTCATCCTTTCCCCCATTTCCTCTACAGTCCCTCATGACTTCTCTCTCCTGGAGGAGGAGACTCGGCAGTGTGTACGGTGAATAGTGAGTGGGTTGGTTTTAGCAAACTCGCTGCAAATTCTGCCTGTAATGATTACTCTCTGTAAAATGCTGAATGGGGTATCAGAGGTCTCCCCAACCTAGCCTTTGTTTATAAAGGGAGGATTCCAATTCTCTTCTAGCACTTATTAAAAGGGAAATATAATAGGTGGTGGCTGTCCTTAATTTTAGGGTCATCATCCACATTCAACTATAAACCATATAGCAGATTCCATAAAACAGGAAAGGACTGTACTTTTGCTATCAGCGTGTAGAACAAATCTTTTGTCTAATAAGCATTTCTGAATGATGAAGGAGATGACTAGATGGGACAAGTTCAGTGGCCACAGTGACACTGGATAGGTGTTCAAGAAGTAATTATATCTTTCACCCGTTTAAATGTTGCTCAGACTCTTTATTGGAAATTGAGAAAAGCTCCTTCATTGGGAGCCATAAAAGAACTATGACTGTGCCACACTATTTTCCTGTGACACTGACAGCATTTGACATCAGTGAGAACAGCCCCATGCCCCATGCCCCATGCTCCATGCCCCATGCTTCATGCCTCATGCCTCATGCCCCATGCCCCATGTTCCATGCCTCATGCCCCATGCCCCATGCTTCATGCCTCATGCCTCATGCCTCATGCCCCATGCCTCATGCCCCATGCCCCATGCCTCATGCCCCATGCCCCATGCTTCATGCCTCATGCCTCATGCCTCATGCCCCATGCCTCATGCCCCATGCCCCATGCCTCATGCCCCATGCCCCATGCTTCATGCCTCATGCCTCATGCCTCATGCCCCATGCCTCATGCCCCATGCCCCATGCCTCATGCCCCATGCCCCATGCTTCATGCCTCATGCCTCATGCCTCATGCCCCATGCCCCATGCCTCATGCCTCATGCCTCATGCCTAGACAGAGCAGTGGTCCAATGGCAACTGTCTGACCTGGTGTGCCAGTCAACTTCAGGAACAATCTCAAGATGTTTATGAAATCTTCTCTTTGCCCCTTTCAGCTTTTTATGCCTTGCTTGCATTCTTACCCCTGCCCTACCAACTCCAACCCCCATCCTCCTATACCCCCAACCCCTCCCACACACTCACACCTCTCACTCTGCTCCTCAGCCCAGCCTCCATTCTATTTCCCTCTGTCTACTTTTCTTTCTTCATTAGACCTGGCTTGTGAAGCCATCTTGGATGTCATCTAGCCCAACTGCTCATCTATCAAATGAGAAGCATCCCCCAGAGGCTTCTTGCTTTGACCACATCCCGCAGAGAGTTCATGGTGAAAGATGGATAGCATCCTGGTCCTATTGTCTATCTTATGTGTGTGTTGCTGATAGTGGCTGCACATATAAATAGAAATGGTGATTCAGAACTGATTCATGAAACAAAAGTGTGTACACCCCCAACAGTTGATGCTGAAGAAAGTTGGTGGTTGCCAGGATGTGGGCAGGAAACCCCCCACCCCTTTCTCCTCGAAGCTTAGGAAGCTGATCTACCCAGAGGTGTGGGGTTCTGTGGCGCTTTCTCTGCCAGGTGCTGGCTGTGGTGGTGTGCCTGCTGGATTCCTTTCTCTGGGCTCCATCATTCTGAATTTGATTTTTTCTGCTACACTGTCAGCCTGGGCTAGGGTTGCTAGATAGAGTGTGCTATTTTTCCATTATTATTCCTGGCTTAATAACAGACTTCAGAGCTATGGTTGAAGCCCTATGTTTAAAGTTATCTAAACCAAGAGCAGACCAGGTTGGAGAGAACACCCAGCAGGGAAGCACATGGCCCACACTGGGTAATGGAAGCTGTGACCTAAGCCTCCATCTCTGATTTCAATTCCCCCCATATCTGCTTCCGTGCTGTGCAGTCTCCTGACTGTGAGTCTGGTTGGATTTCCATTGACGGGCTTTGGCTTAATCCTGAAAAGATCGAAGACTGTCTACGATGGACTTGGAAAAGCAGGCTGTGCTTTGCATTTGAGCTGCTTTATTTCTTGGTGTTTTCTGTATGAATAACAATGCCAAGCCCTGGGTCCAGCACTCAATGCAATCATAGTTGCTGGGTATGTAAAGGATTATTCTTCTTTACACACCTCCCCTTACCAGCCAAACAGGCTTCTGTCTTTCTCCCTTCCTCCCAGTCCCTAGTTCACTTAATATAAATGCTAATTAGAAAGGGGGTCCAATGTTCTTATTCTCTCTGGAGTTGGAGGAGCCACTAAAGACAAGCTTCCCAGGTGCAGAGCCTGGCTGATCTTAGGGTACCTATCTTCCCTGTGTCCCCAACTGCACAAGTAGAGAAAGAGGTAGGAAGTGCTGCCCTTGGCAGCAGCAGAAGGACATTTCTTTGTTGTGATCTTTTGTGCAATTTTGGCATTACCCCCTTAACAGCATCTTTTGGAGAAGCAAAAAAAAAAAAAAGTACTAGCACAAATTACTCCAGTTTCCCACAGTGGGTAGTCCTAAGTGGGACACTTGCCAATGGGCACCAAAACAATCATTAAACTGTCAGATGATGAAGAGGGTAAACTGAGAGAGAAAATAAACCTGGCGTAAGCAAAGTAAGGAAATCAAGGAGTCAGCAGCAGCTGAGGAAATGGAAGGGCTTCTCTGCTGGGCAGAATGCCTCAAGCCCCTCACCGACCCATCACAAATGCCTTTTGGTTCAAACCATGTCAGAAAAATGAAGCGTTTTTTCCCACCTGAGATAGCTATTGAGCTAGAAGAGTTAGAAAGGAATCCATTAACAAACACTGTTCCAGGGGCTTCTGTTGAGGTTTTCAATCCATGGATCTTATTAGTATGTAAGTACTTGGATTGTTAACAGTTATGGGGTGGTGCACTCCATCCATGCAGCTGGATGGGGAAGATGCACCGTCTTGTCTACAAGAAGGCTATTGTTCAGTGGAGACCTGCAGCTGGATCAAGGAAAGCTTGCTTTATGCATAGGACTCTGCACTCTGGCAGATAAGCTGAATGGACAATAACATACACTGAAGTCGAATAGCAGAAGATCTGGAGGAGGAGGAGGAGCTCTGGAAGCTTGGTCTAGAAGATGTGGATTCTGGATGGATAAACACTAGGCAGGTAGGTGTCAAGACCTTACCAACACCGAGTTTGAGAGAGGAGTGGAACAGAAGTGTGGGGCAAGGATGCTCATGTGGGTTAGACATACAAAATTAGTCTGAATGGACTCTGGCATCAAATCCGAGGACCCCAAATGCTACAATAAAGCATTTTGACATTTACCTGACATCGATGGAGGAATACTGAAAGGCTTTTTGAGCAGAGGAAAGAAATGATGAAAGTGGCATTTAAAAAAATTGATTTGGTGAGAGTATATAGAATCAATTGGACTGGAGGTGCTAGGGCAGTGTGGGTGCTAATGCAAATACTGATGAGATTTGGTAATATCTGAAGACATAGAATAAAATGGAAGACCAGAGGAGAGAGATAGCCCAGCCTCTTTCCCCGTGCTTAAGTACGTAGAAAAGAGAGTATGATATACTGAAAGGAGTTTCCAAGGCTGAGCCAACAAGGGGTGCATTATGAGCAAGAGGGTATGTTTAAGGAGGGAGGGCTGGCTTTGGAGGATGAGCTCGTCTTTTCTCAAGCATGTTATGTGTGAATAACAGGGAACCCTGATGTTGGAAGGTAGAGAATCTCAATTAGAACTGGGCTTTGAGTGATACATCGTTCTATATGGAACTAATTCCTAGTTCCTGGATGTACAGTAGCATTTGCAATCATAGGCTCCATGCTGTGTGTATACATGAATTTGGTAATTACAGGATAAATCCTCTGGCTTTTTGCCTGTCTGACTCGTCTGTGTGGAATCGTATTGCTCTGGGACCAAGTGAACAATAGATCAAAGGGAAATCCTCTTATGTAAGGAGAGAGGAAGAGAGCAAGGAGAAAGACAAAATGTCCCTAATTAAAAAAGAGCCAGGACTCAAACATACAAGATGGCCCTGTCACTAGTCACAAGGACTTGGAGTTATGGACAGAAGGGTACTGAAAAGAAAGGGGTAACTCCAGATTAGAGTAAGACTCAATTTAGTGATCAATCAAAGTAGGAAAGAATTGGATTTGGTGTGATTATGGTTTTGAAATTGGTCAAAAGTGGGTTCTGGTGGCTGTTGATTGAGTAATATCACCACCTCCCAATATACATCTATACCCTTCTAGAGTCCCTTTCCACAACAGACCAAGGATGGCTTGATGACTCAAAACATCACAGTGATCATATGTGATCCCAGAGGCTAGGTCATAAAAGCCATTATTGCCTTGTTCTCTTGTGTCACATTTTTGGTGAAAAGTTGGCATATGTATTACATTTTTCATCTTTGTTTTCAAATGCATGCCAAGAAGCAACTTAAGGCAGGAAGGGTTTATTCTGGGTCATAGTATGAAAATACAGCCAGCCTACCATAGAGAGGAACGCATGCTAGCCTTCCAGGTATTGGGAGCGTATGAAGGGCATGTCCTACACCTCAATGGTACAAGAAATACAGCTCAGACAGGAGGCAGGAGAGGACTATTAAACTCAAGATTTATCCTCCAGTGATCCACTTCCTCCAACAGAGTCCCACATTCTAACGACTCCATAACTTCCCAAATCAGTATCACCAACTAGTGGCAAAATATTCAAGCATATACTCCAACAGACGACATTTCATATTCAAATTGTAATACATGACTACCTTCCTATGCTCCTTCAGGAACTAGCATTCACTTATCAGTTATCATGTGTGACCCACCTCAGAAGTGGATCAACCCAACTGTCAAACAGACAAATTTGGTCCCACCTGTATCTCACTTCAATCTTCTACATGGCCCAAAGTCAGAATGCTCCAGTCAAACTATTCATAAATCCTTGACACACAGGGATAAGGGATTATCATATTTTAAGCCACAAATAAATGGGCTGCATTATACTTGTCTTAGTTAGGGTTTTATTGCTGTGAACAGACACCATGACCAAGGCAACTCTTATAAGGATAACATTTAATTGGAGTAGGCTTACAGGTTCAGAGGCAGCATCCAGGCAGGCATGCTACAGGAGGAGCTAAGAGTTTGGCATCTTCATCTGAAGGCTGCTAAAAAAATACTGGCTTCCAGGCAGATAGGATGAGTGTCTAAAAGCCCACACTCACAGTGACACACCTACTCCAACAAATCCTGCCACTCCCTGAGCAGAACATATACAAACCAAACCATCACAATACTCAACAATATGTATGTGTGTGTGTGTGTGTGTGTGTGTGTGTGTATTGTTGAGTATTCACAGACACACAGACACACACACATACTCCTGTGCTTCACAAATACCCTAGAAGTATTCATAATGCTCTTTACAATGCTGTTTCTGAAGTCTTTGTGGGAGAGAGACTTGCTATGTAGCCTAGACATGCCTGGAACTAGCTATGCACCATCATCTGGTCTCAAACTTGCAATCTTCTTGAGTAAACCTTGGATTAAAGACATCTGCCATGTGCCTAGTTCTTCACACTGCTTCATATGGAAAACATTTTTAGCTGCTGGAATATATCATCAACCTACTGAAATGGATGAATAAAATGTTTTCAACCCCAAGTCTCTACAAAAGCGTGCAAAGTTCCATGGAGGGCAGCCGAGCTCAGGAAAAGAAATGGATCCGTAGGAAATGTCATGCATGTGCTTATTGAACTAAATTGAATTGAAATTGCTGGCAGTTACAGATGAAGCACTTTCTTTTTGGCACTTTGTATGTTTATCAAATACTCAACTATTGACAACAGTGTACTGTATAGGATGCTTGCATGGTTACTTCTAACATGGTGAAACACAAGTTTACCTGGCACTGCCAGTTGGATACAAGCAGAAGGGCGTCATCCACAGAAATATGCTGCTTTGCTCTGGCTACATTTCCACATACAGAACAGCCCAGGTTTAAATCCACACAGACATTCTGCAGTAGCCAGGATGTCTCCTGCTTTCACCCCTGCTGTGGAAGCCTGGATCTCTGACACTCATATGGTGCATTCTCATTCCTGTGAGGAGTGGTCAAATTATCCCTGTGTGCTTTCATTCCCCAAGCTGAAATTCATGTCACAGGACCAGGCTTATTTTAAGAGGCCAGCTAGACTTGGTTATGTTCAAGGGAGGCTCTGTCCTGTTCTCCCTGCCTGATTTGGGATTGTGCTGTCTCTCCTGCATTTTCCTATAGACTTTCTTTCTTTTGCAGTGCCTTATCTCTGGAGAGAGCATTGTGGAGAATCTCTCCCTTGTTGTGGGGTTTCTCTTTGTCCTTAACTCTCAGGGCACTCCTAAATACAGACTGGTGACACTTCAACCAGCCTACCTTTGTGTACAAAAGCCAGATCTTTTAATTGGTCCATAGCCTGGATCCCCACACTGAGGTTTGGGGAATCATGATTTTAATTATTCCACTCTCCCCTGAGGGGCACTTTGTGTAGCCATTATTTTCTTCCAGTCAGTCTAGTCAGGAGGCCTGACTCCCATCCCCCCACATCCTGCCTCCTCAGCCTCTTCCCTTGGCGTAGAGTCTTCTTCCCATCTCACACTGGTCCCAAAGTGTCAGAAGGAGTAGTTAACCCATGCCTGGAAGAATACTTCTTTCAAATTAGTAATTTTACATTTACTAAAAATGTAAAACTTACGAAGGTTCAAAGCTAATAGTCCTCAAATATTAGTAATGACATCCTCCGTCTATTGAGTGCCCATGATGGTATTCAGTGCTTATCAGAGGCTAGAGTCACCTCCCTATTCCTAGGTCATGGGAGGAACCAAGGCTCATAGATGTTATCAGCTCCAAACAGCACAGCCTGAGGGGATCTGAGGCCTTTTATTTACTTGCAAGATAGTGCTGCATGCCAGTGTTGATTTGATAAAGGGGGTACAGCGGTGTCTGGAATCCATTTTCTCCTCAGCATTAGCTTATACTTCTTGCTTCATGCCCTTCTTTCTGGGCTTGGATGGAAACCTCAGGTCCACATGTAATAAAGGAAATTGGTGTGCTCAGTGACAGGTATCATGGGGACCTGGGACATTGGATGTTCCCTTGTGACCTCTCCTTTAGAGCTCTTTCCCAGCAATGCAGAGAAGAGGCAAGCAAACCTAGAGTGAACAAGGTTTTCATTCAGGAGCTTTTGCAGTGAGACCAGTTCTTATTATCACCGTGGCCCTTGGAGAATGTGATGGCTAATCCTGGTGGTCACCCTGAAATGTATGGGAAAAGGGAACCTCCCTTAAAGATGTTCCTACATAAAATTGGACTGCCTGCAGTTTTTTGTTGTGATTTGGTTTTATTTGACTGCTCATTGGAAGCCATTTTATTTGAAGGCTCTTTGGAGTGCCCAGTTCACCATGGGTGGCTAACAACCATAGTCAGGTGGGCCTTAGCTGTATAGGAAAGACCAAGTTACTTGCTGTGAGCCTGGAAGTACACTGGCAAACAGCATTCCCCCTTGGTTTCCACCTTCAGTGCCTGCCTTAAGTCCCTCCTGCTTTGGATTTCCTCCATGATGGACCGTGGCCTGTTAGACGCAATCAGCTCTTTCCTCCTAAAATTGCTTTTGGTCGTTGATGTTTATTTAGCAAGGCAACAGGAGAGCAAACGAGAACAGAAAGCCATGAAAGGTCAGGAATCCTGCCCATGATTGAAGATGACCCATTCCTGGCAAAGTTTATTCTTAACAAGCACAGATTTACATGGAAAAACAAACACCCAGTCCCCAAAATGGGTCACTTCTTTTACTCTTAAGCTCTTATTTTACCCAGAGGGGACAAAGGTACCGACTTCCATCAGAAAGTGATAGGCTGGCTGGAGAAGGCAGACAGCTCCAAGGCCTGCCCTGGGAAGGACAATCATCCCAGAGGAGGCCCCAGGGCAGTGGTGTTGCTGGATTTGTCCTGAAGGCCAAGCCATTCCCTAGTGCTACGTGGCCCAGTTTCCTGCAGCAGATTTGAGTGGGTTTTTCTCTGAGATTACTGTTGCTTTGTCAGTTCTTGTTTCAATGTCTTCTGAGTGACAGAGCTGCAGGTGTCCGTCCAGGCCTCAGAGCACATAAAACTGTTGAAGCTGCACACTGTCCACCAAGACTATGAAACAGGAAAAACCTGTGAGTTTCAAATGTGCCATAGTTGTACACCAGATTCTGAATATGTTCATTGGATGCACTTGGTGACAATGCTCCTGGCTGTCCCTCTTGTGTTTAATACTCTTTATCTTGGACTACAGGGCTTTGCTTCCCAAGGGTCTCCATTCTGTGCTTGCTTCTTCTCATCTGCTCTTTTGTGATGTGGTGAAAACTGTATCCTACAACCACTGTAGCTGGGTAGGAGATTTCAACTAGAATCTCTCCAGCCTAAACAGGTGGCAAGCAGACTTGTTTCTAGCCCAAGCATGATTCTTTGTGCTGATTAGGTTTTTGTCAACTTGACACAAGCAAGAATCACACAGGAAGTATGGAATGCAACTTGAGAAAATGACTTCATGACATTAGCCTGTGAACGAATCTGCAGAACATTTTCCTTATGATTGTTATGGGATGGCCCAGCCCACTGTGTCTTCCCTGGGCAGGTGGTCTTGGTTTGCATAAGAAAGCAGAGTGAGCAAGCCATGTGGAACAAACCAGTAAGCTGTGTTTGTCCATGGATTTTACTTCAGTTCCTGCCTCCAGATCTCTGCCTTTAGTTCCTGCCCTGACTCCCCTCAGTGATGACTATGACAGGGAATGTGTTAGTCTAGTAAGCCCTTTCCTTTCCAAGTCGCTTTTGATCATGTGTGTATCACAGCCATAGATAGTAGCTAAACCACTCTTGTAGCATGCAGAGATTGAAACCTGTGATTGAACCCTGAGGAACCTGGGTTCAAACCTCTGTTCATTTCTCTGAGAGTTGGACCCAGTCAGTGTGTCTCATGTGCCTCAGTTTCCACCTCAGCAATATATTAGGTAGAAAAGGGAGAAGCATTTTTCACACTGTAGGCATGTATTGATATATCATATGTCTCTTCTGTCTTTTGTAAACCTTTTGACACAAAACATTGCACTGGGAATCTTGGTTCCAGGGACTCACTGGACACCTGTGGATTCAGCTAGTGAATGAAAAACCTGCAGCTGGGGCAGAATGCAATGGCACAGTACAGATAGTTTCTATGGATCACACCCTTGCCCTGGCCTAACTTCCGTCTCCCTATCCACGCTCCCTCTGTGAGCTCCTTTGTCTTCCCCCAAGGCTGCATCTGGGCAAACTGCTCCAAAGAGAACAAGGCTTGAGCTTTTGAAGGATATAGAAACAAGAAACATTTCCCAATCCTGGTAAATGGAAAACAGCAGTACACCAAAGGCAGGGTCCACCCAGTCTGTAAGGAGGTAGAAATGAGATGATCTGGTGTGTTTGTTGGGGATGAGGTGTGGACAATCACTGCCACCAATTTTCTAGGTGCCCTGAACTAGGAAAATGTCTGCAAAGAACAGGTCATAGACTAGAGGGGACTGGGCACTAGGGGTGAGTCCCATAAGGTAGAGGCTTCAGCCTTACATGCTAGGAGGGAGCTCCTGCTTTTAGCCCAAGAGATCAATAGTGTCTTAGGGTTTTACTGCTGTGAACAGATACCATGACCAAGGCAACTCTTACAAGGATAACATTTAATTGGGGTTGGCTTACAGGTTTAGAGGTTCAGTCTATTATCATCATGGTAGGAACGTAGCAGCATCCAGGCAGGCATAGTGCAGGAGGAACTGGGAGTTTTACATCTTCATCTGAAGGCTGCTAGCAGAATACTGGCTTCCAGGCAGTGAGGCTATGGTATTAAAGCCCAAGCCCACAGTGACACCACTACTCCAACAAGGCCACACCTAACAGTGCTACACCCTGGCCCAAGCATATACAAACCATCACAGATGGGATACATAAACAGTTCTTGTCCCCATCATATTTCTCAGGTGATCAATGCATTTTCTCAGAAAAGCTACAGAGACAGACATACAGAAAAAAGAGAAAGACAGAGAGACAGAAAGAGAGAGACAGAAAGAGAGAGAGAGAGAGAGAGAGAGAGAGAGAGAGAGAGAGAGAGAGAGAGAGAGAGAGGTATCTGGTTTGCTTTTCCTACAGCTGCTAATGAATGTGCCTTCTCCTTTTTTGGGGGGCCCTCTCCTCTCTGTAGCATATCTCTACTTTATGGCAAATGGGTTTTGATTCTGAAGCAAATTGACCTTGAAATAAGTTTCAGGATCTGAGTTCTTACACCCCAGATGCTGGTTTTGGAATGCAGACTGCTCATTCAGCAGATAGCCTGAGTCAGGAGGGGGAGCAGTGCTCTGAAAGCCTGCTGGGCCAGGTAGGAATGGATGCTTAGAAGCCACTGCAGACTTACAGCTGCAGAATACTGGATATGTGCTGGAAGCCAAGGTGCCTGCGTCTCCTTCTCAATTGTGCGTGTATGTGTGTGTGTGTGTGTGTGAGTGTGTGTGTGTGTGTGTGTGTGTGTGTGTGTGTGTGTGTGTGTTTGCGGGTTGCCTTTGTAGCTAAGGCCATGCTTGTAGTTGGAAATTGCACAGTGGGTGGAGAAGATGAGAAGCTGCAGGAACCTAGAATCACATGGCTGCAAAGCTTTGTTCAGAAACCTGTCTTGTCACAGGGAAGCCAAGTATGTTGTCTGGAAAGAAACTGGGTGTAGTGTGGGTAAATATGTATATACATGGGAGCCAACTATTCCATCACGCCTGTATTTAGAGGCTTATCTTTGTCTCAGTTTCGAGAGCTCAACTCTCACCAGTCTTTGCTTGCTATTTTCCATGGGTAAGGTGTCAAGCTTATTTTAGTGACATTGTCATTTAGAAATTTTGTTGTAGCAGACTCAGTGACAGGAGATGTTTATGGAGCATGTCTGGCATTGGTACAGCTGAAAATAGGAGCCAGCAATGTCACATCTGATGGCTTGTGCCCAGGAAGGAAATGGGTGTGTGCTGCAGCCTGGTGTCTGAGTGTTGAGAGCAGGTGCTTGGCTTTCTCTAAAGGCAAATTTAGTTGTCTTAGTGTGTCCAAATGTTGCCCTGCTCCTGGAGTGATATGTGGAGGGAAGTTGAAGAGCAGGAGACCCCGTGGTACACAGAGCAAAACGCCCTCTACCCATTTTCATCATCCATGACACAAACAATTGTTGAAACGATGTTATTTTCCCTGGGGTTTTTGTTGTCAGTGAGGCTGAAGCAATGACACAGAGCTCTACAAAGCCTACAAGATGCCTTTTCTAGCTTCCATTTCCAAGCCAAGACCAGAAGGCAGATGGGCAGTGGAGAGTGGCACACAGAACCATCCAGTGTGTCATTTGACTGGAAGCTAGATAGTCAGGAAGCTGACCTGTAGGAGCTGAGACGCTTTGCCACTAGGAGGACACAGCTACAGGGATGAGAGCAGGGCAGAGTCAGGGACAGAGATAACACCAAAACTCCACTCCAAGAAAAGCTTCAAGCTGCTCATTTGAATACTGCTCATATTTCTGCCAGTGAGGGAGACTTTTGGGAGTGTTTCTGTTGAAGAAGCAGTTAGGTATAGCCCTGGTGATGGCAGAGATCCAGCTGATCTGAGACCCAAAGCCTCCCCCCACCCCCAGAGGTTATGGCCCTTTCCTTCTGCCCATTAGGTCTGTACCTACAACTGTTCAAGAACAATGGTATTTGCCTTTGAATATTTCTCTGGAAGGATATTTTATAATTTCCCCCAAAGCTCTGGTACCGAAGTGAAGTCTAGAAGCAGAGGAACCAGATTTCCCCTGGTCTATGACAAAGCACAGTGTGTCTAGATGTACTGAGAACAGTCAGTTAGTCAACAAATGTGCCAAGAAACCCCTACTCTAGGCCCTCTGGTGACATGACTTCTAAATTAAATTAGATTACTGCTGCCTGGGGTTTCCTTTTGACACTAATTTACTTTGGTGGGAGCAGCCTTTTCACTACAAAAAAAAAAAGGTGAACATAAAGTTTGACTCCCAGTAACATTAGGATGCAGCTCTTTGTTATCTCCTTGTGCTCAGATGGTACAGAAAAACTGAATGTAAGCTGGTTTTAAGAATGACACAGTTTGGATGCATTTTTGTAAACTCACAGCATAAGTTAGTGCAGAGGAAGCAGTATACTGTAGAAACAGAAAACTTAGAACATGCTGTAGTATACTAAGAGTTTTGTCCTCAGAGGGCATAATCAGACGTGCACACACAGCAGCACTGGATACTGAATGAACACAAAAGGAATGCAGACAAGCACACATCTACCAACACGTGATGGGTGATAATACACAATATTCTGAAAAATAAAATAGGAGTTATTAAGGGGAAACTAAATTATTATTTAGAAAGTTTCATTTATTCTTAGACAAAAGATAATATAGGAGATATATCTTTGAGGATTATGGTTGCAATAACAAGTACCTAAGAAGATTAACTTACAAAGAGAAAAGGTTTCAGACGTGATAGGTTGACTGTATTGCTGTGGTCCTAAGGTGGCAAATCATAGCAGGTACACACGTCGACAGAACAAGATTGTACTCCTTGCGACATGAAAGCAAATGAGAGACAAAGATAGAAAGAGACCTGGGCTCCACAATTCCTCTGAGAGGCACATCCCCAAAGACCAAAAGTTCTCCCAGTAGGCGATGCCTTTAAAACATCCGCCTCCTTCCAACAGCACCATTCTAAAGACAAAGCCTGTAATGCAAATGTCTGTAGGATGTTCTAGATCCAACTTGTCTCAGGAAAGCAGCCAAGGCTCAACCTTTCAATCTGTACACAGCCAGAAGAACCTGGTAGATAAATCTCCAATAAGACAGAAGTCTGGGAATCTTGGGGTCCACATGCCACGCTCATCCCCTCCCACAGCTGATGGTCAGGAGAAAGAGCAGAAAGAACAAAATAAAAACTGGTTAAATCCCTGAAGGTATTTTGCCCTGAAATGGTTGTTCATGATACCAAACTGGTAGCAATAAATATAGTACACACATAAAGGAGAAAACAAGAAACACTTTGAGCTAGACAATTGAGAGGCTCATAAGTAATAGTCTTGGGTAAAGGAGAAAAACAAGTATGGAACTAGTATTAGTTTTTAGCAGGCGTAACATAGGAAGAAATGTCATGGATTAATTCACTAAGAAAATAGCAGGGAGAGATAGAGAAGCAGTATGTCTGTCTAGACAGCATATGATAAAGATAGAAGGAAGGTAGTAAGTAAAGATGATAGGAAACGTTATCAGGGCTGGGAAGATGGTGTGGTGGGCAAGTGTGCTTATTATATGTTCTGGCTACTTTCATGCCGATTTGATATAAACCAGAGTCCTCTGAAAAGAGAGAACCTTGAGTGAGAAAAATGCCTCCATAATCCAGATGTAAGATATTTCTTAATTAGTGATTAATTAGGGGGGGGCATGGTAGGTGGGGTCATCCCTGAACTGGTGGTCTTCAGTCTCATAAGAAAGCTGGCTGAGCAAGCCATGATGAGCAAGACAGTAAGTAGCACCCCTCCATGGCCTCTGCATCAGGTCCTGTCTCCAGGGCCTTGTCCTGTTGAGTTCTTGTCCTGACTTCCTTCAATGATGAACAATGATACGGAAGTATAAGTCAAATCATCCAGTTCCTCCCTAAATTGCTCTGGTCATGGTGTTTCATGATAGCAATAATAACCCTAACTAGGACACCACGCAAGCATGAGAACTCTTGCTTGAATCTCTAACACTCATGGAAAAAAGAAAAATCCTGGCATAGTTGTGTGTGCCTATAGCCTCACTGATCGGGACAGAGACAGGCAGATTGCATGACCTTACTGGCAAGCCTCTCCAGCTTCAGACTCAATGAAAGACCCTGTCTCATGAGAGTAAAACTAAATATGATAGAGTAGAAAACACAATGGTCTCTTTTGAATTCTGTAGGTACACACATATGCATATGCTACACTACACTATACTATACACACACACACACACACACACACACACACACACGATGGGCTTCCTCTTATTTCCTATAAAGCTCCTTCAAAGTTATCTTTCTCATCAAAGGGTCTAACTTATTTTTCCTGTTTCTTCTTCTACTTCTTTTTCTACTTCTTTCTTTCCTCCTCCTCCTCCTCCTCCTCCTCCTCTTCCTCCTCCTCCTCCTCCTCCTCGTCCTCCTCCTCTTCCTTCGTATCCATATCCTTTTTGCTTTGTTTTGGGATTTGTTGTTTTGGTTTTGTTTTTTTTTGTTATAAACCTCTCCTACTTCTTATTTACATGGCAAGGTGATTCTTTTAAAACACCCATCAGATCAATCCCTTCCCAGTTGTCTTCTCCCTTTATCTAGAAAACAGCTCAAATGCCCACAGAGCCGGTCTTAATTCAGGTGTCTTAACCGCCTGTGCCTGTCCTGTCTACCTCATACATTGGGCTCTGTCTCTCTGGGTTGGCTTGCCTCATGTCCTTAGCACTTGTCACTTTTACTGATGAAATGTTCCAGTCCCACCTGTTTCCATGGTTGCTCCCGAACTTGTTTCAAGTCTATGCTCAGATGCAGGTCTCCAGTAGGCCGTGGTCTTTTCTTCATAGCACTTTCGGCTGTCTGGCTTCAAATCTCATTTGTTTGGAGCCCATTATCTCTCTTGTACGCTAGGATGCAATTGCTATGACAGCAACATTTAGCCTGTTGGTCCACTAAGATATTCTCCGTGCCTAGAAGTGTATTTGGCACATGATAGATATTCAATAACTATTTGCGAGATGAACTAATGAAACATAACTAGAAATTATGCTAACCAATGCAAAGTCACTTGCTAACGGTAATTAGGTGCTGCCAGGGTACAAAGCTCTGTAATTGCACGGGGTGAGAACACGGAGATTCTATGGTGCAATGTGTGAGGACAAGGGGAGAATTCAGAGCTCACACAGTCCCTGGAACATGAGTGTGTCTGAGGCTGTATTCACATCTATAGAACTTTTGGTCTCTATATTTACCAGACAGATATGTACCTGATGACCCACCAAAGCTCCTAAACGTTAGCACTCTGGGAAGACCAGAGAATTAATTTAGCAGCTATATAGAAATAGCTTCAAAGAATTACTTAAATCCATTTATTTATTTATTTATTTATTTATTTATTTATTTATTATGTTTTGTTCAAATTCAATAGCAGGACATGAAAAGGGGAAAGGAAAGATGTTCACAGGGTGAGCTTGGACAGCTTCTTATGTGTGTGGTGCAAGGGGCAAATACAAAGCAGATAAATAGAAAGAAGAGTGCTGTTGATTCCTAAATGCAGACCACATATCTAAGTGTCACCGTATGGAAAGGAGCTGCAGAGAAAGGGGGATTCTATGAGGCATGTGGCCCACATTTGGGGCCTAAGCAGTAGAGAACAATGGAGAGTCAAGAACAGAGGATCCTACCAATTTGTTCTTGGAAATGCCAACTGGGAAAGCTGCATTTTTGAGAAAGGGCATCTTCTGCCATGGCCAGAGTAGGTGCTGTGTGCCAGAAATTTGTGTGCAGAAGACAAGAAGACCATTCATAAAGACTGAGACAAACCCAGGAGATGCTGCTTCTGGGGGTTTTATAATCACATAATAGAGAACAGAAGAATCAAAGTGCTATCGATTTAAGAAATAACATGAAACCAGGGATGCTCACAGGCTTGTGATGACTCAGGGAAGACGCGTAGAAGAGTGGTAAAGAGTTGTTTGGTTTATCTTATAGTTTGCATGATCACAGGTAGACAAGCATAGAAAACCAAGACTGGAGCCTCCCAAGCACACTATGCTCTGTCCTCAACTTCCTTGCTCAGGGACAGCCACTCATTTGTATGCTCAGCACAGCCTGGCGTTCAACACCGTTTGGGGAGAGAATGAACAAATAATTTATTTCTTGCTTGAAAAGTTAATTCATTTATATTAATATTCCATTTATTGCCTCTAAGTTGACCAGATTATTAAATTAACCATTGTTTGGCAACTAAAATTTTGCTGTAGAAACAAAATATAAATTGATTACATCTTTTCTGTGACCACACAGTTAAGGGAACACTGAAGTCAATAGGAAAAATAGGTTGCAAATAGGCTTCTTCTGCCTCTGAGCTCACATTTTCTGGCCTATTCTGTATTAGATAGGATGAGATGGTTTTGAAGAATTTTGTCTTCTCACACCATGAGCACCATACTTAAGCACTTCAGCTGTCATTCTTGAGGTCAAAACTTGAGACTTACCCTGACCCTCTCGGAAGCACCCAACAGTTGACATATGTGTAACTGAATTGTGGGGCAGTTGTGTTTATCACTAAAACACAGTTCCTTACTGTCTAGATGTTTGTGTTGATTCCTAGAACTTCAATGTGGAGTTTTCTAGAATAAATTGAGGGCATAGGGGGAATGCTCTGAAGAGTCAAGTTATCTTTGGCATCTCAGAGGCTCCTTCTTAGAATGTATGCTTGTTGTCCTGGACCCTAGTCCACAGACTGCTCTTCAGTGGTATTTTACATAGTATATTTCTTCCAGAAGATGTCCCCTATGTGGACGAAGCCCCCTTCAGTGATGATGTGAAGTTCCCAAACAGAAGATTGAGGCTGTCTTGACAGTTTCATGTCATAGCTAGATGAACTTGAGAAAGCCACTTTCCCTTCTGGGCCTCTGTACCCTCATAGCCAGTGTGGTAGCAGTCCTAACTCTCTGGACTGTTTTAAGAATCCAGTAGAAATCTGTATGAGATGGTTTTGCATACAGGAAAACCATTTATGGATACTGGGTACCACAGAGACGAGACCCATCAGGTAGTTCATTAACTAAAAGCCCTTGGCTAACATCCAGGACAGACACCATGCTGTACACAAAATTCTATTTTATAGCACATCATGTGAGAGGGTCCTAAGTCTTTCCATTTTAAAATCCCATCTTCCGCTGTTTGCATATCTAAATGAAAATTCATTTGGATAGCAGCATGCTTGAAGCAAGACAGCAGTCACTAAATAAACAAACAATCAGCCACGGATTAGGTTGTGATGGGGACAGGAATGGTTCCAACTTACGTCTCCTGTGGAATGATTTCAGTGATGCCAGAATGTATGTCCCTCTGGACCAGGACCCATCTTACCTCCCACAAAAGAAAGCACACTGACCAACAATGTATCTAAGGGGACTGTAAAAAGTGACTAGGGAATAGCTAATGACATGTTTCTGAACATAACGTTATTTTGTGTTTTGGTTTTCTTCTGCTTGTCTGTTAAGGATAAACCCCATGACTTTTCTGCTTGGGCAGGATGGATGGAATGTCTACTACCCACATCAACTACCATGTAACAAAGTAGTTGATTCCCTGTTTTCTGTTTTGTTTTTTGATTTTTGTTGTTGTTGTTGTTTTGTGAAAGGCACTGATGGAGCCACTTCAGGGTGTTTTCAACCCAGTCATTTCTAATGGCATCCTGTTCTATATAGATGTTGTGCTCATCCTACGATCAAGACAGCAGGTGATGGCAGACCTTAGGCTGTATTTGCTCAGCTCATAGGAGTAATGCCTTGGCAGGAACATAATGAAGTCCAATCTGTGTGTCTGCTTCATATACATTTTAATTTTTTAAAGAACCAAATTTCTCAATGCCTCTTCCAGCAGCAATTTTTTAAAAAAGGCTTTATGGCTTTGGCTTTAGATGCCATCTATCACCTTTATAACACCAGGCTCAGATGAGTGTCCTTTTCTATATAATAAGTACAGTTCTAGGTATTAAATGAGATAACACAAATACCGAGCTGTTGTCTATAGCCTTATAAACCACATCCATCACCCAGTTCATCTCTTCTTCATGCTCTCCTTTGCTGTCTACTCTGCACTACTTGTGAGCTTTCTCTGTTATTTGTGATTTTACTAGCGCCTGTCTTAGAGGGATAGAATTGTGCCCATGCATAGCTTTGCATCACTAGCAACACTTAGTATTTTACTGAGTCTAGGACAGACATTTAACGACTGATTGGTTTGTTAGCACAAGTCTATTTTGCTTTGTGTAGAGCGGTATAGTAAATCTCATGTGCACATCCACACTAATCAAGTACTACATGACCTATGCAGAAAGTGAGCCACTTTGTCTCTGAGTCATGCTTCAGATTTCAGACTCATCCATTTATTCTTTCATTAGCATACCACATACACCTATTGTGTGCTTGGAATCCAGGAGGTGGTGATGTGGACAGAAACAGCCTAAGTATCTATCTACAGAATGTACAGCCACGTGGGCCTCAGCCATGATTAACTATAAATATGTTTGCTGATTCAAAAAAATTATTGATGATTCCAATTACTTAGAGATCATCATAACCAGAACAGCTTGATGGTATGCAAATAATAACCTGCAGGTTTTTATGCTTACCTACCGTTGAGCTGGAAACGGTCACCAGATGCCCCAGCTCTGTCTGTGAGAGACTTATTTAGCCTTTTATAAAGAAATCAACCATGTGAAGGGAAACCACATCACTGGAAAAGCACCCCTGGTCTATTTTAAGTGTGTGTACCAATGATGTTCTTTGAATACGGATGTGTTTGTCAAATGCACCTGATTTCATGGGAGGCTTGGATGCAGATGTGGCTAACCAGCCTAATGAGACTCTGCCCTGGTAGGCTGTAAGGAGCTGCTGTGCAAGATCCACTTTCTCAGCAGGGCAAGGCACAGGTGTCTTTAGGAGTCAGAGCTGATCAAACACAGAGAAGGAAATTCAGTAACTTCTTAGGATTAACTCATAGTCTCATACCAGCTGCCTCGAACGGAGAAGATAGCAGGAACAAAGAAAAGGGAGGATTCCAAATTCTTCCTTTTCTTCTTCCTCTGCCTAGTCCCTCTCCTCACCTTCTCCCTCCCCTTCTTCAATTTGGAACTATTTCCTTGAAAATTACCTGTAGACAAGTACACAGAAGGTCATTCAGTGACCAGCCACAAACTGAGCACCCCTAACCAGTGCACACCGATTAGGCAACAACATAGTAAGCTCGAGTGGCCAAGATCTCCTACAGCCCTGTCGTCTTCCACCAGCTGACTTCAAGCATGATGCTTAAACTGCTGAGTAAGTGTGTGGCCTTTCAGCTCATTTGTGGATAGAATGATGGAGGGTATCCTTGCTGCTTGATTCAGCACTGTTTGTATTGTGTCTGCACTTATGATGACCATTCTATTGTGTATATTTTAGTGTGTGAATATGCTCTAATACCCCTTTATAGGACATATACCTAGGCCCCAGCTTTTACCTAGGATACACTGCTGCTATGTACATCCCTGCCTCCCCCCCTCTCTTCCTTTCTCCATTTATGATTTTCAAAACAAAGTATTTCTGTGTAGCCTTGGCTATCCTGGAACTCACTCTGTAGAAAAGGCTGGTCTTGAACTCATAGAAATCTGCTTGCCTCTGCCCCTCAAGTGCTGTGACCTAAAGCATATACCACTACATACTTGACCTTCCTATTTTTATAAGAGGTTAAACAATACACTTTAATTTCAAGAATTGAAGCAACTTTACAGAGTTTGGGAGAATTATATCAATGATTCAGAGGAAGAAGTGTTGAGAAATACAAAATACATGTTGAGAAAAACCAGTTTATTAACAGGATGGAGAGAGAAATATCTAATCGCACTAAGGTACTTAGATTTCTTCAAATGTCAATACCATAATCTATTACTGTTTCTAAGCTAATAATTAGTAGTGCTGCCAGAACCTATAGATATTGTCTAGTGTAGATGCTCATGTTGGTCTATTTGATAAAGCTTTGATTTTTGTCACCAAACTGTGTGCAATATTAGTAGTTGAATTGCACCCACCAAAATAAATAAATAAATAGATAAATAAATAAATAAATAAATAAATAAATAACTGATTCCTCTACATGATAGCCACTGCCTCTGGCCAGAGCTATTGCATGGATCCCAGCTGCATGGCGATGCTCTGGTCGAGCTTTGTACTCATCTTACCCCGGTTTACCCTGTGATAAGATAATGAGATGCAGGGCTGGGTACTTGACAAGCTGGTCCCTACAGCAGGAGAGGTGAGAGGCCTAGGGACTTGGGATGGGAGATTAATTAATGCTAAAAGACGCCGTTTGATGTGGCAAAATGAAATTACGATTATAGTAATCTCTAATTATCTTGTGCCACAAGCACCCTGACTCTCCTCGGTGTTTCTTCTTGGTGAGGAATTGCTGTGTGTGCACACGTAATGAAGCAAGCTGCAATGTGTTTTGAGGGAGGTATGAGTAGAAGCAGATAAAGGGGTAACCACTGCCCTGTTTGGAAGCCAGGAAGTGTCTGGATGACCTCTTTAAGGAAAGGGAAGCATTTAAGGAAAGGAGAGTAGATATTATTTAATAGCCAGTGTAACTGAGAAAGGAAGGAAAATGTGATTAAAGTCTTCCTCCCAAATCCTAGATTTCTTACCCCATGTTACCCATGTTTACACAGACCTTCTTGGCTAGTTCTGTCTCCTCTGTGACTTCTGGAGAACAAGATGCACCTCTCTAAGATGAAATTAAGCCTCACCTAGTCATGTGCTGAGAGGGGTCTTTTCATATGGCAAATTACCTCTCAGAAGTAAACAACCAGTTCTTGTTCACTCACAGAGGGTATATAATTACTGAGACACAGTAAGGGCAGCCCATGTCCCACCACACATGGGTAATGTTCTGCCCCAGGGTCTTTAAAGTCTAAGACCCCATGACAGTGGCCATGTTCACAAGGCAAATGTTCCCTATTTAAGGATGAGGAACTCTTCCAGACTAGTTTGGAATTTTGGAGGAAGTATGCCACAGTATGGGGACTGATATGCCTTCTGGAAGAACAGTCAGAGGGGTGAGAGGAGAGCTAGATCTTCTATGTTCCATACACAGTGGAGAACGTGGCAGCAAGCAACAGAAGCATCACAAATACTCACAACTTCTCCTCATGGGAGCCTCCCACCGAATGAGCTTCAGTTCTGGGAGCCAGCAGCATGGCGAGCGACACATGAGGAAAAGACTGGGGTGAATGAAAGCACATCTTGAGTCTGATGTGAGCTTTTGTTGTTGTTGTTGTTGTTTTTCCTTTCATTTGCAGTGTGTAAAGTAAGCTTTTAATTCACAATGACTATCTTAATATGATAACCTGTTTGGCATATGCAAGCATCTGATAAACACAATTCATGCTGTGGTATTTTTAATCATTTCTCTCAAGTCCTTGTTCTCTAAATCAACTGTCCTGCTCCCTAAGAAAATGGCTGCCTTCATATGAGTTACATTATCAGACAGCTAGCAATACAACTGGTCAAATGAGCACATGGGAAGAGACTTTTCCATGAGACATCTAAGACTGCATGATAGGACTGATGTACTAGTCAAACCCAAAGAAATAATTCTGAGGGGTCCCTGAGGAATTGTTGCACCCTGGAGGCAGAGGCAGGTGTCTAAATAGTGTGAGGAACCAGGAATTCAAGAGCCATGAATGTGGGAAAGGGACAAGAGGAGTGAATAATTTGGACCCTGATTCTACACTGAATCACTCTGTCATTTATCTGGGGGTTATCTGATGTGCAGTGCATGTATGTCAGGGTCAGAGTCAGAGCAGGGACCATGATGAAGGCCTCATCTAGAGGCACAGCATGTTGTCAGCTCTGTTTTAGGCTTGTCATATGGGAATAGAGAGATCCTGGATGGTGCCCCTGTGAAGCCAGTGACTGAGGGTTGGCAGAATTTCTCTATCATCTCTTTAAATGAAAACGACAAAGGTCTTCCTGGGGACTTAATAACAGACTCAATGAAGAGTAAAGCTGTGTGGCTGCAAATGCCTTACAGAATGTTTTTTTAATCTGTAGAACCAGGACAGAATGCCTAAGTGCTTCCTTGCAAGGCTTCTTAGTCCGATCATTTCTAGTGGGGCTGGAATGAAGCTGGCATCAGCCTAAGGCCTAGAGAAGTTGTATTGCTTCTATCTACAGCAACAGACCAAGTGTGCGTGACTGTGCAGCCTCTGGAGAGTTCTGACCATTGGAAATCTTACATCCTCGTATGAATACAGAGCTCAACCGTTAGGCGCCAGCTGTATGGCAAGGCATATCCAGACTCGGGCATCCATTCGTTGATTAACTGGCTGGCTGAGGAGAATGAGATATTCCACTGCCTCTTGCTCACACTTATCTCCTTAAAATTGCTTCTACTGATGGATGCCCCAGGAAGAAAGAGGCCCACTTACCAAGAACTACCCCAGGGTGTGCATGGATATATGCGCAGTATTGCAAAGGCAAATGTTTACATTTGCCTGGCTCAGCTCAACAGAAGATCAAACCTCATTTGTTTTCTGTTGTAATTGCAATCTGTGTTCAAGAATAAGGGCTAGGAGCTGGCAAAATGGATTGGCTTTTAAAGGCACCTGCCCTGGAGTTTAATAACCCAAGTTCAGTCCTCAAGACCCCAAGAAACCTGTATAGTAATAAATTAAATAATTTTCAAAATCTTTCAATTTCTGATGATAGCATGTCCAGGGCTGACATTGGAGCTCTAGTTGCCTAGAGCCAGCATTTTATTTTTTTAATATTCTATGTCTTTAGAGTGACACTTGGCCATACGTTCTCATCTAGAGCTCCACCCACCGCACGATTCTCCATCCAGGAAGTTCTAAATGAGGAGGAAGGGTCAAACTCCATGAACTAATTGCATTTTAGGAAAATTCTAGACATCTCCCATATGACTTAGTATCTGATCACATGACTTACACCAAGTGCAAAGGAGGTTACACCAGAGAGTTCACTAAAGACTGGCAATTCTGTGAAAGCGAGAATGGAGGCTGAAATGGGAAGTTACCATGTCTGCTTCGGATCAAAGAAATTTATTACATTTAATATCCAAAGATCTCGTATCCTGAGGAGTAGAGTAGATGCTTTTCAAATGTATTTTCTCTCTGCTGAATCACAGCTAGCTCTCCTGTGATTAATCCCGGCTTCAAAGGCTTGTGGAGAGCCTTTTAGATGGAATCTAGGGAAAACTTTGGAAGCATCCTGGTCTGCATCTGTCTCTCACTGCTCCCTGCACATTCTGTTGAAGCTGAGTAACAGTCTGTGTGCAGAAGCTTGCCAGCGCTGATTGATGATCAGGACCACAAGGTAGACCATTATTTTCCCCATTGATCTTCTCTTATTTGGGGATCCAAGGCAAAGCCTTGAGGGAGCAGCAATAGAGCCCCTTAAGTACCTTAATGAAGGGTTCCGAGTGTCCTCAGGGAACCTATCACAGTCCATATAGCCCCATAATGGACTTACAATAGAGGACTTATCAGAGAGCCAGCAAGTTGACTTATCAGGTAAAGGACTTGCTGAGAAGCCTGTTAACTCCAGTTCAGTCTTAGGACCAACAGGGTGGAAGGAAAGACAATTCCCCAAAGTTGCTCTTGGGAACACACCCACATACTCACACACTCACACAAGGTCCAACAGAGGCCTTCCGATGGTACGGCTCCTCTTGACTGTGTCTCTCCCAGGTCAGCTCATGATGACAGAAGTGTGCACAGGTCTGAAGAGCTAATTAGTGATCTGTACTGCAGGGTCTCTATTTCAAATCCTGCCCTCTTCTGATCTCAGGTAGAGTTCAGGGATTTCAACCAGGCTTCCTAGGGTTTTAGGAAGTTTTTCCTACAAAACCTAATTTTTAATGGTATCCTTACAATAATATTCTTCAGAATAAGGAAACCAATTTGTATTAAATTATGTTCAAGGGAAACCTTTCAGCAACAGAAAAAAAATTTGATTTTAGATGTCTTCTCTGTAC
Organism: Grammomys surdaster; assembly: GCF_004785775.1. Classification (NCBI taxonomy): domain Eukaryota; kingdom Metazoa; phylum Chordata; class Mammalia; order Rodentia; family Muridae; genus Grammomys; species Grammomys surdaster. The sequence goes on along the minus strand of NW_021604598.1, from coordinate 10,114,956 downwards.
CATAATGGCCAGCTTGCATTTCATTTCCTCCCAGTAAAACCTGATCAGTTAATTGACAGGAGTGAAACCAACTCAAATTATTATGGAAGCATCACATGGTAGGTAGGCACTAGGGTATGGATTCAGAAAAGCATAAATTAAGTAAACTATGATCTACATTGGAGCTTTAGATAAACTCCTTGACTTTGGTGTTTCAATTTCAAATGACAATTATATCTAGAGTAGAGGTGTTACGAAAAAATTATGCACAATTTAGAGAAGTTTCTTATATTACTAAAGACACAATTTAAGTTCTTTCTCTTTCTCTCTTTGTGTGTGTGTGTGTGTGTGTGTGTGTGTGTGTGTGTGTAAGTGTGTAGGTGTATAGGTGTTTAGGTGAGTGTGTTCCAGAGAAATCTATCATAGAAAGTAACTGAACCAAAAAATTTTTTCCTACCCTAACTTCCAACTTCAGATTCTGGATAATTCCTAGAAATAAACAAAATCATGATATATTTTAAATGACTACATATATTGTTTGTTGTTTTCTGGAATTTTCCTCTAATATAATAATAGACATTGAAGACATCAGGGACAAAGTGCTTTCTTTGCTATGTTTTCCAACGCAGCCCGTAGCACTTGACTCAGGACAGAAAGCCTGGTAATGAGCACTGTTGCACTTCCTCCCATGGTCCTGTTACATTGTATCACATTTCCCATTGCCATTCATTTTTCTTACAGTTTCTATAATAGTTTCGTATTAAGTTGATATCTTCATGCATTGATATTTTATAAGCAAAGAGCTTTCGGCTGTCTGTCTTCCACTTTGATTGGTCGAATGTCTGGCAATGTTTGACAACACATTTAAGACCACAGTAGTTAGTGCCACAGTATTTTTGGTTCACATTCTAGTTTCCTCTTATATTCTTCTCTAATATTTTCTAGCAAGGGATGCTGCTCTGGGGAAGTTAGTCTTAGCCTTTATTTTATTTATGTTTTCCTCTTGGTAGCTTCTTTATTTTTTCTCTAGGTGACAATGAATTTTGTCCTCAGTGCTATATGAACATGCTATCATTATCACTTAGATTTCCTTCTAAAACCTAACAGGAGTCCAGCCATTAGCCTTCGTAAGCAAAGCACCTCTCTTTAGTTCTACAACATCCTTTGTCCTACAGTGTCTGCCGGGCAGACTCAGCTCTCGATGCCGCCTTGGTTATGCACGGACATCTTTTTGCAGATTGTCTGTGACTTTTCTCTCATCTTCTCTTTCCACTGAATACTGAAGGTGTGCAGAGACCCAGGAGTCTGTAGCTCTAGTCTGATCTGTCGTAGTCAAATGGCACAGATAGGAGAGGTAGGCTGATCTGGTCTGTAATGGTTCAATATCCAGACTTTTCTTTCTCTCTCCAAGGTTGTGAAAGGGACAAGCCTAATTACCACAGCATTTCCTCATTCCACTTAGAGTATCTAAAACTAAGAGTCAAAGTCAGTCAGTATTCCTCAAGAAATTGTTCTCTTTTCCTTTCACCTATTTTGCCAATCCTTTCTGTCCCCTTTAACTCCAAATGGAATTTAATATCCACTGCACTGAAATAAAAGTCATATCCTGCTAAAAGAATTTCTATGGATCAATTCAATTATCTATAAAGGTATTAATGTAACTACATCTCCCAAAGTTGTAAAGGAATTTAAACTTAATGCACATCATTCTCATGGTTTCTGTACCATATCTTTCTGTCAGTTGTGTAACACACTACACTCACATACTACACACACACACACACACACACACACACACACACAGGAGAGATGCACACACAGACACAGCTGTGCTATCTAGAAGAGCAGACAGCTGGACATAAAACCTGTTTTGGTCTTCCGAATGAATCAGAACTCCTGCCATGGAGAGCGATTTCAGATTCACATGGGGAGGGTTCGGTTTCTCTCAGTATGTTACCAGCTAGTGCGTAACAGCACAGGGAGAAGGGAGAAAATGAGCGAGCCCAAAGTCATGAATATCCAAAACATCCAAATCTATCTCTTCAAGGCTATGTCAGACTCAAACACCCTCTAGGGTTGTTCTGAGTTTCAGATCCATTTGCAAATGAGCTCAGAGCACTCTGGGTAACGGGGATGGCTGGTAAATTCTCTTCCACTTCACCAGTGAGCTGAGAAAGCATTGGATAATATGTTATGAGTTGTAGATCTGTTTGATTGCATTGTTGCAAAGTGGGAATTGTTTTGCAACATAGATTCTTAATCATTGAGGCATCTATGATTGAATGCGTCGAAAATTGGCTGAAATTGAAAGTTAACTATACTACAGACGGCTTATTCTGGTGTATAATTGAAAATAAATTCTAATAACTCTTCTTCAAAGAGCTGCTTGGAGGAAATTTCAAGCCCCCAGAATCAAAAAAATAAAAAAATAAATAAAAATAAAAAATTCTTTCTTGATGAGCATGTTACTCCGCATAATGCTGTCATGGAAATAAAGCTCTCTCCCAACCTCAGCCGCCTTTCTTGATCTCTGAATGGAATGACCAAAACTTGTCAATATTGAGCAGTTACACACTAATTTTGTAGTTGCTTCCCAAGCCTTTATGATGGAGAGAACTTACTATTTCCTTTAGAAGCCACTTTGGTTTTGACTTACACAAGGACAGCCCAACAGAAGAGAGAGAGAGAGAGAGAGAGAGAGAGAGAGAGAGAGAGAGAGAGAGAGAAACACAGAGACGGAGAGAGACAGAGAGACAGAAACACAGAGACAGAGAGAGACAGAGACACAGGCAGAGAGACAGAAAGACAGAGATAAGAAGAAAGTATGAGCTTTATTAATCAAATGATCTTATGTTTGAAACCTTCCTCCAGTCTAAACTAATTTGCTAATTTGGGCCGGTTTTTGCCTTAGTTTCAGTCCAAGCTCTGTAAAAATGGGTGATGATAATATGATTTAATTTTTCCTATTTTGTACAGTTGTCAATATTATAAATAATGTTAGTATTATAGATATGCACTTAGTATACATTGCTTTGGAAATGTAGAAATCGTTGGTGTCTGGGAGCATGACTTGGTAGGCGAAGCATTCACCATAGAAGAATAAGAGTGTGAATTTGAATCATACAAATACATACATGCACACACATAAAAGTTATGGGCTTATATGTACATAAAGTATGTGCTTATTGATATATGCATATTCTGAATTAAATATTTTGAATCACAATCCTGCACCAATTCTTCAGAGCCAAATCAGCAAGGAGAATCAGCAAGGTTGCTTTGAGTCTCACTCTGGTCTTGAATGGAGAAATTCCAAATTTCCAATCTTGGCCCAGAAGTTAACATTTTTAAGCTTTGCATATATATATATTTTTTTGCAGGCATGTGGAAAAGATTCAACCAAAGCTAAAATACTCAAAATGAATATATTTTCTTGTTTCTGAAACCTTCATCTTCATATCTACTCTCAGATTTTCTCTCCCTGCCAGTAACCTATATACCCTGACAGCTCTAGCTAATATGTGGCACACAAGCCTTGGGGACGGACTAAATCATTGTACACCATGTTTGCTTGACCTGGCCCATTTGCTGTTCTTCTTTACAAAGAGGGAGAACACACATATATTGGTTTTTGGGGATGCTACTGCAGGAAAAATGAGTCCTACAGATAGTATCCAGAGCACTGTGTTTATAACCAATTCATACAACTTTAAATTTAAATCTAACCAATGTAGAAACATTTTATTAAAAATACATCTCTGGCCTGCAGTGGTGGCATAGGCCTTTAATCCCAGCACTTGGGAGTCAGAAGCAGGTGAGTCTCTGAGTTCAAAGCCAGCTTGCTCTACAGAGTGAGTTCTGTAACAGGCAAGGCTACACTTGGAAACAGAGAAATCCTGCCTCAAAAAACAAAACAAAAAAAAACCAGGCAAACAAACAACCCCCTCCCCCCCCAAAAAAAACCCCAAAGAAACAGATATCCAGGGGATAGAAAGATGGCTCAGCAGTTAAGAATGTTTGCAGAGGACCTATGTTTGGAGGCTCACAAGTGCAAGTAACTCCAGGCCTAGGGGACCTAGAACCTCTTCTGGATTCTGTGGGCAATTGCACTCCTGTGCACACACCCTCAACCCCATACATATAATTAACAATCACATAAATATCAAAAACAAGCTCTGAATACTGTATTTGTTTATTTGTACAAATGCACAGAGAGAGAGAGAGACAAAGAGAGAGAGAGAGAGACAGAGACAGAGACTAACAGATAGACAGACACTTCTAAGTACTAATAATGAAGACAAAGGCTATCAATTTGAGAGTGGAAGGAGATGAAAAGATTTGAGGGAAGGAAGGTGGACGAGTGGGGGGAGATATAATTCTATTTTACTTAAAAACATTAAAATATTTATTTAAAAACAAAACAGAAACAATTTATTGAGGCTGGAGGATTGCCAGGAGTTGAAGGGAGCCTGGGCTACACAGTGAGTTACAGGCCAAAGTGAATTAAAATAAGAGGCTCTCAAAAAATTGTTAAAACTCATAATAATGATAATAATAATAATAGCAACAACAACAACATCAGTAGCTTAGAGCCTGCCTACCCTCCCAGCACCCAGAGAAAGCCAGTACCTGCCCTTATGCCACAGAGAAGTTGCATCACTTCCTGGAGATCATCCCTGGAGAGCGATAGAGGGGAGGTTCAATGCCAAGCCACCTGAAGTCTCTATTCCTAGACTGTATTACCTCTCTTGTTAAATATTACAAACTCCTAGCCACTGCAGAAGATGTAGAAGAGTCTAAAATGTTTAAATGTTTGTTGGCACAGAGCTAATTACTAACATACCATTTACTGTGCAAAATGATCCCATTGTCATCTTTCCCTTCTCTTGTTGGTTGGGGAATTTACTAGGAAGTTGCTGTCTGGTACTCATAACTGGTAATATTTTTTTTCCTTCCAGGAAAATTGTATTTTATCATACAAGGATTTGATAGTTTAAATGGAAATGCCTCCAGCTTAGATGTTACAAAAAATAAACAATAAAATAAAAGCTAACACCTCCCCCCAAAACAAAAAAAAAACCCAAAAAACCAAAAACAAAAAAAACAAGCATTACCTTTCAATGTAAGACTACAGACATTCTAGGCATTTTACCTGGTGGGTCAGACAGTTCTCACAGAGCTGGGAAACACAGAGACCACTTCTCTATTAAACTACGAAAGACAGCAAGAAGAGTGTCTTTCTGCTCCCAGGCTCTGCTGCAGCCCCAGTTGTGCTTGGAGTTCTCTGGCCTCCCTAGGGGAAGTTGGTAACTTCCCCAGGCAAGAGACCCTGCTCTCCCTCTGGCTCTTTTGGGTAGGGGGAGACTGCAGCCTCCACCCTAGAGGATGCCAGCAATCTGAAGACTGATGGATTGTCTCTCTGTATTCTTTCTTCTGTGATCTCCTGCTGCTCCTAACCTCCTCCTAGGCAGCTGGGGAAGAATATAATCTTCAAAAGGTTTCTAAGCCTGGGAAGAGGAGGAGGCCAAATGGAGGGAGTGCTTTCTGATGCTTGGAGGATAAACACACACACACACACACACACATACACACACACACACATCTTGGTCTTGTGACAATAAGACAAAGCTGAAATGCAGACATGGGTTTTGGGGAGATTTCCATCTGCCTATTTGAAAACAGCAAGTTTCTTTCTTATCCTTTGAAGGCCAAGTTCAGCGAGGAAATTAGCCTTCCCAGTAGACGATCTGGACAGGCTCTGATAAGCCAGATTTTGGTGTTTTGTGAGCCATGGGGCTGACCTAATTTGCCACTTTTTTGTCTTGTTAATGAGGCTAACTCTACCCCACTGCTTTGGAAAACCAGCAGAGTGACATGTGACACTATGCATCCAGAGGCCACATTTGCATTATGCCACTCCATGGATGACTTCAATTAGCTCTGTGTCTCTGATAGTCTCCTTGCCTCCTCAATATGGAAATCACCTGTGATGGTGCTTGAAATGCTGGAGATGTCTTTGTTCCCTCACTGCAACACTATGAAATCAGAATCTCTAGGAGGAACCAGGATACTGGATTGTTTAAAATCTTTGTAAGAAGAGAACGTGTCCAGGGAAAACTTAGTTAGAGGGGCTTTCACTCACAGTTACCCAAGGCTGCTGGTGTCTACCTTCTGTTTGGCAACTAGAGTATGAAGTATACTTCTTGCAATTTCCGGATTAGAAAATCAATACCCCAGAACTGTGTTCACTGTATCCAAGGAATCAAAGGAATGTGTTGCCCAGGACTTGAAATTGTCTTTATGTTAGCATTCTGTCTAAACAGTTACCTGGCCAGGTATGCTTCACCCCACTATAAAAGGGTCTGTTTGCCCCCTCCTCCCTCTCTTGTTCCTCTCTTGCTCTCTTGGTCTCCTGCCTCTTCTCATTCCTTCCCCATTCCCTTCCCCACTCCCTCTCTCCACGTGCTCACGGCTGGTCTCTACTCCTCTACCTCTCTCTCTCTCTCTCTCTCTCTCTCTCTCTCTCTCTCTCTCTCTCTCTGCCTCTACTATACTCTTATCTCCCCTCCCCATGACCTGAATAAACTCTATTCTATACTATACCATCTTGTGGCTGGTCTCTCAGAGGGAAGGAATGCCTTGGCATAGGCCTGCTGAGACATTCCCTTCCCCCATATCTCACCACACCCCCATAGAACATTTCTTTCTCTCTTTATCTTTTTATAAACACATCACTTTACACATAAAAAGTGAAATAAGACTATTGTTTGGCTGATGTGGGATGGATTCTGGCACTAGGGAGGTAGAGGCAAAATTACTTCCGGTTGAAGGCCATCCTGGGCAAGAGAAAGCGAAAGGGGATGGGGGCATCTGTCTGGTTACCCTTTAGAACAATAATTGGCCCCCTGGATCTGGTTCAATAGCTTTCATCCAAAATGCTGTAGAGCAGACATCAGTAAGATGTGAGATATTCCTCAGGTTTTGGAATACCTGCATATGTGCAAGCTGTCTTAAGGCGAGGACCCATGTCTAACCACAGTCTTGTTTATAGTTCATGCACCCCTTTTACACCTAGCCTGAGGCACTTATTTTCATTTTGGAGGAGTGTTGCCTGCAACCCTTGCCATACTCCCCCTGGGTCAGCTGTGGAATTTTCCACGTGTGCTGCCAGCATTCAAGATGCTTTGCTTTTTCAAGCATTTAGTATCTCAAAAATGGGAGATGTTTAACCTGTCCTTTCTCTGTCAGGCTTTCCCTCTGCATTCAGGTCAACATGATGATGGTGCTGGTGATGACAGTGACCATGGCCACGGAAATGCGTTCCTACTGATCATTCAACCCTAGAACTCTGTGAAAGGTAGACGTAGCTTTAGCTATAGGGTCAGAGTCGCCATTCCTCCACGGTGCTCTTTGTACCCGTGGCTTCACAGAGCTTTGGAATTTTGCAGCTTTTTTTTGTTTGTTTGTTTTTTATTCATAAAAAAATGAAAGCATGAAAAAGATTGGAGAGTAAAGCTCTTTCTCAGGGAATCACTTTAAAAAGAAATCAGAGTCTCTCCCTCTCCCTCTCCCTCTCCCTCCCCCTCCCCCTCCCCCTCCCCCTCCCCTCCCCTCC
>NW_021604598.1:10098140-10106962 GCF_004785775.1 Grammomys surdaster | reverse complement strand
CCCCCTCCCCCTCTCCCTCTCCCTCTCCCTCTCCCTCTCTCTCTGAAGTAGTAGTGGTGGAGTGGAGCATCCTTTTTCTGTACTTATCAGCTTCCTGACATCACTGCCAATTTCAGATCTAATGTGAAACTGAGAGGAAAGAACATCTGGATATCTCGTGCTGCCAGCGGCACTTGTCTGGGTACCCTGACTATCAGTCTGCCTACTTGCTCAAGTGGGGATTGGGGATGGGTGGCCAGCTCCCTCTCTCTCTCTCTCTCTCTCTCTCTCTCTCTCTCTCTCTCTCTCTCTCTGTGTGTGTGTGTGTGTATGTGGGTGTAAAGTGTGGTAAAGAAAGAGTTGGTAACACCTCTGAGTGATGTACCACTTGTACATTCACGATGTAGGGTTCTTAGCATGACTCTTGAACGAATCAGAGTCCCGACTTCTCATAGGTTTTCCAGCAGGAACATTTAAAGATATAAACTGTAACCATTTTGGAACTGGCCAGGTTGAATGGCCAGTGATGAATGTTCAAAGTTGGCCTTACAAATGAGGAGTGCTGGAAAGAGAGACTAGGTGGTAGACCCTAGTGGGAGCTCCCTATAAGGAGCACTTGGAGCACTAGGCCATTCAAGCACTTTGTCACCGAGTCAGAGTCCCTGTCCAGAAACCAAAGAAAGTTTTGGTCTGCTTGTCAAAAATATAATAACAGTTTGAGGCAGAGGAGACCCTACTCTGAAACAGATGAAGCAATATAAAAACGCCAATAAACTCAGGTATCACTCTGGAATTAATGGAGGACAAATTGGATCTGCTGTTAACTTAAACACCCATCTGCTCACATCCCCAGAGCCCATAAATTTGTGGGGCTAATTAGTCGTTGCTATCCCTATAGCTGCGGGGGAACTAACCACATTCCCTGGAGTATTGATACATGCACAGCGTGCGTTCTTCTTTCTATTCAGACACCTGGGCTGGAGAGGAAAGAAAGTAATGGAGGTGGCCCATTCTGGGAACACTCAAAGAGTTTGTAGGATGTAACAACTGCTATGTCTCCATTCTAACCTTTCAGATAGAGTTGAGAGTTTGATAACTCCAAATCAGTTTTATCTTTCTCTAATATTTTTCTCATCACTTCAACAAATATTGTTATATCGCTGGCTACCAAATTATTACCCCATCCTCCCCCTCAATCCTCCCTCTGCTTCCTGACTCTACTTCTCCAACAATTCTGCTGGCACTGGCAACAAGAATCGTTAATATAGACTCTTCAGCATAATCACTTCTTAATTAAGTCAAGCGATGGCTCCGTTTCCAGAATCCTTTCCAGGGGGCTTAATCTTGCTTCTGCTGAAAATTAATACTTTACATTTTATATTTAAAAGATACAAGAAAGATGGGAAAGGAATGCAAGAAGAAGGGAAGGAGAGCAGGGTTGAAGGGAAAACAGCAGAATCTAGCTCCTGTCAGTCATTTGGGCCGTTGCCTGTAGTCTGTGACATTCACTTTAGCAAAACAAGGCATGGATCAAGATAATTAAATGGCATAGCTCAGAATGAATTAAAGGATGATTCTACCAACTGGGACACCTGCTGATATCACACTCTCCAGACTCCTGTCTGGCTCTGTGGACTGCAGGAAGCCTCTCAGTGCCTCTGTGTATCCGAGTGTGCATGTGACTAAGGCCATTTGAACTCTGTGTACATCACAAGGATGGAAGACATAAGGGACCAATGCTGGTAATGACATAGGGTCTGCCATAAGGCTTTGTCTTTTCCAACTCCAGATAGTCCCTTTGGGGCGGGGGGCTCACATCAGCATTTGATCTGCACTGTGCTGTGTAGAAGGTCTGGTACACAGCCTACCTAGATAATAATGACACTTCCCTGCCAAGCATAGGCTCAATACCTCTAGTCCCTTCCCTTGCTCTGGCTCTTATCCTGGACATTTCACACACTTCCTATTACTGTGTTGTTCAGATACAAATGCAAACTATAGTGGGAATGAAACAGATGCTGCCATGCCAGCTTAATTCTGAGTGTGTGCATGGAAGATGTAACTAAATCCAGAGGCCCTTAGACCTGTGTGCAGGACAGTGTTCTGAAGATTTTCTATGCCCAAGATGAGTACACGTATGGGATCATGCAGCTGCCCATACTCTTGTGGACTCAGATATTCTAACCTTCTTTGACAATAATTTTTAAAATATTATTATACATTATTCATTCATTCCTTCATTCCTTCATTCATTCACTCATTCACTCAGTGGCAGAGGTGTATGTGTATGTCATGAGAGGAAGTCAGAAGACATGCTATGGGAGTCATTTCTCCCCTTCCACCATTGGGGTTTTAGGGATCAAATTCAAGTTGTCAGGCTCAGTAGCCCATGCCTTTAATGACTGAGCCATCTCACTGGTCCTTGATCGTGATTGACGGTAAGATGTCCTGGCACAGTCTCTCAAGAGGATGCAGAGTTGGTGGAGAAATCGTCTGAGAGACAGAGTAGCTAGAAGTTTGGTGCTAGGACTTTGGCCAGTGTGCAGGAAGTTGCATGTAATCCCGTTTGGAAATCTCTCCTTTGTATTCTCGGTCTCCCTTATTCTATGCCCTCCTATTGAGACTAATGTGACGTAGACAAAAAGAAGGACCATAGAAGGTTGATGTGTTAGGAGCACTTGCTAGCCTGAGTTCTTTACCATTTATCTATTCACACAGAACACTTGAATGTACACAGTCATAGCTGAATGAGCATACAGGTAATCAAGCTGAACATGCAGTAGGTAGACTCACTCCTGGATATAAATCACAGGTAATTATAACTTAATGTGTACTATGTGTGTGTTCATATCTAACACATAGTAATCTGACCTTGTGGTACATGTAATCACACTTGACCATACAGTATGCAAAATCAAACCTAAGCATATGTTGTGTCCGATTATATCTGTGTGTATAGTGATGCACTTGATATTGTAGAATATGTGATCATACCTGAACATGTGGCACAGGGAACTACTTTTAAGATGTAGTCAGTTGATCATACTGCACTTGAGGCTCAAGCAAGATGTAGCTGATACAGTCCCAGGACATCTGTTCTTTTCATCAATAACTCATTGTCCCCTCAGCTTTAGTATCACGATTAATAAATGATGTAATGGGTTTCCACCACGAAGCCTGTCCTGAGAGTTAAAAGGGACCTGGGTGCAGGATTTTCCTTCTTCTTTCCCTGAGTACCTTATCAACACAATGAAGCTGTTTTCAAATTAGATGGTATATATATATTTCAATTCAGATACAGGACACATGACTTTATTTTCCGTTAGAAGGAAATGTAGAATACCTGTATGCCTGTATAACTCAGATCTTGTAATGAGGAGGAAATTCATAGTTTGTGTCATCTTCTTCTGGGTGTCACTCCAAACTATCAAATGTTGCTTCTAAAGTGGACAGCCTTATACAATCACCAATTTGCACTGTACCGGCTTTGTGGAGGCAGGGGTTGGGGTGGGAGAGGTCATACTCTAGATCCATACAACTTGGCACCATGGATTAGACTTGACTATGCTCCAGGCCCTATCTTAAGTACATTATTCACAGAAAATGAACCACACAATATTCTCATAAAGTCGAGGCTATTATTAGTAATGTTGTTGGTGGAAAAATTGAAGTATAGAGATGTGAAGTGGCTACTCCAAGGTTACAGACAAGTGCACAGTTTGTTCTCGATGGCAAAGTCAGGTGCTTCAGAGTGTCCAGTGGCTGCTGCTAATTGGCTAGACTTTCCCCCCAGACTGGTACTACTTTACCTTCTCTAAGCAGCACAATCCTCTCCAGCCCCAGCTTTGTCTGGAGAGAGGAAAGAAGTGGCCAGCACCAGGGAAGGAGAGAAACATCCTCCGTCAGCATCACCCTTCCCAGTGAGACCTAACTCAGAGAGATCAGTTCTGGCCGTGAAATAGACCATGTGAAGTTTGTTTTCTTCTTTCCCTTCAAGGCAGGACATCTTCTTCTCATAGATGCTCAGTTTAGAATCCATTTCTGCCTCTATCCAATCAAACACCTTGTATTATAGTCTTTGTGCTTTTAGGTGTGCACTCTGGCTGTTCGAGTATACATACACACACACACACACACACACACACACACACTCAGAGAGAGAGAGAGAGAGAGAGAGAGAGAGAGAGAGAGGGAACTTTTTGCGTAATGGATAGATAGTGTCTTTTAAAATATGTGCACACAGTATACTCCTCTTCAATTTCCAGGGAATGTGTTCTATGACCTTCCTTGGAAGGCACAATGTCTCTCTTTCATTACCCTGGCTTTTTTTTCTTTAAAAAAAAAAAAAAAACCCTGAATTGGAAACCTGGTCACAGAACTGTATGAACAGGATGAATGAATAACTGAGATTGAGGGGTTGGATCATGATCTCAACATCATCTCCTACATCAAAGATGCTTGAGCTTTGCAGTGAGCAACACAAAGACATGGATTGTAACTATGAAACTCAAGTGTGAAGCCCCAGCTCCGTCTGCACCACTGACACATGTTTAAAGAAGCACACACGTGAAAGGGATTGAAAGTGCACCTTTCAGTCACTATAGAGAATTTGAAAAAAAAGTTAAGTCTATTTTATGAGCATCCTTCAAAGGAAAGGATACAGTTGATCATCTGAGACAGGGATCAGAAAACTGTGTCTTGTGGGCCAAATCTGGGCCATCATTTGTCCTTGGAAGCATAGTTTTATGCGAACACAGCCACACTCATTCTCCTACCCGGAGTCTATGACTGCTTTCATGCTGTACCAGATGTCAGTCAGCTTTTCATCACCGTGATAAAATACCAGAGCAAATCAACTTAAAGAATAAGGTCGTTATTTTTGTCTCATGGTTTCAAAGGTTCCGATCCTTAGCCAGCTGGCTCTATTGCTTTAAGCCTATTATGAAACAAAATATCATAGCAAGCAGCATGTCTGTATGTATTGGGACAAACTTGCTTATACCCCCTCGGAGGCCAGGAAGAAGAAGAAGAAGAAAGAGGAAGGAGTTGGGGAAGAGGCAAGGGGTAAGCTAGTCTCTTCTAGGGCAGATCTCCTGTGACATTCTTCTGCCATCAGCCAGTCATTCTCAGTGTCCCCACCATCGAATATACCACCCATCACAACACCATTGGATTCAGCCACGTGAGGCTGGAGTCCTGGGTAGAATCACCTTCTCCAAGCCTGTCAGCTGACAGCCAAACCTTCAACCCAGGGGCCTTCAGAGGATATTTCAGATCAATGCAGAACTCCAGCAGAGAGCAGCTATGAGAACAGGATTGTGGAGCCCACCAGCCCAAGCACATACTATCTGACCCCTCTCTCTGCTTCTATTTTTGACATGTACAATTTTCTCACTTTCATATTTCTAAGACTTTTACACACATCCACACACCCCTGGCCCAGTACCTCAATCCACTTTCTTTCTCCCAAACACTTCTTACATGCATCAATCTGAGCAGAGTTGCTCTGAACACATTTCTATAAATGGGATATTTCTATAAATGGGGTATTTTCTAGAATGTTATTTGCCATGCATGAAATCTACTTGTTGGTAGATTTTAGACCAAACCACAGACTTTGTGTTGAACTTTATCTTCTTGGGCTGCATTTCTGAATTTTTTGAGCATGGTGTCTCACTTAGAATCCCTTTGCCAAGTCCTGTGATTTAGCCAGGCACTGCTGAGGAGATGTGATAACCATCCAACAGTTCCCAACATGCCCAAACAGAAACATATAGTGGGAAATTGAAAAGAAATGGACTCTAGAGGGGGTTTCCATCTAAGCTTTTTTCAATGTTTGGAGTTGTGTTTCAGTTTTAACCTACTCTTCCCACTAAAATACATTGCCTGCTTTTCAGTATTGATTTTTACATTATAGAAGAAATACAAGGATGTGCTCTATGGCCTGGCTATAGGCACACTGTAATGTGTTTGCTAAGGAATGTAGAAACCCTGAAATGCAGAATATGCCAAAGAGGGATATATCTGGTGTGCTGCCTTTCAGGGACATCCAGGCCTTGGGCCGTGCATGAAACCACTGGCTATCAAGTCTTCGCAGAACTTTATGACTACTCTGGGGTCACTCATCTTAAATCCTACACATTCAAGCAGTGAGATTAAAATCTCCACGAGCTTTCCTTCACTAAAGGTCAAGTGGATCATGGGAAAGAGTCCAGAAATAGCAAGGCAAGTCCTCCAGATTCAGAGGCATTTGATGATGCAGAGATCATGTGAGCTCTGCGTAAACTAAGAAATTAAGAGCTTACTTCAAACTTAGTAGTCTGGACAGTAAGGATTTTCATAAGTACATGGACAGACCATTAAAGTGTGGTAGAGATTGCACTGTGAGGCTCTTTTGAGAACTTCACCACAAAGAATAACCACACACACACAATGCAGATTATTGCAGTAAAGCTATCTTTGCGGGATGCTTCTACCTTCAAATATAAGGTAGGATCAGCTCTGAAAAACAACTAGAAGTGTCAGCAATCAGAAATATGGACCACATGCTGTGATGGGGATGTTTTACACTTGGTCTATTTGTTTATTGCCAGATTTCAGATTTATTTAAGTCACACCTACTTAGTGATAAAATTAGGCCTTAACAGAATTAAAGAATTTCTATAGATTCATATAATGTAGAAATGACAGAATTGGGACATAGATTCATACCTAATTTATGTTGTTGTCCCACGCTCTTTCAGACAATAATTCTTAGGGGAAAATAGCCAAGGTGTACCTTATAAATAAGAAGATTTTATCTACTGGAAATGGCAATTAAAGAAACTTTTATTTATATACCTACTTATTTCATTTCTGAACAGTGGTCTCCTGTAGCCCAGGCTGACCACCATCTTACTGTGCAGCCAAGGATGGCTTTAAACTCTGGATTCTTCTGCCTTAGGCTTCCAAGAAGTGTGTGTTAGCATTTCCAGGTGAGAAATGGTGATTTAAAACTCTAATTTAGATAATTTCATATAGATATGTATACTATCCCAGCTTTAGTTCCAGGTGACATACATGTTTTTGCCAAATGCTCCTCCCTCTTGGAATGGCAACTCACATCAGTTATTCCCACTATGAGGATAACTATGTGAGGAAAATGGAGAGAAGAGGAGGGTAGTGAATTCAGACTATCAACATACTTATTCTCTCACTGAAGTAGGCCTTTTTGTCATGTGTGTGGGTATTTCACCTGCATGTGTGTCTGTGCACCACATGTCCTTAGAGGCCAGATGAAGGACTTGGATCCCTGAAACTGAAATTAAAGATGTTTATGAGCTGCCATGTAGATACTAGGAATTGAACTTGGGTCTTCTGGAAGATCAATGAGTGCTCTTAACTACTGGGCCATCTCCCTAGGCCCCCGTTCATGCCCTCTTACGGATTATTCATGAGCTGCATTTTGTGGTGTATTCAGAAAGACTATGAGGCAAAATAAAAATCACTTTGTGCCACATATACTCAAATGTAAAATATGGAACTTGCTGAGAAACAAGGTGTGAGCCAGAGAGAAAGACGGGCCCATGGGATCCCCTGATGTGCCAAGGACAGTGCACACATGTCTCCACATATGTCACACTACAGCCACTCTATTAAGCTAAGCACCAGTGCCCAAGCTGCAGCATTCATAGATGATGGACAGTTGAGATTCCTTTCCCCCAATCTTAAGTAATAATCTTAGTAATTACAACATAGTGCGCGGCATCAGTGAATGATAAGCAGAGGATTTACTTAAATCAATTAAATCTAAAGGTCATTGAATTGATAGCCATACCCCAAGCAGAGATTAGAGAGGTAGGTCATGCAGGGATCCAAGAAACAATGCATTGTCTGCTTATCTATACTGGTATGGGAGAGTGGGAAGAAGTACCAAATAGCATAAGTAATACAGAGAATATGACCAGGCCTCTTACATACCTGGGGGATGCCCCATCATTCATAATCCAGAAATGCATGAGTTCATAATTGCTTTAATCACTAGAGGAACATAACTGGAATGCATGGAAGTAAGCCATAAAACTCATTACAAGATAACAAGATTGTATATCTTCGCTAAGGTTGCACTAGAGCCCCAAAAGGTCAAAACGTTAATCACCTTCTTTGGTAGAAACTCAAATAGGAAACTGTGTGTGCCTAAGAGTAGTGCAAATCTTCTTGGATCCCATAGCAAGGGTGGCCCATGTGGTAAAGGGAAGTAGATGATAGTCTGTGAACAGCCAAGCATTGCGTGTTTTCCTGTCTTTGAATTCCCATGTATAAATTCTGGGGTATGAATAATTGTTAAATACCTTGCATTATAAAGTTAGCATTCCCCAAGCAGAATCCCTACTTTATGATGGATAAGTGTCCAATAACCATGAAAAGGGGCCAGATATGGTAGGGACTATGGCTCTAGGATCTGAGGAGACAACCTTTTCTCCATTGGCTCAATGCAGTGAACCACAGTTACACAGGAAGTGATCTTAGGCCTTAGGATTTCTATCTCCTCAGGCTTGCCATTGTAGGGACAAGGTACAGGGGGATGTTCCTCTGTGTAAACAGAGGTTCTCCACCTTTCTAAGGTTATGACCCTTTAATACAGTTTCTCATGTTGTGGTGACCTCCCCAAGTCGAAATTGATTTTTTATTGCTCCTTTTAAACTGTCATTTTGCAACTGTTAGGAATCATAATATGATATCTGTCTTTAATGATAGTATTAGGTGACCCCTGTGAAAGGATTGTTACACACACACACACACACACACACAGAGAGAGAGAGAGAGAGAGAGAGAGAGAGAGAGAGAGAGAGAGAGAGAGAGAG
>NW_021604598.1:10080329-10098130 GCF_004785775.1 Grammomys surdaster | reverse complement strand
GAGAGAGAGAGAGAGAGAGAGAGAGAGAGAGAGAGAGAGAGAGAGAGTCCAGACCCACAGGTTGAGAACTGAAGGTCTAAAGTCATCCAGGCTGTCATGATGCAGCAAGAACTACAAGGTATTCCAGGAAATTATATCATTAAGAAGGAAATTCAGAGGCAAAAGCCTTTCCTTGAAGATGGACATTTTGGATTCCTCTTAGCGTTGAAGGTCACACCCTTTCGGTTGTACTAGTTAGTACATCCATCTTTAGGGTTAGGTGGTCTGAACCTGGCCCCCATACCGGTGTGACCTCTCCATTTTCGTCCTTAGTATATGCTGGTGGTCACAATGATCTTCTTTCCAAGATTCAGGACCAACACTGCTTCTAAGACTCCAGTCTTGCCTGCAGCTCTAGCTCTCTCCCCCAGATCCTCAACAGAGACAGGAAACACCAGAGCGGTACTCCTGCTTACAGTCCCGATTAATTGTGAAGTTGAAGCAGGAGAATCATCTGAGCCCAGAGATTCAAGGTCGGCCTGGGCAATATAACAAAACCCTTTCTGAAAACAAACTAATAAGACAATACAGCAACACAGTAAGACCAGAGAAAGGATACTTATGGAAGGAAAAATGAGCAGGCATGCCTGGCTCACTGACCTCAAATCTAGAGATCATCATCACCATCACCACCATCATCACCACCATCACCATCACCACCACCAGAACTGTGTTGATTAGAATAAGGGAAAGCGACACTGGATATTTTCTTCCATCGCTATGATCCCTCTGGAGGAAATAAGAACAAAAAAATTAGAACAAAAAATACCCTTAATTTTCTAAAAAAAATAAATAAATCAAAAAACAAAAACTACTGAGAAATTCAGATATTAAATCCTAGGAAATGAGGCTACGCCCCCATCCCTATACCCTTCTTTCTTTAAATGATAAACAAATTATTGTTTGGAGATATGTGACACTACTGCCTCCTTGAGCTGTTTGAAGACATTTAGATACTTTTAATCATCAGTAAAGTAAATGTAAGTACAAACTACCAATCAGGATTGCTGTTTTTTTTTCCTTTTATTGTTAATATTGTTTCTTGGTATATGGGGTCCACCCATTTATAGATGAGAAGGTACAAGAATTTTTGAGTTGACTGAACAAGAAATCCTAGTTTCTAGATTTTACTATTGCCAACTCCTGTAGGAAGTACTTCTTTAAGTTGGCTTTACAGAAACAATTTAAATAAAGCTTTCCACGTTCCCACTTATGGAGGACTTACTTTGATAGATACTGTGTAGGTGGTTATTGCAGAACTAATCCCCAATAAATATGTTTTTAATAATCATTTGGTTTTCATTTAACACCCAGCAACATATAAATTCCAATCATGTACAGTTAGTTGAAAAACAAGTTGAATAAATATCAGCCCATTATTAAAAACACTTACCGAGAATTAGCTACTTGTTACTATGTTCGCTCAAATCAATTGGACATAGTAAAACAGTGAATTTTAAGCATGAGTCCCTGGCAGATGCTGTGAAATAAAGCTTATTTAGTGGTGTTGGAAGGATTCTTGGGTATATATTCATCTTGGGACCAGTAAATTTAAATTTTTGCTTCCTAAGCTGAGAATAAATAAAGAGAACATAAAACAAGAAATGAAGTCCACCAGGATAGGACGTGTAGGTCAGTTCACCAGCTGTGCTGCTCTGAGAAAGTTCCAGAGTGTTTGGAACCATGCCCAGAGCAGCTGGGAGTGGCCTCCATAAGGGCAGAAAAGGTATCCTTCCATCAGAATCCTTAGAGTCTGGGACAGAGAAGTGTCTGTCCCTGAGGTCTGTGAATGAGCTTGTGATCATCAGCAAATGACAGGCTCCCCAACACCAGTGTCCCCTGTAAACTAGGACTGTGAAAGAACATTGACCTTGTAAGGCTTCTGTAAGTATCAGGTACAATAAGAGCCGACATGAAAGGAAGGACTCCACACGGTGCAGCACGTGGATAGAGATGCTGGGATTGTGGCTTTCTTCTATGGGAAGACTTCAAATGCTACCCACAGTTTCCCACGGGGTCTTCTTGACAGCCAAGTGCGTTTATTGAGAACTTTGCAGTACAAAGAGTATGCAGATTTCCAGTGGCTACAAACCAAAATGGTGCTCAAGGCCACAGCTTTTAGAGAAAGACAACAGGCTCATAGGGCCCAGGATTCACCTTTCCAAGTTCTCAGCCCCCAATCTTTGTGGAAGATGTTCCCTGGCAGTGTCATCAAATGCATAGCATATACCCCAGACAGGAGAACACCTGACCCAGCTTCATTCAGCAAACAGACAGAAAGGTTTCTGAGCCAAAAGCTTGAAGAACATCCTTCAAACGTCCTGAAGACTAAGACACCGTAGAGTCAGAAATCTGGGGCTAGAAGGTCTGAAGCTTAGCTTGGTCCAGCATGCCCTGCTTGCGGTGATGCATAACCTGAGGGAAGAGAATAGAAAGAGACCTACTTCCTCAACCAAAAATTAGCAACCAGGGAACATGGCTATCAGAGCTTGCTTTTCCCATAGTAAGGCACCAATGTGAACCCCCACCCTCAACCCCTAACTCTCATTGCTTGGATCACAATCACACAGTAAACCTCACTATACTGGCACTGAGAAACAGGCATTCACCTTCAGACCACCCCTTGAGGTATAACCTGCTGTAAGATTTTATCTTTGGCTGAAGAGTCATAATGCTTAGAAGAACAACCTTGTTACCATCTCACGAACATCCTCATTCAACCCATGTAATGGACCCCAGTCCTGCCATCCAACACCAAGCCCTACAAGGAATTGCTGTAATGATTTGTCAGGCATTGGAGAACATAGACCTCAGCCACCAGGTCCAAATTGATGCAGCCTATATGCAGCCAGAGCCAACTGGGTCTAAAAAGAAGAAGGCAGGGAAGATAGAGCCCTTAGCAGTCAGGCTGTGTTCTTCCTATTATGGACCTTTTCTGGAAGGTGTTCTCTTCTTCCTGTCCCTTTGTTCTATCTCCCTTTGCTTACCATCACTCTTACCCTCAAGAAACCACTGTGGGACGTTTGAAAGACAACTTCCTAGTTGTTCTTGCTCTCCTTAGAGGACAGGCGCTAGCCAGTGGACCCAGGGGAAGGGCAAGGCTAGCTGGCTGACTGCAGGTATGGGAGGTCTCTGATGAATTTCAAATCCTGCCTTTGCTTCTGCTATGATCAACAGTCACAGCAGGACCTCTGTGTTTTACTGTGTGAACAAGCTCTGAGGGAGGGAGGAAAAACAGCCTCCTAGCTCCCTCTTTCCCTTCCCACAGCCATGAGGCTGAATGCCTTTTAATCAGCACACAGTCTGCTTCAGCTTCTCCCAACCCAGACCTGTGCAAAGTAGGAGTGTAGCTATGGAAAGATAAAAACCTGTGGCTCCTGCCTGGGTGTCCTGGGAAAAGAGCCCAGAGTACTCACTCACCCACTGGTATGGAGTCCAGCAAGACTCCCTGGAAAGAATACCCAGAGAGGCAACACCAATCTAGGCTCTCTTTAAGTTTGGTGTGTGGGATGACCAAGATGTTAAGTTGACAAGATGCTTTCTGAAAGGGACCCTATAAATAATCTCAGGTTGTTGTCAGCTCCAGGTAGATGGGTGTTCAAGGGAGGTATTCGTTAAGTATTTAGTAATTAAGTATACAATGCCTTCTCTCTATTAGAAGGAATATGACATTCTTTGGCTCCCTGCCTGTCAAGTGGGATGGTCGTTCACTGATTGATACTCATTAACTGATTGATTCAACAGACAGACAGCTCTTGCATACTGAAGCCTGTGTGATTCCTGTCCTCGGGAAGCAGTCTGGTGAGATCAAGGGATTTTCTGAGGAAGATGAATCTTTTGGCAACATGGGAGGGAGGAATGGAGAAAGCTAAAGCTGTCCTCCTTTAAATTTGACTGTGTAAATTTGACTCTCTGAGAGCTGGGTAAATGAGATGACTTCCCATCTCCTTGGCAAAGCTAGTGTTGTTTCACCTGTGCCAGGTAAGCCCAGGAAGAGGCCAGGGACCTCCCAGCCACAGAAACTGTAGGTGTGACACCAAATGGCTGACTCTTAGAGGTTGGATCATTTTTCTTTCCAGAATTCTCTAAACTGACTAAAGCAGGATTTCTCCAATTCTGATCTCCAACTACCAGGAACAGTAGCAGCCAGCAGTACAAACATCTCAGACCACACTTCAAGCCCACCTGTCCTGTAGCCAGCTCTCTGTTTGCTCGCTCATAAGCTCCAGGACACTGCTGCCCAGATCTGGTCATTTGGGCACACTCCCTTATGGCAGCTCTCCTTCTCCCAGGCATCCTGATTAGACTGGACTGATTGATAGCTAGAGCATGGGGCTTTTCATATCCTAAGTGTAATGTTCAGCAAGTGATGGGTCCCCTCAGTCTGGTACTCTAACAGCTATTAAGGAAAGAGGCCTTGTGCTCCTCAAACTCTCCCAAGACTGTGGTTAACTGTCTTTTTCATTTCTGTGTTTTAAAAGCAGTTTTCATACATTTGCCAAGCTATTAAGGAGAAGCACTAGTGGACTCCAATATGATTCGTTCACTTTCTCCGTAGACAGGCCACAGAAAACTGGGTACAGGAAGTGGGCAAGGCCAGCACTCCAGAGGCTTCCAGAAACTTGCTAGACGGGTTCTCTGAAGACCTCTGATATTGGACACTTCACTGTCAGGTGTTGAGAAGGTGTTCTATAGACTGCAAGCAGTTGGCGAGTGAGGGTAGGAGCCCCCATTCAGAAAATAACTCTCCTAAACCCCCCACCCCAATTAGGGCAGTTGACAAAGAAAAGAGGAACTTGGAAGTAAGGACACTGAACACTCCCTGCTCAGATATTTAGTATAGTGTTCTGATGAGTTGCAAATATCAATAAATATACTTAGTGGGACAGAAAAGAAAACTCTCCCACACAGTCATGCTCTAAGCACATCAATGAAAAGAAAGGAAGAAATTCTCAGAGCAAGCCTGGTCTCTAGCAGGAGCCTCAGAACAGTGGCCTTTCTCTTCTCCAGTGTTGGGATGAGACCTGTGGCCCCTCTTGGCTTCTACCCCATCCCACCATCACATATGTAGCCTGACTTCACTAAAGACCCATTCCACCACCCCAGGATGAACACAAAGACCAAGGAAGAAGTAAACAGGGACAGGTCCATTCTCTTCTCCGTGTTCTTCAGCTTCCTGTCTGTCCCTACTCGGAGCCTCCATCTCCCTACCTACTGAAGGTCGGGGACAGATCTCTCTCCAGATCATGGAGAAGATACAGGCAGGAAAGGAGGAGAGCTGTGTACCCACCATGGCTTACATAAGGTAGAAGAATGTATGGAAAGTTTGAGGAGTTTCACTCCCCATCACCCAAGCAGGGGGCTGGCTGGAAGATAGATTTGAAATCTACCCTGCCATCTTTTAATACAGCTGCCTAAAAATACCTTCTGCATAGATGGGTCAGCATCATTTTTCCACCCACATGGACCCTGGAGCCATTGCTCACATCTTTTCCTTTTGGCAACCCAGCATGAGGCCTTGATTGCTGTATCTCTGAGTCAAGTGAATGACTACATAGTCTGTGAGGCCAGTCTCCCAACAGCTTGAATAGATGTAGGTGTTGATAATTGATAGATACTAATGAAAAAAAAAAACAAACCATGGAGACTCTCAGCTACTGCAGCCTGTCACAGAGGTGCTTGTGCTGATCACAGCAATGGGGACATGTAGGCAGGCTTCATGCTGGGAGGTTTTCAGGCTCTCAGTTTGAACAGAAAGAAAGAGGCACGAAGCAGGACAGGAAGAGGAAGAAGTGCTGCCTAGCCCCACCTGTGGGTCCATCTTTCTTTTCCTTAAGATTCAAAGTTCCTAGGCAACAGTGTTTTTAAAAAGCTAGTATTGGCTCAAGTAATAACAAGGACATGGCTCTTAGACTATGACCAGGTCCACAGAAAGCACTTGAACTGTACCTAGAATCTGTTCCAGTCTTTTGTTCTCCACAGCCATTATAGATGTCAACATCATTTCGCAGCTCTCAAAAGCAGAAGCACATCCATTGCTGGTGGTGGAGTGGAGGGGGCCAATTGAGTCATCTTTGATACTCAACTTTAAGGTGAAGAAGGGGGCACTGGAGGAGAAACCCTTCAGTAGAAGGTGATTTCCAAGGCTGTTATGATGTGTGGTTTTCAGCCACCCAGTAAAAAGTCTAAGACATCACTGTAGCAGTGGGTCTCATGGTTTGCTAAGTGAGAATGA
Organism: Grammomys surdaster; assembly: GCF_004785775.1. Lineage (NCBI taxonomy): Eukaryota > Metazoa > Chordata > Mammalia > Rodentia > Muridae > Grammomys > Grammomys surdaster. The sequence goes on along the minus strand of NW_021604598.1, from coordinate 10,091,856 downwards.
AGGTCAGGTTGTGCTGAGCCACATCTGTAGAACTAACATTCCCCTCCAGGGTTCTGATTCTCCCAGAAAACAGAGCATCTGAGTCCAGCCTTAGATTTGGGGTCAGGTCAGTGGGGAATTGCAGCGCAGTATGACTGTACTCAAAGGAGATTTTAAAAAAAAAACCCAAAAAACCAAAAAACAAAAAAAAAAAAACTTTGCTGAGGAGCATTGGAACCCAGGTAGTGGTCAGCAGATTTTTTTTTTTTTAATACAGCATTCCAGCAGGGAGCTATTCACAAAGGGTTAGGGAATGCAAACATTCCCTGGTATTTTGTACAAAATCTCAATGCTTTTATTCTTCACATTAATCAGAGCACCCAAATAGAAGCTACTTGCCCTGTGTCCTTTCCTAGGCTATGCCTCCCCCTCTGTCTTGTCCATAGGATGCTATATTAGAACTCTATATCTCCCCACATTTTCTCTGTGGGATGGAAGAAGGCAGGAACCATATCGTTCATCTGTGTAGCAGCCCCTGTGCTATCAGAAAATGCATAGATACATAATCCCTTATCTCCAGTGCCAAATTCACAAAGGTCTAAAAACCCAAAGCTTTATCATAATTCATTTTGCAATAAAACCTGGGCGGATGTTGTCGAGGTTGCAAAGTGGAAATGCAGTAGCAGAGTGGCCACAGCCATCTCTAATAGGTGTCAGGAGAGAAGGTGGGCAAAGGGCAACGGGAGCCGTGGGCTTCGTGTTTGTCACCCTGTTAGTTAGCATCGTGTCGCCTGACAAGGCTACTTGTCAAGTAAAGACATCTTATTTAGGTTCACAGATCCGGATATTCAAGTCCAAGACCCAAAGGCCCTATTAGTTTGGCCTATGGTAAGAATAACCATTCTGGTGAGAATACATGTCAGTCAGGGGGAATGTTCATAAAGGAGCCTGTGAAGAGTAGACAGAGCCCAGGCTCCCATAATCCCAACTGAAGGACTTCCACAGGCTCTTGAAGAAACACAGAGCAAGACCAGACCTTTAAACATGGGGTGATTTCATACTACAACAGTAATAAAGGAAAGGACAAGATATGAGAGACTCCTGTTCACCCTCCACAGACAAAGCACAAGGGTTTGTAATGGCAGCGCACGTCCTAAGGAGTAACAGGTAGATAGCAGCAAATGAGACATATCTAAGGTTCTCCAATGAAGAATTCTTCCAGTTCTCCCAGGGCTTGGAGCTCTCTTCCATTTCACTCTCTTCTTTGTACTGCACACAAAATCCACTCTTCTCCTCAAATCTTAAAATTTTGTCAGAGATGATTCCAGACATACCATAATTGAGATTAGGGAAGTTTTCTTGAATGAGTGAGAGGATTTTTTACTAATAGGTTTCATTTTTAAAAGAAGTTTTATGTTCTGGTAATTTGAAGAGGAAATAGCACAACCTAGCATAGGACTCTTGTCCGTCAGCTCACACAGATGCAGGTGCCATAGGCACCTGCAGCAGGGTAATGCCCTCTCACAGTGAGCATTCCTTCAATGCCCATTTGCTCTTTGGCCATCTCTGGTATAAGGCAGGGATAGAGGGAAGACACAATGTTGTGTCCCTAGCTCTGCCCATCAGACTCTTTCCATTCTTCCCCAACTCAGCCGCCTAACAAAGCTACTCAGTTGCAAAACTACAGAGCAAAGGTCCAGTGGGATCATAGGTTTTTAATGGTGCAAGTGCCGACAAAGCAATGATCAGGCCTCTGGGAGTGACGATTTGTAAGCAAAGATGCTAAAGATGAAAAAGGACCAAGTAAGCCCATATTTGCCCCCAGAGTCTAAGGAAGGGAACTAGCTTGAGACAGGTACTCCTGGTGTTTAGGTAGCTGAGTGATATGCCTTCTTTACCAGTGCCTCCAGAGGAGCAGAAGGACATCATTCCATTTTGGGGAAGCATGGTCCCAAGATTAGCAGTTCTCCACAGGCCAGACCATTCAAAGGACCTTCTTCTGATAGTGAGGTCAGTATAATTCAAGGATTGCTAAAACCTCAGATTTAGTGAATGATGTGGGTGTGTGGAGTCCCTCCTCCTCATAGAAGTGGGAGCTGAAAGGGAGTGAAGTGGCAACCGCATAGCAGTTGAGGCATGGGGTGAATCCTTGTCTCAGATTGGATGAGTTCATAGCCCTTGCCTCCTACAGGAAACACAAGGCTGGGAATCATTTTAGTATGATCTAGCCAACTGTAGTCTACTAGAAAACCAGATTAGTTATTTTAAAACTTAATATCCACAGTGGGAACAGCAAAGACGACTGTTCTTCTGAGGCACAGTGTTTTAATGTGTGTATAAGAAGAAATAGTTCTGAAACAAATACTTATCCTTGGGCTTGACTGTCTGCCACAGACCATCTCCAAGCCACCCATTGACTCAGTGACTTGGCTATGAGCATCCCAGAGAAGGAAGCACTTCCTAAATACACTTGTTCGTGGCTGCATGTTTATAGCATATCCTGAATGGGAAACAGGATGCTGACTCCACATTGTGCAAGAAGAATGGATGGAGCTTTCTGTCCAGTGCTCAGCTCTGGGGTATTGTCTGCAGAGGGACTCAGAGAAAATATGGAAGATTAAAAATATGTATAAAAAGAGCAAAATTAACTGATGTTCAGGCATAAGATACGGGCAGGCCACCAAAATCTGTTTTGGTATTTTTAGTAGCTCTTCTGCTGTGGTGACTTGGTCATTCATGAAAACAACTTCTCTTGAAGCTCAATAAGATAATCTTGGGTCATTAGGAACTTGCCATGTGAACAACAAGTACTTTGGGGACTAGGAGCCAAGCAAGATGTCCTAGTAGCATTTCAAAAACAACAACAAAAAATACCTTTATGATTGGAGTGGGTCATTGGATCTTACTTTGAGGCAGGCTGGTCAGTGTGGATCATATAATAATGAGAACCTTCATTCCAATTATCTCTGAGCAGTGAGCAGTTATAAATGGTCCTGGACAGGGGGTAAGAGAGAAGAATTCATTCACAGATGAACCACTCAGAATGAAATAGAAAGACAGGAACGGTACCTATAGCCAAACCTATTTGAAAAACATCCCAAAGCTACTGGGTGGAAGGTCACTCTGCCTGTGGGGAATTGAACCTTCCTGTCCCAAGCAGCTAGACTGGCCCTGATCCTTGGTCTCCACCAGTTCCATCACCTGTGACCAAAAAATACTCATGGCATTTATTGACCTCTGTGCCATCCGTGTCTGAGGGCCTCTGTGGTCTGTGCCTCTCACCCCTATTCCCTCCATGCAGAGAAGGGCAGGCAGGTTGAGGGAAGAGTGGGGAGAGGGCATCAAGCAGCACCAAAACAAAAGAAAAATGTCGAAGGGAGGCTGGGCCCCTGGGATGGGCTTCCTGCGAGATCCCGAGTTTCATTAAATATAGAAAGGTGGAATGAAAAAATAATATTCCCTCATTGTTACAGTTTCAAAGTCAGAAGCCAGCCTTGATTTCAAAGAACTCGTGTGTAATGTGATGCATGACTTTTCTCCCGTCTCTCTTTTTATAGGTAAGTGACATTTCATTCTGCTCATCCCCAAGGCAAAGTTGGATGTTTTAAAAGTGGAAAAAAAAAAGAGTGTGGCAAAAGAGACGGGGAAGGTGGGAAGAGGTGGAAGTCCAGGGTCAGCCCAGGTAGGTACCTGCTTCATTCTTCAATCTTCCACGCAGACGTCAGGGCTATTTCCCCAGGACAGCCTGGAGAAGTCGTTCTCCAGGACAGAAGGTCTGGGTCATGGCTCTGAGACAGGCCTGAGTTTGCTCTTTGAAATGGGCGAGAGCTATAATGTGCTGGCTTCACTACCAACAGGGGATGCGGTCCTGGAGAGATTTCAAGAGCAAAAAGGGTTTAGGGCTGTGTGCTCTGAGGCTGGGCACCAGCTGCTCTAGGTGGGCAGAAGCTTGAGCACTGAAGGAGTTTGATGCTTGCTTCTGGAAAGAGGTTTAAGGTATCCGAAGAAAGGAAACTTAGGAACTGGAGAACTCCTGTCCCAAGAGGATTGTAAATGGGATAGAAGATTGTGTTGCAGGAGAGAAGTTTGTGTGGAAGCTGAACATTAAGATTCATTTACTTAATTTTAAGGTCAATTTCATTACTGCTGCTGTATTTTTTGATTCCTGCATGATCAGCCAGACTGAAACACTACTTATTTTCTCTTTAATGTAAAGCAGAGTGATCTCTGAAAATCAGGAGACTGACTGGGCTTTGTAATAGCGATTACACTTTCCCAGTCACTTGTGGAAGGCACTGATTTCCCAGCCAGCACGGGTCCTAAGAGTGCAGCTGCTTCTTTGAGATTAGGGTGGACATGCATCTTGGTCTTCCCCTTGTAAGTTGTCAGGGATCCGTTGATATAATTGAGTGATGGCTCTGTCCCACATGGATTTGTTATCGTCCTTGAGAGAGAAAGGGAGAGAAATGTAAAGCAGCCTATTTAGCAGCCTATCAATCTCGATCATAAGCATAAAATGTAGTTGGTAAGATACCTTAAAGATTCGGTCTCTTTTAATGTCCAGTTAAAGGAGAAAAACAGAGTGGTGTGGAGAAGGCTTGCCAACAAAGCAAGACTGCACTAACAGCTACAATAATGGAGGAAAGAAAAGGGATGATAAAGGAGTGCTTCAGGGTAAGCCCAGTGCCTCACCAATGCCTAAACACACTTTGCTATTGGGACATACCTTCAGCCCAAGAGTTTGAGATTGAAAGTATCTAATTCCTTTTTTAAAATTTAAATATATAGACCTCCTTCAAATCTTTCCAGGTTTGAGAGAGAGAGAGAGAGAGAGAGAGAGAGAGAGAGAACTTACATCCAACTGCTTTTCCAAAACAAGGAAGATATCATTGTAGAAAAGTCTAACCCTTTCCTTTGCAAGCTGTTATGTCTCAATCCTACAGTCTTCCTGTATTTCTTCTGATGATGATGTGACCCCCTCCCCCCATATTTCATTCTACTGGCTGTGGACACCTCTGGGAATATTTTTGGCATCCGTATAATGTAGAGATTTAAGCTGCCATCTCTCTGGATCTAAGCCCAAGCTGAGACTCTACCCACCCCAACCTGGCAGCCACAGACCACCCTTGGCATTGTGCCTGATAAAACAATTCAATGATAAGGTTTGGGGCTGCAGAGGTGTCTGCTGCCTCTTTGCCACAGTCACAGTTGATTGAGTTGTCGACTTAGGATAATTCAAAGTTTTAATACATTTGTACACTGAATAAGGCTGAACCATGAGCTCTTCCTTCTTGGAATGCTCATCCGTTTGTTGTACAGAGAGAGAGGTGCCTGCATGGGGAAGGATTGGCATCCACGCAGGGCTTCTCCTCTGGACACTATCCTGTCAGTTCAGAGACAAGAGCATTGGGAGATTCAGTTTATTATGATAGATGAAGTCCAGGCCTCAGCAATTCCTATTAATACGGGATAATGGAGCACATGCCAATGTTACAGGAAAATCTTCCACAGAGCATAAAGAACATGGGAGATATTTGAATAGTTTTTATCTGCTGTGATTCTTGGAACCATGAGAATAGAATCCTATTTGCACCTACGTCCTGAACAACACTTTCCTCAGCACCAGTGTGGCCTTGTGAGAGAGGACGGGGTAGCGTTCACATATGCATCCCCCAAAGCACACACTTTGCTTATTTTTAGATACATAGTCAAAGAGCTATGGTTTTGTCTTTGAAAAGTGACAAGCAGACAGGACATTTTCCAGAACAACACTTATGCCCTTACTGTGAGTTCCTGAGACATGGGTAAACTGATTTATCTTCTCCACCTCTGTATATCCTGCTCAGTCACTGTGCGCAGCTTTTTAGCCCCAATACCAAAAGCTCCAGCTTCTTCCTACCCTGACTTGCTAACCTGGCCGGCCATCTTCCCATCTGCAGAGCCCTGGGTTAGGACAGTGAATCAGTCCCAGCCCAGCACTCACCTGTCTCAATTCTGCTTTGCACCTTGACTTCTATGGCCTTCCTGAGGTCTGCTTGCATCAGTCCCTGCCCGAAACAAATACCAGTCTGCTGGATGGCGTTTGAGCACATTATGGTCTTGCATCTCTGGGATTTGGTAGCAGCAGTTGGGCTTGAAGTGGGCAGAATGCTCAGCTTTTTAGCAGAATATGAGGCAGAGAATGACACCATCTTCTAGAAGGGTCTTTGCAAAGCCTGTTCATTGCTACCCACTGTGATCAATTTTGTTATATTTACTTAAAGCTAACCCTATGGCCTACATATACACAGATACACATATTATAATGCTGGCATAGCATGCTTATAATCTTCTTTTAAAAAAAGAAAATTGAAATTTAGAGATTAAATTACCTTCCCAAAGTCACCTGACCTTGATGCCTGAGTTTAAAGTTGAGAGTATCTAGGCTGTTTATCTAGAATATGAGGCCCCAGGAGAACAGGAAAGAAAAGTCTAAACTACTCTGGTCTCGCTCTTGTCTTTCTTTTTGTAATTAATTAGCTACACTCCCAGGCCCCACTCTTCTCTTTTATAGCTATATTCAATAGGTGACCTTGATCTCAGGTCATTCTCAGGGCAGGGATCTAAAGGGCCCAATATTGATGGATAAAATATCAGTGGAGCCAGGTTGATAGCTTCATCTGGCATTAATTTATTCTGTGCCCTTAAGTCATTTCGTTCTCTGAGTTCCTTGGATGGTAACCAAGGCACAATAAGCCTAATATTTTATAAGCTCACTTGGAGACCAAATAAGACAACATCACTTCAGCAAGGATGTTGAACGACGCATAGTCACAATCACTACCTGGAAGATTCCTGCGAACTCCGGCCTTCCACATCCCAAGTCTAGTTCTTGATTTTTCTGATGAAATCTAGATTTTTTTTCCAAAACATGCAGCAGTTCTTGGCAGCTTTGTGATTTTCACTTCCTTTCAATACCAGGTCTAGTGAAGAGCAAAATTAGCCTGCCAGTCACTCAGCAATGTATGGGCCGAAGGAAAAATTAAATTCCCCCTCACTGCCGCTGTCTACCCCCAGGTGCCAGGTACCAAAGCACTGCACTTGCCTCATGTTTCTGGTCCCATGTCTCCTTTCCCTCTACATTAATTGGATGGTTTTAGCCAAACAAATGGAGTATGTTTGAGATGTCGTTTCATTAGCTCCAAGTCAAATGTCCCAGAATGCAGGTGGTATGATGGTTACCGCTCTTTCATCCTTCTATTGAGTTTCAACGTTTCTTCCCCCCACCACAGCCCCACCCCCGGACAGCCACCCTCAGGCATCCAAGACCATCCTTTGATGTCTGACAGAAAGAAAAGGAGGCTGTGGCTCCAAGAAGTTAATAAAAGAGACCAGGACCACTCAGCTCATTCTCCTGTGTAGATGACTTTAAACACCCAAAATCAATGGGCTCTATTCCTCTGCTGGGCCCTGGGACAGAATCCATATAACCCATTCCTGCAGCCCAGGCCTAGGTACTGGACCCGCTGTAACAAAATCGCTCTAAATGCTTCCTGCATTTGCCAGTGGCATTCACCCTTTCCCTACTGTCCCTCAGGGAAATTAAGAAGGGCTTCTGCTGAAGATTGACAGCTGGAAGCAGCTGCCTTGTCTTACCTGTCCTTTCCATACCCCATCTCTGGAGTGAGTTGTCTTAATCTTGACATTTGCCCAGCCTTTTAGAGAAAAAAAATCTTTTTGTACAGCACAGTAAAAAGATTTTGGGTACACAGTGGGGGCGCTGGTGTGAACTACCAAGGAGACTGCACAGCAAGTGAAGGATCAAGGGCTTTAAGCAAACCTCTAGGTCCCAGTCGTGCATCTCTCCAAACTGTGTGTTGAAAGCCCTGACCACTTGAAGGCTTCAGAATGGAGACAGAGCTCTTAAAAAAAAGACTTTAATGAAGTCAGAGGACACATGGCTGGGTGCAAATACCTTGGAAATGATTAGGACAGAGACAAGGAAAGGAAAGGCAGAGACTGGAGACATGCATGGCTCAACTGTCAAGAGCAAACACTGCCCTTGCAGAGGATGTAAGTGAGGTCCCTAGCATCAGATCAGGTGCCTCAGGACTGCCTGGAACTCTAGCTCCAGAAGGTCTGACCATCTTTTTTGGCCTCCCCAGGCATCTGCACTCACATGCACACACACAATACAGTTACGCAAAATTAAAATTATACAATTTTTGACAAAAAAACAAAAGAAAGAAAGAAAGAAAGAGAGAGAGAGAAAGAGAGAGAGAGAGAGAGAGAGAGAGAGAGAGAGAGAGAAAGAAAGAAAGAAAGAAAGAAAGAAAGAAAGGAAGGAAGGAAGGAAGGAAGGAAGGAAGAAAGAAAGAAAGAAACCCAAATACCTTAAGACAGGAAAGGTAGTGTGGACACATGGAGAAGCCAGGATCTGGGGCTTCCTGACTTTCAGATTTGTGAGCCTTACCTTTCTGTTGTTCATGCTTCCTGTCTCTGGCATCTTAGTTCTAGAAAAATGAATGTGGTCATGAGAGAGGTTTGAGACTCAGCCTGAGCATTTGGGAAGAAAGGGAAGCTCCCCCACCCCCACCCTGAGCCCAGGAAAGGAGGCAGTCATGCAGGTTCAATTCCTGCTCTGCACTGTTTGCTTGACTTAAGCAAGCCACCATTTTGATGCTCAGTCTCCTTCCTATGCAATGGGTATAAACCATCTCTACCACTGCTGTGAAAGCTCAAAGCATTAATCATAAGCAGAACATACCTCACTTGATATCTAGTTTGTTGTTTGTGTTTTTTATTTGACACAGGGCCCATTGTAGCTCAGGCTGGCCTTCTAGTCCACCTTGAACCTGTCAGGTGCTGGGATTACAGGTGTGAGCTATCATACTTGATTTATTTGGTACCATGGATAAAATTCAATGATTCATGTATACTAGTCAAATGCTTGACAACCAAGTTATATCCTGAGCTCAATATCCGTTGTGACTTCTTAACAGTGATTGCAATAAAAATTAATAGTAAAGTGGTGTCATAATAGATGGTATATGCTAGGCCTGACACTAAATGTTCTCCAAGGTCACTTGACTGGATCTGGCATTTTCTGTTGATAGTTAAAGAAAACACAGCTGGTCTTCTCCCTCAGGGCTATTGACTTCCTCAAGCAAGGGTTCCAGGGTCCTAGAGGGAATGTTGTACCCTCTGTCTTCTCTCTGCCGCTGTTCACCAGTTGTTGGTCCCACTGTCTTAGGAGGGGAACTGCTTTGAATTCAAGGCATTTCATAAAGCCATGTGCATTCTACCCTGGCTCTGCCTCCTCCTTTCCACTCCCAGAACAGTCTTTCATTAAAGAGAACCAGGAGTTATAGACACCTGAAGCCAACCTGCTAAGGATGTACTGTTACTGATCATAAATAAAGCGTCTCCTGCAAATGCATAAGACATCAAAAGGGTAGGAGTCACCTGATCCGGCCTCTTCCTGTCCCTCTCCAATGCATAGCGCTGGCCCCTGGCTATGGGTACCCTCCCTGGAATCGCTAATATTGAGAAGGAGAAAAGCACCCAGCGTACACATTTGATCCTAACATCCTGAGATGAAAGATGCCTGGATCTCTAGCAATGAGATAATTAAAAGCCAAAAGTGTCTGGTGGCATTCCCATTGTGTGCTCAAGAGCAAGGGTGTGGTCTTCACCCTCTCGGTCTACTATGTGACACTAATGTCCAAACACGTATGAACAAAGATGCACTCAGACAAAGGAGAAGAATGCCTTAGCACCAGTAGGGATCATTTGCCAGGAGTTTGACATCCCTTTCCAGTGGCAGATGGAAGCTGTGTTACTGTTCACATCCTTGGTAGATAAACATCTAGAGCAGTTATTCCAAGATACTTTCTTCCCCCAACATATCTGAGAGATTTTGGCTTGATCGGTTGGGGTCTAGAATACCAACTTATTTTTACAAGGACAGACTATGGGAACCTGAGGACTCCATTGAAAAGGAGGAACCCTGTGCTATCACCTCAGCCTTGATGCTCAGTGTCACAATGTTGGAAAGTGAGTGGGCTTGCTGAATGGCTCAAGAGATACTGCCATCCATTTCTCTATCCTTATTTTACCTTGCCTTAAGGAGTCTTCCCTTTGCCTTGAAGAGAAGGAACCAGATCCTCTGTGGAACTCCAAGTACTTGCTGACCCACAGTTCACTTTCTTCCTGTGCTGTGCCCACTCCAGCCATGTGGACACAGCATTAGCCTTTGGTCTGCCTGTCTGGAAACTACTTCTGTTCCTGTTGCACCAAGTGATCCTTGGGAAAACTGTCACGTGACCGTGTGCTTGTGACTTTCTTAAAGTGTGTGTATGTGTGTGTTAAACTCATTCTTCTTGTACTTTGTTTTGTTTTGAGGCTGGAAAAGGTTGTTTTCAGAGAGCCATAAAGGCCCCATTCCTCAGCACCGTAGCCCTGGGGATCCAGTCTCAGCTCTGGAACTTAGGTGACACATTCAAGCTGTAGCATAATATCAACTGACAGTTGAAGATTAAAGAAAAATTATAAAGTCGATTATATGTTACAAGTCTCTAAGTCCCCAGGCTGTGTCCCTTAACCTACTCAGCTTTGAGTTGAGAAAGGGCAATGCCCGGGCGGCCTCCTGGATGAGCTCCACTGGCTCTCTCCTGGCTGACCAAGGGTGAAGTGGGAAACATAATGAGTCTGAAGCTAGGATTTAGGAGGAAGAAACTTTCCCTCTTCTAATCCCCAATTTCGGACAAACATGGGCCCAGAAGTGAGTGAGCGCATTAAATTAACGAACACAATTTCTTCCTGTCATTGAACTCTGACTAATGAGTCTATTTCTGGGTAATAAGAAGGAGCAGGAAGTGACAAGGCAGCGTAATGAATTAGTGGCCCAGAACCTCGTTAGTCAGAATAATCTCTCCACGAAAGACAAATGATGCAAACATTAATTATAAAGCCAGGGTGGAAATGCATCCCGTTATTTGGCTCCCTAAGAAATCTATCCCAGTTATTATGAGGCATCTCAGACATCAACAACAGTGATAAAGTAAGGGCTTCATACAAACTCTAGCCTAGCCGGAAGCACTCCACGGGTGGTAGCTGCCCGTGGGAGGGCAGAGAATTGGCTCCGCCTTTTGAAGGGGTGGTTGTAGGGATCACCAGCGGTGACCCCTGATTTTTGCACTAGGAAACATCTGTATATTGTGGCAGTTTCTCCAGTCAGTTCATTCACAGCCTAGCATTCTGGTCCATTAGAGCAAAAGAGATGCCCGTACCCTTGTCTGGGTGTGTCTTACTATTTTCCTCTTTATCTCTCTTTCCTCTGATCCTAGTGTTTAAGATATACATTTTAAAAACTGTCTTAACAAACAGACTCTCAGAGAATCCTTTTTGGAAAGCCCCTCTTTTCTGAAAGTTCTGGAATATCTGAAAGATATGACAATATCTTTAATAAAGCCCAACTCTGCCTTGTTTAAAAACAAAAGACCCAAAGTTCTATCTATCTATCTATCTATCTATCTATCTATCTATCTATCTATCTATCTATCTATCT
>NW_021604598.1:10062048-10080319 GCF_004785775.1 Grammomys surdaster | reverse complement strand
TCTATCTATCTATCTATCTATCTATCTATCTATCTATCTATCTATCTGTTTATTTGAGGCAAAAGGTTCAACATCAAAACAAAGCGAAACAAAAGCACCTAATAGAGAAAATATCAACGAAGCCGAGGGATTTGTTAGAAACCCTAACTGTTTTAAAGTGTAGTTCACGGGCCATGGAGATGACTCAGTGTGCTAAGCCACTGGTGTGAAAGCATCTCCCTGGCTCCTCCAAACCCAAACACGGCAGCTCATGTTTGTAATTCTAGGTCTACTACATCGAGATGGACAGATGGGAGGCAGACAGGAGGATCCCTCCAGACTCATGTGTGCACAACAGTAAGCCGGAACCCCTAGTAAAAGCAAAGTAGAAGGTGAGAGCTAACACACAAGGTTGTCCTCTGACCTCTGTGTGCCCATGGTAGGGGACACACACACACACACACACACACAGAGAGAGAGAGAGAGAGACAGAGACAGAGACAGAGAGACAGAGAGACAGAGAGACAGAGAGGCAGAGACAGACAAAGAGACAGAGACACAGAGAGACAGACAGAGAGAGACAGAGACAGAAACAGAGAAAGACAGAGACAGATAGAAATAGACAGATAGAGAAGGGGTAGGTGTGGTTCAAAACCATAATAATATAGAAGAAATATCAAATCAAACAGAATTTCCACGCTGTTTCTGTGTACTTGGGAAAGTTCCCTGGCTTTCACTGAGAATTGTTACATCACTAGTGTCTGGCAGCAGGCTGACTGGCTAAGAGGTTGGTTTGGAGCATTAAGAGGGTTGTACCCAGAAGACGCTGGGCATCTACTCACTGCAAGCATGCCACTCTCACCCCACCCCCACTGCAATGACATTTGCAGCATGGGGGATGTCCGTGCAGGTGCAGATCCTTTGCAGCACAGAGGAGGGAAGAGCCATCTGTATAAAGCTGGCATGCAACATCCTGTATACTCTTCAGGGGCAGGCCTTGTAAGCAGAGCCTCTGGACCACTAGGCTGAGGACTGGGTGAGATTGTGTCAGCTCCTAGTGCCTTGCCTGCCCAGAATGTTGGTCACAGCCCAGAAAGCCAGTAAGGAGGTACAGAGAGGAGGAGGAGGAAGACATGACCCTGAAGCCAGTGGAGATGGCAGAATCAGTAGAAAGAAATGTGGCCGTGGAGACTGTCAACCAGTGGAATAAGTAGTTTGGGGTTTACAGCTATAGTCCTATCCAGCGCCATGGTAATAAATTTGTCCATGAGTTTCCAGTTTAGAGGGTCCCCCTCCCTATGACTGGTGGGGTGGGGCCAAGTTTGAAGCAAAGCTGCAGGTTCTCTGACCAGCCTCCTTCTAGGGGGACTCCTGGCTGAAGTGGAGGCTGAGGTCTGCTTTGGCTTTTAAGGCCCAGTTGATATCTGGCTGGCAATGCTCGGTAATGAAAAAAAGAAGAAACAATTAATTGAAAGCGAATTTTAATTGTCTCTGGCTTCTTGTTTGTAGGCTATTAAAATGAGTTTCTTATTAAGCTATCACATCAGGCTGCCTGGCTGTAAGATGGCCCCATAATGCCCTTCACTTCCCTTCTGGCCTCTGCTTCCCTCTCACCCACCTTGGCAAAATCAAGTTCTTGGATTTTTAGCAGAATATAACAAAAGAGGAAAACATAGGAAAAAAAAACCATCTTGCTATCAAAATCCTTGATTTTGTTTTTAAAAAAACAACTAAAGCTCACATGCCTTATTACTAATTCTTGGGCCTTCCATTTGTTACACATCTGTAAGCCCAGAGGAGGGCTGGTCAGAAAGGAGCACAACCAGGTCCAGGCATTGTCACCAACTGGTCACTGAGTCTCTGCATTTGAGGCTCAATTAGACGGAGAAAAGGACAGGGCAGAGAAGGCAGGCAGTGCAGGCTTGACAAGGGACAGCTAGGCAATCTGCCCCTCTCCTCTCCACCCTATCTGTCCGTGTTGCCCCTGTGGTATGGGGAGGTTCTCTGTTCAGTCATCTGAGATGGTGGAGGTGGGCTGAAGCCATTCTGGTGGGTCCTTAGCTAGGACTCAGCACTCACCCTTCAGGTTGGTGGCTTTAACACCATATATACTGTGAGCCTATTCCCAGCCCCAGGTATCACAGCAAGAATCAACTGAACTGGAAGGTTCTTCTGCTTTGACCCCTCTCTCTCCCAGGCACTGGGACACTTGCTCATGTCCATTTGTCCATTCTCAACATGGCCTTCATCTCTCCAACCCTCCATCTCAGCATCTTACCTCTGACTTCTTACCATCTTCAATCTCTGCACTTAAGTGCCAAGGTTTATCCACAGCAGCTCAGTCCTCAGAGCATTTGCTGGATGGCTTTTGGCCTCTTGCCTTTGAGCAACTTCCCTCTCAGCAACTTTCTACTGTGGAAGGACTGTTGGCCTCCCACAGGCAGGCAGACCTGGGTGTAATCAGCCTGCAAGGCTGGGTCCACCCCTCAGCTCCCTTGAGCACTATCTGGCTTCTCCTTCCCAGCCCCATGGCTGCACAATTTATTTATGGAGGGCCAGGGACACCTGTCTCTTTCCATCAAAATTACCTGCAAATTCAGAGGAATCGTCCTCAGTTCCTGCTGGCCTTGGCCTCGTTCACTGTGGGCTCAAAGAGAGTGTGTTTGGATGGATGCTGACTCCGAGCTGAGTCTGACTTTCCTCCAGAGGAGACCATGCAGGGTTGGGCACGTCTTTGACTTGGCAGAGTGGGCACATGGCTCAGAGCCCTGCAAGAACAGCCAAGAGTCAGCAGTATCCAAAGCTGAGGCCTTGAGAAGATCTGCAGGTCACTGGGGATCGACAAAATTGCCAGGTACCAAGAGTTGATCGAAGAAACTGTGTCAAAAGTGGCAGAGGAGTGTGGCACCTGAGGGCTTGGTGGATGGATAAAATGGCCTGGGTTGGGGGCTGGAGCCTCTTTGAAAGTCACATAAAGGTTGAATGTTCTCAAGATTTGGTGCCCTATGTTAACAGCAGATAGTCCGCTCAGGAATAAAGAGCTACATCTTGACCTAACCCCAGGGTACTGAGCTAGCCTTGTTATCTGCACCATAGTAGTGGATAGCCTAGTATAGTAGTGATTCTTTACTGCGCTCTGCTTAGCTGCTGGACCTCTTTCCTCCTAAACATATTGTGTGGATATGAACCAAACTCTGGGTCCTAGATGATGAGTATTCTTGACATAGGGAGGCAAGAGAGGTCAAGTCTGAGTGTAGTTGCCACAGGATCGTGAGCTCCTCTTCCCGTGCTCAGAAGCATGAAAGGAAGACAGCAAGAACCTGCAATGTGGGGGCCTTGCCACAGAGCACATACGCTCCCATGACTTCAGGATGCAGGCAGCTTCTTTACAGACAGCTACAGTTACAGCATACCCCAGCCTACACAGCAAACACACTCCAAGCCACAGCTTAGCCCAGTTCCACATGACTTCAAAAGCTGGGTGATACCTCAGCAGACATTTAGCTGCTCAGACAACTGGCATTCCCTACTCCTGTACAGTCCCCTGACAGTCCCGCCATGTCACTACTTCCTGTCAAGGACTAACTCAAGCTGGCCACTATCATTGTCTCTGACTATGATGACTTGACCACCGAGGACAGGGCAGGGGATTGCATCTCCTGGGCCATCAGACTACAGATAAAACTATAAGGGGGCCTTGATCAGGTGTTTTGTAGAACTCTTCGTACATGTAGGGAGCCTAGTGGAAGTTTCTAGAATGAAGCCACTTGGAGGACCTGTGGGGCTGTGACTAGCTAAGGTTCCAGAGTGGGTAAGTTGGGCATATTTTTGATCTGGTACTCAGCTGTAAGATGGTGGTAGCCTTCTCTGAGCTGACATCATAGCTTCCCTGAAAGGAGGTCTGTCCACCTGACACCTCCTTGCGTTTCCACAGACCCCAGGGAAATACTTTCTGAGAAGTGTTAATTATTTCCTCCATTACTGTCTTCATGCCTTTCAAGGTGAGTGTCTTTCTTCCTGTCCCCTTATGATAATCCAGGTCACCTACCTATCTGCCCAAATGGTCAAAGCCTTCGTGGAAGAATAACAATCTATATTGGCAGGATTGTGAACAGCTTTGAATGCTGCAACTGCATTTGTTTTCTGCAGGGGTGTCTCCATATGTTATTTGTCCTTGCTAGGTGGAACCTGTGTGCCTCCCAGTCTCTGGTGGCACCGGGAGCTCTTACAATCATCGTTGGATCCCTGCACCCTCAGTTCTTCCTGTGAAGCAGGAGAGTAGAGCTGTTACATATGAGCACAGCTTTTTGAAAGCAAAATGCCAGAATGGGAACTTGACATCCCCAGTTAAGGAGGAAGAGGTTCTTTTGAGGGCCCATCCTTGTGCCCAGTCTGTTGGTGACAGACACTGATGGGTTGAAACAGCACAGAAGAAAGGGGAGGGGAAAACAGCATCTATGGAAGATAATTGACTTTGAAAATGCTATGTCTGAGATGGAAGAAGAAAAACAAGTGAAAATATGTTATTTTACAACCTTGGTACTCCTGACCTCATTGAAAATAAATATACACACAGCAGGTACAACATAGCTGAGGTCTAGTGTGGGGTACTGGCACCCTCTTGTGGCCATGAAAAATAATGCTCTCTCCCTGTTTCTCTGTCTCTGTCTGTCTGTCTGTCTGTCTGTCTGTCTGTCTCTGTCTGTCTCTGTCTCTCTCCCCCTCCTCATTCTCTTTCTCACCCCCCACCCCGTGTGTGTGTGTGTGTGTGTGTGTGTGTGTGTGTGTGTGTGTGTGTGTACATGCCCTTGGTTACCAATAAGGAAGGTACATTTCAGAGAGGCATGTTTGGGCATCCCCTGAGTTCAAACTAGAATGTTCTGAGAACTAACTGAAGTTTCTGGTTTTCTCAAAGCATTTTCATATCAGAAAAAGAGATGGTGGTGCTGGCGATAGGGAACTCATTTTTAAAGATTAATTTTTTTGTTGCTGTTGTTGTTTTGTTTTGTTTTGTTTTGTGGAGGGCAGCACAGCCTTTGTGGTCTCAACTTCACCATTTGTAAAATGGTGAACTTGAACAGGGAGGCACTTCTGTCCCCTCCTGTCCTGGTGACAGCGTGCCTTTGAGGAAAAGCCAGGCTCCAGGAAACTGCCACACCATGACAATGAGCTAGGAGTGCAACTTCTTGTATTAGAATTGCTGTGGCTTCTCTCTGGTCCTGTAAATCTGGTGCTTCTCACGGGACAATGGCCTTTTGTTCCCATTTAATGATGCAAAATAGTGTCCTTGTTAACATGCAAGCCCAAGTCCTCTGTCTGCTTACCTGTAAAGCTCCGTCTCTGAAACTCTCAGAAGGAGACAGAAATCTTCTCCTTGTGAGGACGCTACCAGGGACCTCCACCCACTGCACTGAAGGATGGGCAGTCACAGAAGGTTAGAGAATAGGCATCACTCTGAGCTCCGGATTAAGGATCAAGACATGGGCTAACTGTTCATGGGATTTAGTCTTTTATCTTCTCTTTTATTTGGAACTTAACCCAATGGACTCACTAGTGACATGATAGCTCTCTGGGATGCCAGGGAGGTCACAAGGTACCTCATTCCTTCTTCATCTCTCCGAATGTGGAGTCTTTGTCTTTTCGGATATTTAGGCTGTGTGCAGACCTTCACCTTCGCTGGCACTCCCTCCTCTTGGGCCTGCCTGGGCTTCCATCTCCAGATCCATCTCTGTATTTATTGTAGTGTGAGACCAAAGGATCCTTGCTGTGGACACCCCTGGGAAACAACTGCTCGGCAAGACAGTGATTTCCCACAGATACACTGTTTTATTAAGTGTGTTAAACAGCCAAGCAGCTCATCTGTCGGCCACTGTTTGTCGACTGGTTATCTTGGCTGTCTCCCAATATATCAGGGGTTGTTTTCCCAACACATTTAAAAATTCTTATTACTGCCTGTGATGTGACTTCACTGATGTTATTATTATAATTCATTTGTACCCAACACAGGCTACAATACAGACCAAACCTTTGCCAAATACATCATCATAACTGTTTGAAATGGTGGCCATGTTAATAAGCAATTATTATGTGTGGTGGCACATGCCTTTAGCCCCAGTACTCAGGAGGCATGGAAACCTAGACCTTTGTGAGTTCAAAGCCAGCATGGTCTAGATAGGAAGTTCAGGCCAGCCAAAGGGACATGGTGAGACCCCATCTTTAAAAAAAAAATAAAACTATGTAAAAAGCAACTGTTACTCATTGAGTACCAATTATGGGAGAGAAACTTTAGTTTCAGAGTCTTCTATTTGTCATAGACACTCTGGAATCTGGGCAGCAGGCTAGCTGATTTTAGTAGATGAAGACCTCAAGGATCAGCAAAGCTGATTGGTTTCCTTGGGTTTGTCAAAGCTGCTGAAGTCTAGAAGGGATGGACAGATATCTACTTTTAAGTCCAAAGGCTTGACACTGTTCATGGTGACCTTTCTTCCTCCAGCCACCTCCTTAACTTTCTCTTTCCTTTTTTTTTTTTTTTTGGCATCTTGATTCAGAAAATTCACTGGCCATGTTGATGGCTGAGCAATCATGTATCCTTTCAGATGGTGAGTCTCTTAAAAAAGAAGGGCTGACATTAGGTGGCTCAGCACCTTTTGTGACTCCAGCCACACAGACACAGGGAGGTTTTCTGCCTTAACAGCTAGAGCTGGGGGTTGGGGGGGTATGAGCAGGGAACAACTCACTGGGAACAGGGGTCGTAGGAAGGAGTTGTTTTGAATTATGTAAATGCTACTGGTGGAGAGGAATGAGATATTTTCTTTTTAATTGCATATGGTGAAACCATGATACTTGGGCAAAAGCGATTTTAAAACAATTAGCTCCATATAAAGTAAATGTGTCCTATCTGAGGTACCACAAGACAGGCTCTTCTGTGTTCCCACACACCAGAAGCATGCATGAGTGTACATATGGCACACATACCTGTGCATGCACATGAACCTGTATGTGAGCATGCATGGCTGTGCATGCCCTTGGATGTGTGAGTGTGAAGCTGCCGGTGTGCACTCATGCACACAGGGAAAGCAGCCGAATGAGAGCAAGGAATTAGCAGGTAGCCTGTATGAGTCTATCTCTGGGACTCCTAAGGTCACTCTTGCAAGGCACCGGTCCTTGGAGGAACAGATGGGCGTGGTTTGGTAGGCTTTTGCTTTCTTATGACATACTAACCTTTTGAGAACATAGCCAGAGCAGCACACTGAAGCATCCATGTTTATCATACATCTTCTAAGAAGCAGGCATCCTCTTACCCAAGCAGGACACACTAACGGGAACTGGGGAAATGCCACGGGAGTCTACCTCTGCTGTCTTGTGTGCTGCGTAGATTGCCGTTCCTCCAGATGAGCCTGTTATCTCTGTGCCTGAACACTAACCCGTCCACTTAGCTGCATTCAGCTGTCACTTCCTTTCCGGTTCTTATAATGTGAAACTGCACTGCAGCCTTTGTCTTTTCTGACGTTGACAGTCTCGACAGTGACAGACAGACTGTTTGGCGGTGCTGAGTGCTTTGCAAACGTTGCGCCAATCAGCAACAAGCAGTTCTGAGTCTAGCACACAGTAAATGCTGCCTTCCTGTAGGTGGGATGAGAGGGACACTGGGGACAGTGGCCTGGACCCTCTACCCTACCCCCTTACTTTGAGATCTCTCATCCCCATGAGAGTTTGTGGGTGCCAAGGGACAGGTGAAGCAGGTTTCCGTGCCCCTCTGGCCCTTGGTGCCACTTGAGTTTATATCAGTTGCTCACTTCCCATGAATACTTACTTTCTCTTCTCTGCAGTCAAGCCTCTCCCAGTACTAATGAGAATTAATTGGAATATTATAAGTGAAAGTCTTTAGTAAACTATAGCAAAGTGCAAGACAGATGCAATATATTATTATTTATTATTAATATGCCAGCAAGGCAGCCTGAAGCTACAACAGCATAGTGAAATTGAATTTTTTTTTTTTAAAATACAGTGTGTGTGGCTATCTAGACAGGAGTGCTGACTGTGCAGCCCAACTGGGGGGCCTCCACCAGGGCACCTCCCGTGCCACGTCCAGAAGCTTCTGCTGCTCTGTCATACTGACATCTATGAAGGGCCACCCTGCTCTGAGAAACAACTCACATTTTCTTGACACTTCTGAGCACTGAGCTGTCACTAGTGAGGGACAGAGATTGTTTCAGGGAGAGCAGGTAATTCATGCAGAGTTACATAGTCAGGATGAGTTAGAGCCGAGAAGCGCGTTTGTGGTGTCTTCTTAGAGGCATAGGTGAGCCTGCTCTTCTCAAGCCATCCTTGGTGCCCAGTGATGTACAAAGGCCTGATGTGGTGACCAGGTCCTACTCTGTTGTAACAGATCCTCAAATGTGTAAACTATCCACTCTCTCTAGGCAGGCCATTAGTTGTTCATTGATATGCAGATGTATGGTAATAAGGTTTGCTGTTACACTTGATGACCTCAGTTTTATTTATTTATTGACTTGGTCTGAAGAACTCTCTAAAGACTTCACAAGTATCAACTTTCTCTGGGGACTCTGGTGACAAGCACCCTCCACCGCCTTGCCTTGAGCTCAGGCCAGGATTGGAGGGTACCTGAGAGCCTGGATGCCTTCATCTTGGTTTGACTGAGCCCTTTGCACATCTTTCGTTGGAGCATACAGTCCTCATCCAGTTTCTACAGGTCCAGACAGACTGTCTGATCTTCCTGGGGGTGGATAACTAAGCTTTCCAGCTGTGTAAACCTCTGACTGGCATCATCCAGTGGGCCAGCGTCTGGCGCCCCCTCGCTATCCTTCCAGGCTAGAAGGAGCCCGAAGACAAATAGAATTTAGGAGGAATGATCTTCTGCATCTTCTTGATGCAAGATAAGAGAGGAAAGTGGTCCTCTCAGTGCTGTGTAACCATCACAGAGCCCAGTAAACACTGGCAAAAACTTGGATCACTATATGGATTTCAGAGTTTTCAGGCATGACTTTGTCCAGAGCCTCCTCCTCCTAAGACACACCACACTACACTTCTGCTACACCCTCCTTTGCTCTCCTCATTTTCTTTTCTATGTTTTTAGATTTTTATTTTTTTAAATTTATTTTGGAAGGGGTTTGAAGTTCTGTGGACCTTCTGTTAGTGGCCTTCTCTCTTGCTCCACATGTTTCCTCCTGTCCTGCAACTGCTCCTCTTGTATCCTGGATGCAAGATGTTCAGTTGTTCACACTTCAAGTCAGAAGGGAAAGTGTTGTGCATGAAGGGTTAATAGAGCAATGAAGGAAAAGCAGGGTAGATTTGGAACTCCAGATCAAATATCACAAAGGGCTTTTCTCTTGCCTGTGGGATCCAATCAGTCAGTGGCTTCCCAAGTAATTGATTTAGGAGTCCAGGGCCAGGATCGATTAATCATGCCTGCCTTGGCAAAGACAGAGAAATGCTAGTTTTTTTGCTTACTTTCCAATGGTGATTCCACTATGAGCTATGGTCCACACATGCCTGTGATTATGCAGTTCTGCCTGGTATTTGTTTCCTGTTCTTCCCACGCTTTTCTAACAGAGTTAGGGCCTCAGTTTCTTTACAAAGGTAGCAAGAGAATGTATAAAAACACAGCTGCATTGGTGCCATTCCAAACCACAAAAATGTAAACTAGTAGGTCCCTGCATAAGGGTAAAGACCTTGAGACTCTCGAGGTGGTGCCTCTAATCTTCCTGGTGCAAGATAGTATGGGAGAAACACAGATGAAATTTTAGGAGAAAAAAATTAAAAGAAATGCGGGTGTTTAATTGGGAGGGGCTGCTAGTGCCAGGTTTTGGCCAACTATCTCTCTTTTTAACAAAGTCATGGGAAGGTGACTCCATGGATTAGGATTCTCTGGGCAAAGCGGCTTGAGAAAGGCCTATATTTCATAGCAAGATTCAGCAGCAGATTTTATCGAGCATCAGTAAATCCCTCCTGGACAGGGGAGGATGAAGCTCTTTGGGCAAGACGTGAACCCAGACGGAGACAGCCCTGGGGGCCCTGATCCCCCATCCCTCTCTGCTATTTACACCCCTGTCTGCCGCAGTGTCCCCTTGCCTCCCTCTCCTGTGGCAGTGGGCTGCTCATAAAATTGACATTGAGGATTTCACTGAAATGAATTGGAAAGCTACCAGATTTAGGTTGTTGAAGAAAAATAGGACTCCCTAAGGACAGGGACTCTGTGAACTCTTTTTTTTTTTTTTAAGATGTACATACTTTCCAGTCCCACACCTGCTCCCCCCTCTCCTCAGGTTGTGTGTGTGTGTGTGTAATGTATATGTTTCTGTCTGTGTCGTCTTTCTTGTCCTGTCTTCTCTGGCTATAGTATCAAAATAAACATATACGAACAGGCTGAGTTCACCTTGGGCATTCCAGATTAGAGTTTTAAAAGACCCCACATCCAGAGACAAAAGCTACATACTTACAGATACTTCTGACCCATACTCTCTCTATTCCAGAGAATGGATCAACTGAGCCCTCTCTCCCCAGCACAGAGGCATGAGGTCAAGCCTTCCATGCCTGGGAAGTGTGCTGATCTCGGCTGTGCTGATCTCGGCTGCTACCCTCAGCTGTTGATAACTGCGTCACCACTGAACAATCTGCACAGCCTGTTTTCCCACCTGGAAAGCAGGACGCTTGCCTGCCTCTAAGGCTGTTGTAGCAACTATTCCTAGGATTTCTTAAGTAAAACCGCAACTGCAATTTCAGGCCTCTTAGGGCATTCTGTAAACTACAATGAACCAAAATGGGAGTCTCCTCTTCAGCATATCCCTTCTTTCTGCATGCTCTCTCTCTTAACAAGCCTTAGCTGGTAGAAGGGCTCCAATCTCCCTGCATTTGCACTAACTGCACAGAATTGCGCCCTCTAGTGGAGATGAAGGACTCTGCAAGTCCTTTAACAAAAATAGCCACCCAGGCATGAACTGTCTTCCTTTTGATGCCATAGATGATAGCGAGTGTCCTTCCTTTTAAGTCCATGTTGAGAATACCCTGCTCTAGTTTGCTCAGTGTCTGCAAGTAAAAGATACTTAAATTCATTTAAGCTCTGCCAGCCAGATCTGAAGCCAGTTGCCTGTCTTTCAGAAGGCTCCCTTCCAGCTCTTTAGCCTTTGGTCTCCGGTCTCTTCTTTCAGCTAACTGAAAGACAGACCCAGCACCAACTGGGTCACAGTGGCAGGAGCTGTGCTCTGTGCCCACAAACAAAAAATGGTACCTATGGATATTTCTAGAATTCTAATAGTGCAAATTCCTTACCATCTTCATTGTACAGGAGTTTTGTGTGTGTGTGTGTGTGTGTGTGTGTGTTTTGCTGTTGTTTTCGTTTACCTAAACCTGTCCTCTGGAAACATAGCTTCCTTTCCCTACTGCAAAGCTAAGTCTAGAGGCTGCTTGTTCTATTCCTTATCAAAAGAATTCTTGCAAGATATCTGTGAGTGGATCACCACTCTCTGGACAGGAGTAGCTCCTCACTTTCATCTCGCTCATCATGAATTGAGGCAAGAAAGGAACCCAGGACGTGTAAATCACACAAGCTACGTCAGCAGGGAGCCCACAGTAGGGAACCTATGCTTTGAGCAAAGGGATGATGGGAAATTGCCTGTCCTCCAATCCAGGGTACATATAGGAAGTTAAAAAAAAAGGGTCTCCAAAAAATTCAGATGAGACAGGCCCCCACTGCGTGTTGACTGGAGGTGCAGTGGAGAGGCACACCACTGGGGTGGTGGCATTGAGTTTTGTGTGGAGTGATAGGTTTATAGTTGTAGAAATAGACTCCAGGTGTGTCTGGGGTTCATTCTGTCAAAATGTTCATGACAAACTGCCCTGGGGATGCTTGGAACATGAAGCAACAAATCCTGTCGTTACTGCTATGGAGAGGGTGTGTATGTCTCCTCTGCAGGTGGCCTGACCCCAAGCCAGCATCTGTGTTCCTATTTTCAGAAATTGCACAGTTTTAGCAGAGAGCAGGCAGCTGGATGTTAGAGACAAAGATCCCCTGGGCGAATGGCTGGGATCTTCATCGCAGACTGAGTTCCCTAAATGTCCCTTGCCCTGCTTCTCCCATCTTGTTGGTGGTGAGAAGAAAGATGCCTGACAGAGGTGAGGGTGGGGGTTGGGTAAGAGGGTGAAGGATGGAGTTTAGAGGAGGCACTGAAGGACATCAGGCAGCAGCCAGAGGCTCTCATGATGGGACCAAATTCTCTTTTTGCAAGTTCACCAGAACTGGATTTTTAATACTCCGTCATTTGCTGGCCTGGCCTGTGGGAGATGATTAGGGTTAGCCTCATTCAATTTCACTTCCTCCACTAGTAATATTGAGATCTTTATCTCCGGATATGTTGGGAAGATTTCCGTGAGGTCATATACATGGCCCGTGGACGCAGAGCACAAAGAGAGAAGCTTAGCCACCACCACCACAGTAGCAAATATGCCTGCACACGGCAGACAAGAGCAATCCTTGGAGGATCATTCAGGCTGAGTGACGAAAGACATCGCAGAGATTATAAAGCTTGACCCTGGACACAGCAAGGTGGCTTCTCCAGGCAACAGAGCCAATGCAAACCTCTCGGTTCTCCCCATCCCCAGCTGCAAAGCCCTTTCTCAACAGCCTCCACCATGATGCTAGCAACATTTTACTTTTGGTGCCTTCAGAAACTGGTTGTTGCCCCCAAGGAGCTGCAAGCACCCCAGGAAAGGGAGAGGAGTGCTGGCTGTACTTGCAGGGTGCTCCCCAGCTCCCTTCTGCCACACAGACTTGTAGCTCTGAATAAATCCTCCCCAGTGATTCCGTTCTGAGCCCTGCATCTGGCTCCGGTAACAATCACACCAGTGGGATGGGATCAGGGCCCATTGACATGCCAAACTCAGACCTCTAGACACCTGTCCTGAGAATATGCAAGAGATGAAGGGCAGCCCAGCCCAAAGCACCAGGATGGGTGTGGCCACTGAGAATACTGTTGGGCTAGCCAGCTGACACCTCCTGTAGCTGCCAGTGCTAGAAAACTGCTGTTGTTTCTCTCTTGCTCGTCACCAGTCTCCAGGTTCTGCTCTTGGACTATATAGTCAACTGTGCTACATGCCCACTGATGCCTATCTCCCATGGTCCTCTTTGGTGCCACGCCCACTCTCATGAACTCCTTATCAGAAATGTCTCCCTCTCTCCATGTGTAGAGGATACTACACAATGTTCTATCTCTTTGCCTTGATTTCCTGTTCTTCCTTGCCATAAACAGTACCTAGCACATTTTACATTTACTTGTTTATCTCTTTAGTGTAATCCCACTCAACACACAGGCAAGTTCCAGACAGAGTTAATCTCACCTAGAATATAGAGGATTTGCACAGAGAAAGCCCTCAATGTGAGCATTTTTAATCTAGTCACAACATCAGGAGTAACATGTCTGCTTTGTGGCCATCTGGTGTGACTCTGGACCAGCACTTCTATGTTTGTCATGGGAGCTTATGACATCTCCTGTCTTCTAGTAGTTTATCATAGCTAGGGTAAGAGCCAGGTTAATGCTTCTTAGCCAGCAGTGGATGGGAACCTTGGGTCACAGAAAGACCCCCAGGCCTGAGTTCCTGCCTGTGTCTTCTCAGGAACTCTTTGTCCCCTCTGTATACATACAAGAACCCAACCCCACTTGGCTGTAACCTCAAGGCTGGCCTAGAGCTGCAAATGAAAATGGGGTCAATTTTTAAAATAATTCCTTTGATATTTTCAAAGGTACAGAATCATTTCTGTCCTCTTCTGAGAACCACTTAGCTGTGGGTTGGAGGTTAGGGAAAATTCCAAGTGCCATAAAAGCCAATTAGAAACAATTACAGTCCAAGTACACCTGCCCGAGTGGACGTGGAAACCAGCAGGCTCAGTGGTGGCAGAGATGGAGCCAGGGCCAGTGGGCATTTTAGAGCTCACAGAGACAATCAGACATGTGGCCAGTGTGGATTGGGCCTGAGGAGGACGTGTTCCTTCTGTAGGCATCTACTGGGACAGCC
Source organism: Grammomys surdaster (assembly GCF_004785775.1). Classification (NCBI taxonomy): domain Eukaryota; kingdom Metazoa; phylum Chordata; class Mammalia; order Rodentia; family Muridae; genus Grammomys; species Grammomys surdaster. The sequence goes on along the minus strand of NW_021604598.1, from coordinate 10,066,312 downwards.
GTTCCCTCTGACATTGCTTTAAACAATAATTTTCTTCGGTCAAAATTTCAAGAGGAATGAAAATTGTAACTGGGTGAAATGTGACCTCAAGTGAATTAGGACATACCTGGGATCAGATGCCAATCTTAGTGCATTGCTGACCCACTAGGAATGCATGTACAGATTGTGTGTGTGTGTGTGTGTGTGTGTGTGTGTGCCTGTTTTCTGCCTCTCTCAGGGCCCCTTTCCTATTCCAAGTGTTTGAATATAACACCTTGGCCTCTTTCCTTTGGGGTCATAAGGGACACAGGCCAGCTCTAGCCCCTAGTGACCTTGATGAAAGTTGTAAAGGGTCCAAGCTTTGCATCCTGCTGTGACTGTTAACTTCCTGGATCTGGAATTGAAAAGACACTTGCTCTCAGGACCAGCACCCACTGGGGCTGGCCTTTGTTATGCATTCTCTGTAATCAAAATGCCCCTTTGTGCCTCTCTGCCTCCTGTGTGTGGCCAAGCCTGACTTGCTTGAATTAATGCTATCCTTCACTAGGAGGAGTCTTGGGGATCCTTAACTTGGGTGAGAACACAAAGATGAATGGGTAAGGAACTTGGTTAAAGGTCTAGGCCACTGGAAGAGAGGGACCAAAGGCCACAGGGAAGACAGAAGCAGTCAGGCTGTGATATCTTGCCCTTTCCTTTGCTGATGATTCATGGGTGGTCCTCAGGTCCCTGCATGTCCTCTGTTCCCCTATAGACTCCCCTTTGGTGCCAAATACACTCTAGCAAAGCAATCAAGTGAACATATCTTTAAAAGAAAACTCATTTACTAAGCAGGCCTCTGGAGTACTTGATGGAATAGCCCTCCTCTGGATGGAAATAGTGGTGTAATGGCCTCCCCGCGGTTATTATTGCACTGACATTACAGCAGGCTAATAAACCCCAGAGGGGTGCGATGCATACTGCCAGGCGGTCTCACATCTGGATAAGGGAGTCTGCAGATGCAGGCCTCGGACCTTGCCTGCAGCTCCAAAGATTTGTCACTAGAGGGCACCCTTGCCCCCTGTAAGGAAGACTGCCTGGAATGAAAGCCCAACTCCTTAAAATGAAAACGAAGGTTCTCAGACAGACAGACAGATAGACAGACAGAGAAAGTAGCTTTCCTCTTGGTACCCCGCCTACCTTTGCGAATGATTTGCAAAGCAGAGTTGGAAAGAGGGGTGCAGCTCAGATCACTAAGTCAGAAACCAGCATGTGGGTGATTCTTCTTAAAGTTCGAGATCAATGCTTTCAGATCCCATCAGATGTGTCGTTTTCTCTGTTGGAGAAGTCTGAGAGTTGAGCTCTAAATTGGCAAAGGCAACACTGGTGGTCCTAGCGCCTCTCTTCCACCCGCTTCTCTGGGGCGGTGCTGCAGGGCTGTGCAGGAGTTCCCTGCCTCTTGTCTTTTGGGTGCTCTCACCCCTACCCCGCCCCTTGCTCAGCAGGTCTCAGTTCATGCTGCAAAAGAAATATCAGTGGGTGCGGGTGATATATGTGTGGGGGATACCAGCTTCATCCTGTGTTTGGAGAACCAAGTTGTTTGTCTCACAGTCAGACCAAATGACTGTCTTCGAAATCAAGACGTAGCCTCCAGCCGGGCGGTGGTGGCCCACGCCTTTAATCTCAGCACTTGGGAGGCAGAGGCAGGCGGATTTCTGAGTTCGAGGCCAGCCTGGTCTACAGAGTAAGTTCCAGGACAGCCAGGGCTACACAGAGAAACCCTGTCTCGAAAAACAAAACAAAACAAAACAAAAAAAGATGTAGCCTCCAGTGTTCTCACCTGATCTAAAGGACCGTGCACTTCAATACATCATAAAGATTTCCTCGGGACATCTAAACCACTGACCTGTTCTGCAATATATACTTTCAGTTGGTCCACTCTTTGAGTTTTAAAATGAATTTAGTTAGTTTTAATTTTACATCGGCATTGCCTTCGGTACAAACAAACGCTGGCCAATGAATCTGACGTTTGCTGAGCCAAGTCCCCAGCAAAGGAAATAAGGGTACCCTGTGAGGTCTCTCTACCCTGAACTATTTATGTTCCATTTGAGAAGTTAGCTCTCCTTTTTCCTATGAATCTGGGTCATAGTGTAAAGGTAGGAAGCGAGCCACCTCCACTACCAGGCACAGACACAGGTAGCTGGGGACTTTGCATTGGTCCTGTATAGTCTGAACCCTGAAAAACACAGTAATACCCAAAGACCCAAAGTCTTGGATGGTTAAGGATGCCAGAGAAGGCACAGGGTGTTGGGAAATGGTAGTCCCAGAATTTGTAGCCTTTCTAGCACTGGACAGTCACTCTGATGCCTAAGTCTCATGGTCTTAATTCAAAGTCTAGCTCAGCTCTGGGGAGAGACTTCTAAGATTTATCTCATAGAATTCAACTTCCCTGCAAACGTTGCTTTTGGCTTCCCCCCCCACCCCCCATGCACTCATTCCTTTACAGATCTGGACATACTTGGAGGTAACACCCACCAGGTTGACTAATGCCTCAGGCCAGGGGCATTGGGGCCTCGCCTTAGTTTTCTTCTCTTTTGCTAAGCAGCAAGCTAAGGCTCCTCTCGGGCCCTGCCTCCATGTTGAAACACCCCATTTTGAAAACATCTCTGTTTCTGGAGGCATCACATGCGGCTACTTCCAGGCTGCTTCCCATCATCTCATTACAGCGATGTTCTCCCTTCCTCCGCCTGCCACAGAGGTGAGAATGAGGGAGAGAAGATGTGGGAGAAATAGAAAAGTTATTAGAATTGCCAGCACCTTATGCTATGGCTTTCCTTCCGATCACAAAATCTAACACAGAGAGCAACTAAAAATAGCTCTGGACTCCTGACAGCCCGGTCTGTGCAGACACACATGCTATGAACCTGACTCTGTCTTTCATTCCTCCCCACCCCCCCCACCCCATAGTTCTCCTAAGTAGATGACATTCTTGTTCCATTTTGTGGATGAGGAAACTGAGGCATAGAGAAGTTGTGAGCTGTCCCTAGACATCCTTCACCAGATCAGGGCTGCATGGGTGAGCTGTAACCACTGCTCTTGGTTAGGTGAAATGTGAGAGCTCACTAGACTGATCCAATGTGGTCCAGAAGATGGGTGGTGCCTTGGCACTGTATCAGGTCCCATTGTGTTCCCAGTGCCTAGAGAGATAAAGGAAATCCACTCTACTGCTTTTTAGTGATCCATGATGATGTATGAGAAGCCAAGGCAGACAATTTAAGGCCAGCAAGGGAGACATGAACTTGGGCTTTGTGTGCTCCACACACTGGTCCCACCATTGCTTCCTCCAGCTCAGGCATGGGTTGAAGACCTTAAGTGCCTGAGTTAAAGCGACTCTACCCTCCTCATGGCAGCTGGCACTCAGCCCTAGGCTACCCCTTCCCACACTTAGCATCTGCCAGCTCTCTAGAGAAACTTTGTAATAAAAAAGATTTTTCTGCTTTAGTAGATGATATCATTTTTTGGTCACATGTCTATTTCCCAGGACAGAGAGATTTTCACTTCCATTTATACATTTGGCACTCTGCTGTGCACACAATGATCCTGCACGCTGTCGCTACACTGTATGTAGTAAGTGCTGGCAGTGGCAATATCCACCTGTGGGTCCTGTGTGCTAGACTCTGCTGATGCTGTCTTTCAATGAGGGGGTGTGTTCAGAACGTGGAGCCATCACAGGTCTATTCTCCGAGCGTGTTCCAGGGCCTTTGTGTTTGTAGAACTTGACATAGGAGTACCCTGAGGTCCCCAGAGAAACCTTGATTCTGAGAGGTTAGAGAAGTTGGAAAAAGAGGTTCCCCGGTGGAGTCAACACACAAACACACGTGTCATCTGGGCTATAAACAATGTTCAGCAAGTCCTGGAAGTTCAGGGTAGCCTTCATCTCAGAGAGATGCAGAGAAGTGTGTCCCTGAAAAGATCAAAATGACACAGCAACCCTGGAGGAACTTTCAGACAAAGATCAGATGCCATCCACGATGTACAGGAAGTCTGGCCCACAGCGGGTCTAGTTAGCCCCTTGAATGCACTTCCACTAGTATGGCCCTCAGGGAGTCCTTTATCCAGAAATACAGAGATAAAAACCATACACGCAGAGATTGTCTTGTGAGGAAACAGGAAAAAATGCTCTAGGCAACAGGTTTCTAGTGAGAGACATGGGTGTTTGAGGACTAGAGGCCCCGGAGGACAAGGAGACTGTGGCTCCAGAAGACGGAAGGCCAGGCTGTGTGCTAAAGGAGACTGTGGCTCCAGAAGA
>NW_021604598.1:9985401-10062038 GCF_004785775.1 Grammomys surdaster | reverse complement strand
TGTGGCTCCAGAAGAAGGCCAGGCTGTGTGCTAAAGGAAGCCTTGCGCCAAACCTCCTGGAAACAAAATAGTCTGGTCTCTACCCAGTGTCCTAGGAGAGCAACACTGGGACACCAGATGGACTGAGAGCAGGGACCAAAAACAAGAGTTTTGTATCTTAGTATTCCAGGCTGAGGCAGAGTGGAAAGAGAGGCTGAAGGCCCGATCCCAGGATTGAAGAATGCACAACACAGGATGAACTCATAAAGTTCAGGAAGTATTGTCAGCATTTGAGCCTCCCAATGTGACTGCAACAGCTGGCCTCATCCAGTATAAGCCAGCACAGAAACACACAGGCACACACAGACACACACACATGCACACATCCATATGCATGAACCCACAGTTACACACACACACACATACACACATACACACACACACAGAGTCTCACACACATACATGCATATACAGATACACACACACATTCACCCACCCATATGCACACACCTATAGTTACACATCTGCATATACACACACATGTACACACAGTCTCACACACATACTTGCACACACCCACAAGCACACACAGCCATGGGATCAGGACTCTCCTTGAGCTATAGATAAATCAGATCCAGGAGTTGTCAACGAGTGAAAACTGTGGAAGAGAGGAAGGGGTCCATGGTCCAGAGGATGGTTCGTGATGGCACAGACACAGCTGCTTCTGTGGGGTTAGAGAGTAGGCATGGTGTCCCAAGAGGCCTCTCAGTGTTTCTCTGTGGTCCAGTGACCACACTGAGTGCTCTTTCAGCTCGACAAGGTCAAGCTTACTCAGAGATCTTTTGGAACTCACCCCTGAGATGAGCACAGCTCCAGCTGCAGGGTAGGCTGATCTCACCATCAAGTTCTGCATTAGGGAATTTGCCAACGCTCTCTCTCAGGACTCAGAAAATTTGTAGGAATAAAACAAGGATAGCATTAGTTCTTTGCATAACAAAATGAAAACCATGAAATGTCAAGTCAAAAGGGAGCCAGAGCCCTCTCAGGTGGCCCCATGGGCAAATGTCTGCTGTCACGCAGATTGTATGGAGGTCAAGAGTGTCCAAGACAGGATTAGAAAAGCAACTCCTATCAGGGAGGTCAGCATGCCACCAACGTGCTCTTGTTTCTTATTGTCCCGTTGTCCTCTGGCCTCCATTCTGGGCCCCAAACCTACCCCAGGATTTCCTTTGAACCTTTTTTCTCAGAGCTTCACAGTAAAAGTTGACTCCTTGTAGCCCTCAGAATAATGTTATGGCCTATTAGAGAATCACACACATGCACACACACACACACACACACACACACACACTAAAAAACAAACAGGAAAAGAAAGTTTGCCTCCTGCTTGACATCAAGGCACAAAGTGTCTTTCCAAGGATTGAAAAATAAGTGTAAGGAACTGGGCTGAATGTCAGTGAGCCAAATCACTGCCCCTCCATATAAGACCCTTCAGAACCGAGCGGGTGTGGTGCAAAGAAAGGGTTAAAATGGAATCCTGGGAGTGGATTAAGGATTTCAGGAAGAGATCAAGGGCAATGGCGCTGAGCATCCAGGGCCAGTATCAGATGTTTCAGCCAAGAACTAGCATGCCAGGGCATTAATTGAGTTTAGTTGGGATTCTGGGTTTTGTACTGTTGCTAATGAATCTGTGTGAGTATTTATAATGGGACTGTCAGAGTCACCGCCAGCCAAGACAAATCATTATAAGTCATCATGGGCAGACCTGTGGGAGACACGGAGTGGAGAGGTGGGCCTGGGTACTTGGCCTTTTGGGGAGTTCCCTTGAGCCTGGGCTGTCAGAGGTAGAGGGGAGTATCTGAACAAGCATCTCACAGCTCAGGGATCCGCAGCCTGGGTCAGTAAGGCTGAGGGGTCACAGGGATATTCAGGGGATCACTTTCCGTGTTCTCAGTTGTGCTGTCTCAATGAAAGATGGAGGAAAAAAAATTCTCCTGCTGAAAAATGTCACCTTCAACCTGACACTCGAGCCAGAGCATTTACAAATCTGCCTGTCACCATGAGAGCCTGACAGATAGCAACCTTAGCTGGGACTGAGTTAAATCGCCACTATACGTCTTGCAAAAAGTTTGGTCTCTTAAGATTTTTATCATGGAGACAGGGTAAGGGATGAGGGGCATGGCTCCCAACAGGAAGGAGACTGGGGCTTTGCGCCTGTCTTCCCGGGAGCTCTGGCAGCTGCAAGATTATCTATTACCTGAGGGGAGGTGACAGAAGAAAATTACCCAGCCCCAGCCCCATCTGTTGCTGAACACCGTTTATTTCACCTTCACTAATTCACCCTGCGTGCTGTTTTCCCTTTGTCTCCGTGTCATCCAGCCAAACCTTACATGTATACGCTCCCGTGTTGCCAGCTGGACCTCACAGCTGTGGAAACAAAGCCCTCGGATCCCACCAGTGAGCTGCAGCCCCTCTTGGGTGTCTCCTCTCCTCTCTGAATTGTCATTTCTTCCATAACTGATTAGGAACCGGAGGCAAGACAGGAGAAGCTAGGATGATTGCTTTTACAGCTCGGCTCTGCAGGTAGAGCACATTTCTGTGTTTGGCTTCGTCTCCAGGGACGCGCCTCTCTCAGGAAGAGTATTAATGAAAGATAGCAGACCCGGGTTGCTGCCAGAGCAGCTGTAGAGGCTGGGCTCACTCTCTGGCATTTATGTTAGCCTCAGGTGCTTGGTCATTGGTCATTGCCCAACTTCCGGTTTCTCATCCAGAATGTAGAGCCCCTGCCTGCTCTCATCACCGCTGCCAGGGGCTGGTGTAATGATTAGATGAGATAGTATTGCATTTCAGTGAATAATGCAGCAGCCGGTTCATCGAAAAAGAGAATAAAAATCTCTTTCTGGCGGCTTGCTTATAATAAATCTATTATGAATGCTCATGGGAGTCACTGTTATCACTGAGCAAATATAAGCGATTGTGATTACCTTTTCCCCTTGGAGCAGCTGCCATTTTTCAAGGTCTTGGCTATCTAGGATTCTCATACAAGATTTAGTGAGTTGGTTCTATATTCTAGCACAGCACCTTGTCTTAGAACTGATATTTGAAAACCGCAAATGAAGTGCGAATTCTGGGTCAGGGAGCATGTGGTCTGGTGGGAAAGCCCTCTGCGCTATAGAAAGCAGGGGGCCCTAGGCCTGTGCTGAAAATGGAGGTGGAGAGAAAGTTTTCGCAAAAGGTCCTCGTTGAAAAAATGACATGAGCTGGGTTGTGAGCTTTTATGAGGAAGGAGCCTTCAGTGGGGAGAAGCAGAGCATTCACTGAATAGACATAGCAAGACAGTGGAAGGAAGCCCAAGAGAATTATAGAGCCCAGAGACGTCAGGAGGGCTAGGAGGCCTCAGAAAGGCTATAGGATGGAAAGCAGCCTGGGCCGGTACTCCCAAGGACACAGGCAGAGCTCAGGGTGAAGGATGTGGTCAGAGGAGACTTCGCAGAGGATCATATTTTATTTTGTGCCACGGGCCCAGAGATTTCCTGGAGGACAGTGAAAATCATTAAAGGGTTTTAAGCAAGAGTGATAGGATCAACTTTGCTGAGACAATAGCTCAGGGCTGGATAGGACATGCATAGAGAAACAAGGTCAGGTGACAATACAGAGGTTCAGAGCCTTAGGGGAGGAAAAGAAAGACAAATTTTATTTTTCTTAGTTTGCAGGCATTAGCTCCCAGGCCCAGCCCCCTAGAGATACCAAAGTCCATGGATACTCAAGTTTCATATCTAAATAGGTATTCATGCATGTAATTTAAACCGATGGTTCATGACCCTTTCCCAGGAATGGCATAGCAGATGTCTTGCATATCAAAGATTTACATTACAATTCAGAATTGTATCAAAATTACAGTTATGAAGTAGCAACAAAAATAATTTCATGATTGTGAGTCACCAGAACATGAAAGAAGTGTATTAAAGGGTCACAGCGTTAGGAGAGTTAAGTCATCTCTGTTTTATTTAAAATACAAAATGGAAAATAAACGCTATGTACATGAGCTATTTTGTTTATAGAATAAACGACGTGGGGAAATACACATGTTCAGTGCTGATATAATTTTTGATATATTTTCAAACTGTGGACACATGAAGTCACATACTCTGAGATCGTGAATCCAGCCGGAAGGTTGTACCTGATGACAAACTTGCTTAGTGCTGAGAACATGCTGGGAGGGGACCCTGGAAGAGTCAGCCTGGTGTAGTCATGAAATTGCAAGCTACCGCCACTAGGGGGCAGTGAGAGAAGAGCTGAGATCAGTTCCGCCAGGCAAGTGGAAGTCAGAACCGCTGATTTAAAAAATCAGCGTGATCCGAGGCCCCTTAAAAACTGTTCTCAGTCATAGTTAGTCCAAGGATTTTAGTGGTCCCCCTCACACCCCACCAATAAAATCTTCTATAGCAAGATCTGTGCTGGGCTTCTATAAGAAGTTCTAGGCTGGCCACTCATGTGTGGTTTTTAGTGGCTGTTATTGTAGTTGCCCGCTTAGTAGACCCCTTTGAGGAGGTGCTGGAGATCGAAGAGATAGCTTAGTAAGATTTTTTGAAATATGGCTTTATAAAACCTTCTGTGCACATGTGAGTCCGATCTATTGTCTCACTGTGGGCAGGATCATGGAAATGCAGTTCACAGGAGTTAGGTGATTTGACACATGATGACTGAGTTGGCTTTGATGCATAATCAGGGGATCTTTTGACTAGAGCTCACAAAACCGTCTCCATCTCCCTTGGGCTTTAAAGCGGGGGGTTCACTCCATGGGCGGCAAATCTGTATGGGAAGTCAGGCCTGCACACTTATTTTTAGAACCACAGAGTCCGGCACAAACCCCCGGTCAGATGTTGAACACAAAAGCGCTGATGGTAACTCATGTGTTTGTGTGGATGTGGGCCTCTTGACCCTTCAGATGACCTCACAAGCTTGACTGTTACCTTACTTTCAAATGAGGAAGCGGTTTCAGTCGGGTTGCTTCCCTTCTGCCTCCCAGCCGCAGAGCCGCTTCCCAGGACCTCACTGCTCCACTTCTGCCCTGAGGTCTACGGGAGCCGTGATATCTGTGCTCAGTGCAACAGGAAGGTTGAAGTTCACGAGAAATGCTGAATTGTGGCCCAGAGAAGTGAACCTCGAATTGATACTATAAAAGACTAGTTTTCCAAAAGAAAAAATCATGTTGATACAATAAAGTCTGTGATATTCAAGAGCCAAGAAGACGGCAGCTTCCCTGGGGACAGCAACTATTTGGGACAAAAAGGAACCATTGACCTCAGAGGGGACGAACAAATATCCTGAGGTATAAAAACTGTTGTGACAGTGTCTCGACCCCTGCTCACCACAGGCGCATGAGAATGACACATTGGAGCTCCATCTCCTCAAGAGAGGGGAATGTAAGCCCAGAGTAACAGCACTGGCAGAAATGGAGAGTGCAAGCTCAGTTATATTGTATGGGAGTCTCCCAGTTTCTTGAGGTATGGGTGACTGGAAGATAAGAGTGTACCAGTAGTGTTCCAGGGTGCTCTCTAAGGAGGCAAGCAAGCTAAATTAACGTGGGATTTCCATTCACTCCACATGCTTGGATTCCAACGTAACAGTGTGCTTCTATTTGGCATATGGATGTGGCTGCCTTCAGTCATCTTTGTATACGTTAGTTTCGTTTCTTTCCTATAGAGTCAAACCCCAGCCAATTTGGCCCTTACCCTCCAGTCAGCTTCTTAGAGCCCTGTTCTCCTGTGTGATAAATGATATCCTCTCCTTACCTGACAGCTATAAGAATGGAAAGGATTGGTACCAATGATAGCAATTAGCTCCCATGGTGGCACATGTTAGAGCCAGGTAAATAGTGTATTTTTTTTCCCTCACCTTCCTGTGGCAAACAGGTATGCTGGTGTGCGCACACACAAGGTAAATCACCAAGTTGGCCAATAAATCTATGCTAAGTCAGAGTTAACTTAGAAAATCAACACGGCACAGAAGCTTTTAGAGGGCTGACATTCCTCAGGTTATGGAAAACAATAATAATAAATCTCAAGGAATGTCACCTTGCCCCTGGCACTGAAGACAAGAAGCTGAAAACCTTAGTGGAATAGCCTTGAGGATGTGGAGTGCGCGGCAGGGAGGGGCTCTTAGAGGGTCTGAGCTAGGGCAGGTGAATGTGTGGAAAGCTGTCAGGCCCAGTGCTGGCCTGGCTAATTCCTCAGATTTCACAGTGGAGTGAGGCTCTCAGGGAAGATGGTAGCAGACGTGATAAATACAGAGATCACTGGCATTGCAAGTTTAGAATAAGCTAGAAAACATAGCCAATCAGCCCAGAACCAGGTAGATATTGCTTCTTCAGGACTCTCACCGTGAGTGTGTGGCTGAGGCTGAGGTACTGTGGCTGCACCCAAATGTCACTCTAGATGTTTTCTACGTATTGGGTGTTACTTGGTGGGGGGATATTTTAAAACAGAGGCACCTGATCTGTCTTGTGTTACAGAGCCGCCATATTCCTGACTAGGCTAGGCTTTAGGTCATGAGCAGTGGCATGTTCTCGCTACTGCCATGCCTTAGCTCTCCAGCTCCAGCAGGCCAGAAAACAGGCCCTGGCACCCACGAGACGCCATTGTGGGAGATACCTCTGCCAATCTTCCATTCTTCCACAAGAATTCCAATCTTCTCCACAAGGCTCGACTGAGCCCAGACCATCCCACCATCCACGCAGTACCCAGTAGAAATGAGACTCTAATGGTTAAAGATTATCCAAAGGCTTTATATATTTGATAATTCTCAATAACAAGATGCCCACACAATTAGAGGTGTAACCCAATACCCAACCTAGATATATCAACTACCTTTGACTGCTAGAGACACGTCCACGTCCGCTGCCATGTTTCCATCTTCCTCTCTCTCTCTCTCCCTCCCCCTCTCTCCCCTCTCTCTCTCTCTCCCCCCCCAGCTCCTCCTCTTCCTTCCCCTCTTCCTCTCCCTACTCCTCCCAACTTGTGGGGAAACCAGGCCGCTACAGTTACTAATGGTTTTTATGCATAGTTTTTGAAAGTCGTTGTTCATTCTTTTTCTCATTGAATATGACTATTCTTTCCCTTTGGAAAGAAACCTGTGGGTGTGTACCTGGGTTTTTCTCCCTTAAAAGTCATTTCTCTTCGTCCATCACTGGTTCTAGGTGCCTTCCTCATATCTACTTTCTGTCTCTAACTTGTTATTTCTTGATATTGCTTGACTGTTTATTAAGCTTCTTTCACTTTTATGATGTTATTGTTTAGTTCCCAATGTTTGTTGTTGGAAGACGCCTCTTTCTTTTAATGTCTTTTGATGTTAGATGTGTTTGATTCTTGTTGTTTGACTATTTCAAGGTGATATTTTTCTCCCATAGTTTCAGTTACAGTTCGGATATGAAGGATCCCCATAAAAGTTACAGGTATTCAAAGCTTGGCCACCAACTGGTTGAGTTTTAGGGGAGTCTTGAAAACTTTAGGAGTGGAGCAAGAGTAAGACAGACCTGTCCCCACAGTGACCCCAGGAAACTTAGCAACAGAATGAGACGTTGTCTCCAGAAAACATAAACTAAAATATTTAGAAGGCAGGGGTTTGCTAAGGGTAGTAGATGGCAGTTGCAGAGAGTAAGCCTTTGGGTACCACTTATCCCAGACTTCTCTCTGTTTTGTTGTCTACTTCTTGACCATCATGCCTCATGATACTCCAGAAACCCCAGAGCTAAACCAAGGATAAAATTGTGAGGCATAATAAATCTTTTCTACTTTTAAGCTGTTCCTCCTGACATTTTGTCACAGTGATGAAAAATGCCCAATCCAGTCTCTGGACATTTGATTGCTTGGTACCCATGGGAGGCAAAGGAGACATTGTTTTACCCCTTGCCTGTGCTCAGCTGTGACATGGGTTAGGTGACTATTTAGACTAGGAAATCTCTATAGGAGGAAGACACAGAAACTGGAATCCTGAGTGGCCTTGGGGAGAGCATGTGCTTTCAGACAGGTCTGTTTGCCTCTCTGGGGCTGCTGCAAAATTATAACTAGTGTATGAATTATAAACTCCTGTGAATGTGTATAGAGTCTTGAGTCCCAAATCCTCTTGAAACCAAGTAAGAAATTAGTTTCCCTTGTGGCCCTACTACATCCAGAATCCAAGCCATGACAAAATCAAACTCAACTTCTAAAGGCTATCAGGAGTGCCAAACTCATGTATAAATTCCATCCAGCTATTTGTCTCAGCCTCCTCCCCCGAGATCACTGTTAAAACCTGTGTCCCCAGAGTATACCCACAGAAGATAAACTTGCCTTCCTCCATTCTCAAGTGCCTTCTCTGTGTTGGTCTTCGGAGAATTCCCTTGTTATCTTCCAATCATCATCATCGTCATCGTCATCATCATCACTAATGACATCCCCAACACAGTTAGCATTTACTGAGCCTTTATGCTGTGTGCCAGCTTCCCTGTACCCACTTCACATTCTCCCCTGAGCTGCTTCATTTAACCCTCATCTCAACATGGTGGGGCAGATGCTCTAATTATCCCCATTTTACAGATTATGCAATTACTATTTCCTTTAAAGAACAGGCATTCTCATTGGAGAGACACACATGCATGCATATGTAGATATTACATATTAATACATATTAAAGACACAGTGAATAACTTTCCTAGAAAAGTTAGCTTCACAGAGGAAAAAATATGGTTCTCCTATAGCCAGTTCACATCAAAGTCAGAAGTAGCACCAATATCCTTCCTCCCATCCCACTGCCAAGCTGCCTTGTTAGGAGTCTTTCTTCTCTGAACTTCTACTGATTTCTTACATTGTGTTTAAGACCTGATTTGCTGAAAGAAACCCGGAAGAAAAAGAAGGGCCAAGGTGTCCATTTTGTAAGGCACCTTGACCATGCTTTCAGATCTTTGCGCTGCTGCTGATCTCTCTAACCTACCTTGGTACTGGGAAGATATCAAAGGGAGCTGTAGCCATTGAACAGAAAAGGATAGAAAGGCAGCTGTCTGATTGTGTCTAGCAAAGAGGTGTTTCAAATGCTGGTTATAGAAGAAGTGTTCCTCTCTGGTGTAAACTCACCCCCTTAATGTGATTTGTTTCATTGAACAGTTTAATAATCCATCTGTTAAGGCGGAGAGGGCTAACTATGCGGTATTTCCATTGTCCATTTAAAATTGTGGTGGTTTTCAATATGGATTATGGGTAACTCCGAAGCACATGGAAACCCAAGATTATACCTTAGGTTACATTTTAAGCCCAAAGCTTCTCTTTGAATCTGGTTTTGAGGATGGCTGGACATGGAAGGCAAGGCAGGTAAGTCAGAAAGGGCAGGATAAGAGTCTTGCTACTGCTTGGACATGCAAAATAAAGACAGAAAGAGCAGGAGGACATCATGTCAAACTGACAGCCTTCTGGGCCCACTTCTCTGTCTTGTAGCGGTCCTGATACAAGTATGAAGTTGTGTGACTGTCAGATATTACTGACTGTACCCTCTAAGGTGTGCTTTTTGCTGTTGTTGCTTGTTTGTTTCAATGTTTTGAGTCAGAGTCTCTTTCTGTGCTGTTGGCTAGCCTGGAACCCATTGTGTAACTTAGGCTGGCCTTCAACTCATGGGCAATCCCTCTGTCCCAGCCTCTCCAGTATATGGATTACAGGTATGAGTCACCACTCGTATTTTAGTGTTCATATGATGCGCTTCAGTCATTGGACTAGGAATAGTCAGATGAGCAATACCAATAGTAAAATTAGCAAACATCCATGTTGAGCAAGGAAGGTGCTGATTACTACGTCCTCAGAGGGTCACTGAGGGCAGTGTAGGAAAAGAAGTGGGGCTGAATTATACAGAAGATGCTGAAATAAAAGACTTTCACTCCAGGAAAAATACGTGAATCTTTGAGAACTGGAAATAGTTATCACTCTGCCAGATGTGAGGGCCATCAGTAGAACTAGCATTTCTGTAAACTTACTATCTAACAGAGAAGACAGAGAAGGACAGCGGTTAAAGTCAGTGAGGTCAGGACTATGTTCAGGAGATGCAACAGTAGGGTGTTGTGGGGAACATCATGCACAGATGAAGGCACAGCAGCCTTGTTCAGAAAGCCCACAAAGAGTGGTCAGGAGGAGCTCTCTTGGGTCATGGTCAAACTATCAGCATGAAGCCTGGGCTGGGGGTGTGGCTCAGAGCTGGAACACTTGCCTAGCATGCTTAGTAACCACAAGGCCTGGGTTCAGTTGCCAGTACTCTGTATCTACTCACGCACTGGGAGTGTGTGTATGTGTTCCGTATCTAGAACTAGACCTTTTGAAGCCAGATCTCTTCCCCACACAAAAGCTTGGGTTAGATCTTGATTGAGAAGATATCAAATTGTTCCTGGTGCTCATTATGGTCAAACCGAAAAGTGTGGTCAGCTTCCTTAGGTGTTTACTGGTTTTCTGTGGTATATATCAATCCAAAGTATTGTCTTTCCAGTGTTTGAGTCCAAAAAATAGAAAATTTTCTCCTTTTGTTGAAACTTCAGAAGTGTTCTTGTGTTATACATTATTTAACACCCCACAAACAACCCGTGCATCTCTGCTGATGCTAGCTTTCTAGGGCTCTGTTCTTTCAATCCACACCCTTCCTGATGAGACCCCACTCTCTGGTGGTTTCAGTTATCCGTAACTTGGCAACTCTGTATTTCTAGCCCAAGCCAAGATCTCTTTTCTTAGCTCCATTTGACCCACTTGTTTACTGGGTCATAATAATCTTCTTAGCTCCATGTCGACCTAGATGTTTACTAGGTCATAATAATGGCGGAGATTTCCAGGGCACACTGACTGCCCAGTGCCGTTCTCAGCTCCTTGCATGTATCCATTCATTGAATCCTCCTAGCGATGCTTTCAGGAATGTGCCACAGTTGATGGTATCCTCGTGAATGCTTTCCAGGCATCTCACCTCTGTGTGTCCCACAGCAATCCAATGATGACTCTGCTGAAGCTTGCCGCTCAGCTTAACAGATCCACAGTCTGCTAATTAGTGATGGTGTCTCCCAACCTTGGTGCTCCAACATGGATCCGAGGAGTCATGCTTCAGGCTGCCAATATCCCGCCTGTACTAATACATAAGTACTAAAACTTTTCCCTCCATCTTTCCTTAGAGAGGTGACGTCCTATAATGGCCAACTCCTGGCCTCCCCCCACCCTCATTTTTGCCAATTATATGTTTGTGACTTGAGCAAGTTGATTAACTCACCGAGTTTGGTTTTCTTTATGGATCAAACAAACAGGGCTACCATGAGACAGAAATGAGTAATTATGTGAATTTTATATAATTTTAAATTGTGTGTGTATGCGTGTGTACAAACGCATGTGCATGCACACACTCATGAATGTACATACCTGAGCAGACCAGAGGCATCAGATTCTTTGAAGTTGGCATTAAAGGCAGTTGTTAGCCACCTGTCATGGATGTTGGGCCTGGAACCTGAGACTTCTGCAACAACTAAATGTGCTCTGTGCTCTTAGCCACTAAGTCTTCTCTCCAGACCCAACCAAAGAGGTATTTCAGTTTTATATTTAGAGATGAGAAAGAGAGAGAGAGAGAGAGAGAGAGAGAGAGAGAGAGAAAGATTATGAACTTGTAATTGTATATGTTGTATATGTTGAACATTTCTGTAGAGGCCAGAGATCAACCTTGGTTGTCATTTGTCAGGTACTGTCTACATTGCTGTTGTGTTGGTTTGTTTTTAGCTTGAGAGAAGGTCTCCCTTTGGCCTGGAGCCAAATAAGCTAGGCTGGCTGATCAGTGAGCCCCAGGGATCCTCTGTCTCCGGCTCCCTGTACTGGTACTACAAGTTCATGTCACCATGTCAGACACTTCTACCTGAATTTCAGGCTGGATTCGAGCCTTTATGCTTTCATGGCTTTGCTGACTGAGTTCTTTCACCAGTTGTACCCCTCCCCCTTGTAGGTTTTTTTTTTTAGATTTTTTTTGGGGGGGTATTTTTTTAAATGTTGGATAAAGCAATGCAATTCGTTTCCCTCTGTCTACTTTTAAGGAGAAAATAATTAGTTGCCAGTGAAGCATCTGGACATTGTGGATGGCAATGAAAGGCATCTTCTCAGATTTACCAGCTTGGAACCGCAGGATTCAGAGTCATGGACAGGCGTTGTATTCTGTCAGCACAGGATCTGGCATTTTGTGTTTCTTTTTATCTTTTTAAGAGGGAACTATGCAGTCAGCTTTATAAATTGCAGCTTATATATATTTGAACTCCATTCCCAGGTTCAGTACATTCTGATAAAAAGGCATATTTTCCTGCTTCTCCATTCTCCTTACAGCAAATAGACTTTCAGCTTGTCAATGTTAAGTGTCTTTTTATTTCTTAATTTAATGGTGTGTCATTAGGGCCGTAGGAGATGAAGTTTCAAACAAATTCAGGGCTGTTTTTAGACAGGAGGCCAGGCAACCCAAGGAAAGGGTTGAAATGGACAAGGGGGAAGACAGGCGGGCCTTAGCGCACAATGAAACTACTTTTTGTTAAAAAGGGACTAAGCATTCCAAGCTGCCAGGGGCTGAGTGTGAACCAAGCATGAGCCATTTCCGAGCACTGGGCCCTTGCTAGCTGCACCCAACCCACATCCATAGAGCTGTCTATCTGTGGGCAAAGCTTTGCTTTCCTAACGTGCCCTCTGATGCCATCCCTTGAATACTTACCTTCTTTCTGAGACATAGCTTAGCCTTTTCTCTCCATCAGCCCAGATGTTAGCAGAGTTTCTTAAGGAACTAAGTCTCTGACATCAGGTTTCTTGTTTCTGCTTCACCAGGGTCGGTCCAGCCTTTGAATCCCCTGATATGTCAGAGCCTTCTTCTGTAATGCACTACATTCCTTCTCTTTACAAAGGCAAAGATGGTGATGGGGAAGACATCATGGAATGCCGAAAGTCCCGATATGAAGAGTGCTTATTCAGTTCAGCACAAAGGGCTTTAAACATAATTTTCCCATTTAATCTTTAGAACTTCATCATCAATAGCTACTGTTAGAATTCCGCTTGATAGATGAATCGAGAGACTTGGAGAGATTGAGCCTGAGGCCACACAGCAAGCAGGTGGGGAAGCTCAGATAATAACCCGCTCTGTTCCAGAGACCAGAGAGAGGGCCTGCAGAGACTGGGGAATTGTAGGATTAGAAAAGGGAACAGAACAACGCTAGTAAACACTGGAAGGGGAAAAGTACTTTTATAACAGACTAAAGAGTTTGAGATGATCTCTTTTGAAAGTTACTTGTAAGTGATTTGAAACAAAATAATTATTTTTGTTTTGCTGACTTTTTTTTTTGAGGAAGAACACTGCAGAAAAGTAACTAGTAGAAGGTAGGAACCCCAGCTTTGATGACTTTTAAATGTTTCACTAGTAACAATGCTAGTAACTGAGTTTGGGGCAGAAGAATCAACAGAAGATGTATCCAGGGAGTAGGCTACCCAGATACACATCTGTTTTTTTTTCCCTTTTATTTATTTTATTTTTCTCAAATCGTAATTAATTCACACAGGGGTTATAAACACAGAAAGGCAGGATGTGGGGAAGGGAATGACACTGGAGTGTGGGTGTTCAGGGGGAATACAGATATCTTCAGAACCGAGTATCGGCTAGGTGAAGGTTCAGGGGACAATTCACTACGATTCTGCCTATGACTCGCTTGTCCTTATCTAAATTGGTATTGTCTGCCAAGGCTACCTATTTACAAGGTCTATGACTACTCAGGCTTGTAAATTTCCACAAAAGTTGCCTGTTGACATTAGCTTATAGCCATCTGTTTCAATGTTTTTCCACTGAGACCCAAGACTTGGTGTTAGTATACATGTATGACAGGCCTATTGCTGATTTTAGGCCTATGGCTGATTTTAGGCCTACAGTGTATAAGCAGGGATGCCCCTGACATCTCCTCCCTTCTCTAAGTATAGACGGGCTGTGGCAATTCTAAACTTGCGAAGGCGGGGATTGAGGCCTGACCTCCAATATTTGAAGGGGACCTTGTAATGGCTCCAGTCCCCCTGTCGTTGTTCAGTGAGGCATGAGGGACATACCCGTCCCGATGTCTTTTTCCTGGAGAGGGGATACTTTTGACATCAACCCCTATGCAGTCAAGCTCAGAAACACATCTGTTAAAGAGAAGAAATTCAATAATTCTATGCACAAATATGACACCTAGAGAAATCACGTAGAAAATAAGAGCATATTCATGAGCATGGCACTAAATATTGATTAACTGTCAGCAAAACGTTCATATAGAGGCCAGTGCTTAGATTATAGGTGTATTACAGAGAAGAATGTAAACTATAAAGCCTTTAAAACTAGAAGCATAAATAAATCTGCGTAGGGATTCTGGGTGGAGAAGGTCTGTCTATGCCCCAAAGCAATGCCATAAATAATGGAAGGAAGACTGATGGGTTTGGCAGTGTTCAGATAAAATCCTTCTGTATGTCAAACATCATGAAATTTAAAAACAGTTCCATCAGCCAGATGGCAGAAAAAGGAGTTTCCAGTGCTTGTCCCCTCATAGAGACACTAACTTGAAAAACAATTCATGCATAAAAACAGCTTCATAAGAGCTAAGGGATTCAGATGAGGGCGTAGAGCATCTGGGTGGGGCACAGAAATAGACATGTACTCAGGAGAAAAGGAAGGGTAGTACCATAGTCTCATCCCTACCACACCTGTGCGTCATCAATCCTGCTTCCATACATGTGTACATGCGTGTACAGGTTCATGAACCCACAAATGCACATATAGCAGCCAAAGGCCTGTACGGTTAACTATCTTCCTTTGTCAATCTCCACTACAGATATTGAAAAGGGGTCTTAAATTTTTGGCTATAGTAGCTGGATGGGAAAGCTCTCATCCCCTCACTTCCAGGACTAGGGTCACAGACACACATTGCCACATTTGGTATTTATGTTCATCAGGGATGGAACTCAGTTCCTCATGCTTACATAGCAAGCACTTTACCAACTGGACCTCCTTCCTAGATCCAGACCAGTTCTTAGAGTTCCAGAATATCTGTGTAGACTGACAGATGAAGGGCCCTACCTTAATGAAACCAACCAATAAAAACTGGAAAATATGGCAATTCTTCAAATCAATAGAAACAAATGTGAAACTACAAGAGTGAATGAAATATTACCTGGTAAGCGAGGCAGAGCCAAAGGGAAACGAAATGATAGTTAACTCATCATAAAGAGCTGATGTATAAAAGCCAGGTATGTTGGCACACCTGGAATTCCAGCACTTGTGAGACTGAGGCAGGAGGATGTCCAGTTTGAAGACAGCCCAGATATCAGAGTATATTCAAGGCCATTGTAGACTACAACAAATAATCAGTAAAAACTGCCTAACAAAGTATTCAGATAATTAAATTATCTCAGTGAAACTACAGTAGAACACAGATAGCTGGACAAAGACCAGGGTAATAATACAAGAGCAACATATCAACGAAGGGAAAAGATAAACATGAAAAAGAGTCCAGTGAAAGTTCCAGACCTAAAGAACACAATAGCCACATCTTAAAAGTCTTAAGAGATGCAATTTGACCAAGCAGAAGAAGGAGTCATCAAGCTCATTCAGAGGCTTGTTGCTACGTCATCTATCTAAGGAACAGAAAGAAAAAGGAATGGTATAGAATGGCAAAAGCCCATGGATCTTATGAGTTACCAGCAAGTGAGGTAGAATACTTATTATGGAAGCTTAAGAAGTACCTGATAGAGAAAGATAGAGGGCTTATTTAAAAGGATGGTCACTTAACGTTCTCCACATCTGGAGAAGGACATGATGATCTCAATCCTCAAAGGCAAAACAGCTTTGAAAAGTCAAATATAATGCCCTTTTTACTGAGGTTTTATAGCCAAATTTCAAAAGCTGAAGGGAAAAAAAAGGACATTTAAAACATTTAAAGTTCACACACATGCATACACACACACACACACACACACACACACACACACACACACACGACTTTTCACATACCAATAAAGTACTTTTTTGTACCGTTAGTATCAGATTTCTTAGGAGAAACCTTTCAGACTGAGAGACATTAGATGAAATAGGTCAGGAGAAATAGAAAACAAAGGAGTATACCTCCACTGGACCTGCTTTACAAGATGTGTTGAAAGGAGTCTCCAAGTTGAAATGAAAGAACACTGGCAAGAACAGTCAGGAGAGGGCAAAGCTCGAGGTCAGGGCTGGATTCAGAATAAGCTTATACTGCACAAAGCATTCCTTACTATAAATGATAAGATATCAATGTATTATAGCAACAAGTATTTATTAATGGTCATATCATGAAAAATGAGAGTTGTGACATCAGTAACATAAAATGTGTGTGAGACAGTGTTTGCAGGTAGTTGAGCTGTTATCATCTTGAATAGATGGTTATGTCCCATATAAGCCTCATGGTAAACACTAAGAAAAGCACCAGTATTAGATATACAACAGATAAAGGGAAACTAAGCAAAGCAACAATATAAAACAATCATTACATCACAAGAACACCAGGAGAAAAACAAAAGCCCAATAAAAACAGATGGTGCAAGTAAACCCTTCACTAAGTTACTAATTGTTAATGTATTAAATCATTCAATCAAAATACATATAATGACTGAATAGATTATAAAACAAGATCCAACTATATGCTACCTATAAAGAGGCTCACTTAAATTTTAAAGTTGCATTTACCTGTTAAAAGAGATAGACAAAAACAGTTTGTGAAAAGGCCCTTAAAGAGAATGAATGGGAGTCTCTGTGCCTATAGGAGACAAAATAGGTTCTAAGTAAAAGGCTTTCAGAAGATAAAGGGCAGGTATTATGAAATGATAAAGATGTTAGTTTGGGAAGAGATTATAACAATTTTCAATCAGTCAATCAATCTCAATATCAGAATACTTTAATATATCTGATAAATACTTGCATCCATGTCACAATAGAAGAGGACCTAACTGCCCCCTTTTAACAATGTATAAATCTTCCAGACAGAAAGTCAATAAGGAACATCGAACCTGATGACAGACCACATGGAACTTGGAGGTGCATAAGAAACATTCACAGAACAACAACAGAAAGTGCATTCCTTTCAAATATCCGTGGAGCATCCTGAAAATAATGTAAAGCCACATAGCAAGACCTAACAAGTACAGATTGAGATAATGTCCAAAACCTTTCCCAAGATCAGTAGCTGGAAGTCAGAGATCAATAGTAGGAGACACATTCATGCATATGTATAAATTAAATTACACATTTCTCAACAACTAGTGGACCAGAGAAGAAATCAAAAGAAAAGTTTAAAATCTTGAACAAAAGATTATAAAAGGGAATAAAAATTTTTATTTAATCATTTTCTAATTAATATATTTTAGGCACAATTTATTATGATGATATAAGTATATACAAACATACCATAATTATTTTAAAAATGTATTACCCATATACTGTCACACAATGAAAAGTATTCTCCTAGTACTTTTCAAATACATACCAAATAAGTGTTAAGTACAGTGCTTAAGAGCCAACTGTGGTGACCCACACCTTTAATCTCAATGCTAAGGAGGAAGAGGCAAGCAGATCTCTTTTGAGTTCCATCCAACCAGGGCTGTATAGTGAGACCCTGTTTCAAACAAACAAACAAACAAACAAACAAGCAAAGTTAAAAACAACGATTATGGTTTTCGTAATCATTCCTTTTCTCTAACTAGGATATTCTTCTGTCTGTTTTTATTCTCTGTGACAAATATCTGACCCTTTCCCATCTACTCCTCATTCTGAGAGTCTAGTATCTGTTACACCCGTACCTTTGTCTATGAATTAACTTTTAAAACTTTCTCTGTGATGAGATAATCAGATGCGAATTTTCCCTCAGTGTCTGTCCTAAGTACAATGTCTTCCAAGTCCATGCATGCTGTTGTATTTGGCCATATCTTCTTTGTGAAGCCGAAGTAACAATCACTAGCTTGCATTTGCCACATTTCCTTTATGTCTTCATCCACTGGTGGTACACAGATTGCTTCAATTCTGTAGTAATTACCAATGATGCTACAATGAGCTTGATCATGTAGGCATTTCTGCAGCGTTCCGATGAGTCAAACTAAATTTCTAATTTTTTTTTTAAATTTAAGTTGACTTTGTGTTTTTTTCATAGGATTACACTAAGGTGCATTCTCACCAACAGGGTTTAGTTTTCTACATATCTTTGCTAACATTTATTATCTTTTGCCTTTTCCCCACTAAGACCTTTCTAACGGGTGCACACATTCTAATTAGACAATATTCTACATAATTTCAAAAGCAAATGTCTCAAAGTAAAAGAGGGCATATAGGTCAAGGTCATTGCTCACACCACACACAGCTGGGAAAATCTGACTGTTTTCTAAGTTTAAGAAGATAAGGACCCTACTCTTGGTACTTTAAGATACCTCTGGCTGGACAGTGCAAGTAATCCAGACAAAGAAATACAGATATCTAAATTTAAAAGCAAGATGTTTAATTTTCTCTTTGTTTTGATATGGTCCTATAAACAGCAGACCTTAGGAGTCCAAGCAGTAAGCTAGTCACAAATTCAGTAATATTTCAGAATACAAAACTACACATTAACAATGAACTATCTACAAAAGAAGTAAAAATAACCAGTATAAAGATACATGCTAAAAGTCCGATGAGCTCTAACTAACCTCAAGATGCAAGCTGCTAGCCCCCCCCCTCAGAAAAACCGATGAACATGATAGGAAATACACAAAGACTAGAGCTAGAAAAAATTTTAATGATACAGAAACATAATTTAAGTTAATAACTCTGAGATGGATCTTTCTGCATCACAAATTGGCGAAGTCAGAGAAAATTTTGACTCACTATCCTACCAGTAGGTAACCTAAAACCCTGCTGTAAGAGACATAAGCTGAAAAGCAATTTGGCTGCATGCAAGGAAGGTATTAAAATTCTAATACTGAAAGTGCTAGGAATGTTTTTGTACCTGTTATTCCCATTTATAGGATTATCTCCTGGGGTGGCAAAAAAACATAAGTAAAACTTTTTTTTCTGGGTTGGTGATAGGCTATTCATTGCAGTTTTGTTCAAAACAGCACAGTGATAGAAATACCCCAAATACTTAGCAGTAAAGGAATAGCAGTAAAGGAATGGCGTGCATCTCTGTGTTTGTGAGATCTTTATCTTCAGGATGAATCGAACTTGAATCAGAAACTCTTTTAAAAATTTGCATCTGTTCTCAATGTGTGCAGACATATTTTTGTTGCTACTCCCTAAACAATGGAGCATAGTTACTCTTCACAGCACAGGCGACGAATCAGATTTCTGGGTAACATATAGATGGCTCAATGTGTTCGGGAGATAGTGTGAAAGTATTGCCATTTTGTAGATGGGACTTGAACAGCCACAAATTTGATAGCTATAGAGTCCCCACTGGATGTGGAGGTAAAGATAATACACATTGTGAGGAAACTGAAATGCACAGGCTTTATTTAGACATGAAAACATATTGAAGGTCTCTTATGTAGTAAAATTGATTGTCAGCTCCAGAATACATCAGAGAACTAAATAACCCAAATCCTCATGCTGGAAAAGCTTACATTATTGCAAAGTAAAAAAATATATAAAAATAATAGCATGTATAAATGACAGAAAGTTCTGGATGATGATAAATGCTAAGAAAACTGCCTCGGGAAATGACAGGAGTGTCCAGAATTATGGAAGTGCAAATTTCAAGTGGACTGAGTTCTCCTCACTCAGAAGGTGTCATTGAACAAATGCATAGGGAGATGGAGGAGGCTTTGTGGTGGTAGAGCATGCATTTCTGTGAAGGGAAAAGGGGAGAAAGACGTTTTGCAGACGTGAGCATACACAGTGTATTTTAAGATGATAAGGAAACCGAGGTGTCTGGTGGAGAGGAGCACAGAGAAAGTAGAGGAGATAAGAGGATTGGAACGAGAGTCCTCTCACTGTATTCTGGATGACTGGGAGCTGATGGTGGCTTCTGAGTCCACTTCTGAGAGGTTCCCAGAAGTGCCACTCATTAAAAGGCCTCTCTGGTTGCTTTGAGATGCTAAGGTAGCAAGAATTGAATCCAGGAGGCTCATGCAGACTAGTAGAGGGTGGTGGAAGCTGAAATTTGGCAGTCAAGGCTTCTCTGAGGGATTGATTGTCAGTCTAAACCACAGGAAGGCAGCAAGGTAGACCTAGGGCTCAGGAGACCACCTTTTTATTCTTGTCTTTATATCTATCCAAATATGGGATTTGGTTTTTTCAGTTCACTAGTTCAGTGGCTCAAAGGGTGACATGCAGAGTGGTACTCACTGGGAGGCTCGAGGAAAGCATATTTTCCAGGCCCACCTCAGACTCAGTAAGCCAGAGACTTGAGGGATAGGGTCTGGTTATCTATGACATAGAAAGCCTTGAAGTCACTCTGATAAGAGTGAGTGCCTATTTCCCCACTAACAACTTAAAAAGGACCAATGGATGTCCCCCCTTTTAGCAATGTTTTCCCAGGACAACACCACCAGGGAGTGTTTCTGGTTCTCTCTGTTTTTCTTCTATCAAGCCCTGCTTCCTTCTATCTGCCCCACTACTCAGTCTCTGCAGACCGGAACTGGGAGGAGCAGAGCATCTGGGATCACATAGTCACAGTCTTCTCTTTCTAAAAAGTCTTATGATCCCTCCTGAATGAAGAAAATGGCTTTGTTTCAGAGAGGGATTCTGCAGTTAGCTGTAGTGTGAGCATCATCTCAGAAATGTGTACATCTGTATTTCTAATAAGTGTATACAAACACATGTAATGTTGATAGAAACGGTCATATGCACAAGTGTATCAATAAAACAAAACACAAGCAATGGTCTATAACAGGAGGGAGTGGCTTTTCTTCTTTCTTGTCCTTTTCTTCCCCAATGTCTCCTCCTTCTTGCCCCCCTAACTGTCACCCTCCTTTTCTTTGCTCTCTTCCTTCTTCTCTTCCTTATTCCTTTTTTCACTGTCCTTCACATTTTTTCAAATCTTCTTCAGTGTGTAGGTTTCTCCGTTGATAGAAAATAAAAACACGAAAAAGAATAAAGAAAGGGAGACTAGCAAGGAAGGAAAAGTAGGGAAAAGTAAATTAGATTCTCCACGTACTTTGGGCATCTTGGTCTGACTGAAGGGAAGGATCCACAGAGTGACAGAAAGAAGCCAAGGTTGGTGAGATTTAATGCACACTCCTAGTGGCTGTATATGTGTCCTCGAACGTGGCTGTGGCCAAGAGCTTCATTTGACCTACAGAGAGCTGGGAATTGAATCACTCTTTGGGAAATCAAGGATGATATACCCCACACTGCATGTGTAATTATGAAGAAATGTAGATTTTAGAACATCAAAATGGAAAGTAGCTGAGCACCCCTGCTAAATAGAAAGTGCACAGCTCCATGCATGCAAGTGGAAGGGAGGGACGAAAGGATCCAAAAGAAAGTTGGTCCCATGTAGCTGTGATGTACCTGTTTCCAACCGTTTCCTCCAGTGTCCCCCTTTTAGCATGATTCAGCCTACTCTGTCTCAACGTATTCCCAGCTATTAAGCAAAGTCCAAATGTTAAATGCCTCATTAGCACTTCCTGTCGCCAGAAGCAACCATGTCTCTAGTGAGCCTCTTAACTTCTCTAGGTCAATTTGTTCTTATCACATCATATCAGATGACTGGATGCTTTTTTCTATTTTCTTATAAACAGTATCTATAAAACTTTTCTCTCTTACATTTGCATATTTTCATTTTCTCTTCCTTCTACATATATGTGTTTTATGCTACGGGTAGGCAACCATTTCCCTTTTTTAATTAAGAAAAAACTTTTAGTTTAGAACTAAATAAAAGACACTATCTCACGGTGTCTTAGTCCATTGTCTGTTGATATAACTGAATGCCACAGTCTAGATAGTGACCAAGTATGAATGTTTACTCCGCTCATGGCTCTGGAGATGGAAGAGTCTTTAACAGCAGTTTTCATCCTGTGGGCTGCAACTGCTTTGAGGGCGTAAACAACCCTCTCACAAGGCTCACATATCAGACATCCTACATATCAAACATTTATATTACAGCTCATAACAGTAGGAAAATTACAGTTATAAAGTAGCTGCTAAAACAATTTTATGGTTGTTGGGATCATCACAACATGAAGAATCGTATTAAAATGCCATAGCATTAGAACGATTGAGTACCACTGTTCTAGACGGTGCATCTTACTAGGACTTTCTTATTGGTATGAACTCTGCGATTCCTAATCACTTCCCATATGTCTGCATCTCTTTAAGACCGTGTCTACATGTCCTTAAAACTATTATTTCAAGGATGAAATGTTCATCACATAAATTTTGGAGTGGGGCACAAATACCCACGTCATATCAGATGATTGTATGCTTTTAGTTATCTTGGGTAAATATCTAGGGGCAGAATTGCTCTGTCCAATAGAAACTGTATGTCTAGCTTTTTAAAAGTTGGAAAATATTTCCTTAATAAGTAGACTGCTTTATTTTCCTGTTACAAAGAAACAGAGGGCTAGAAGACACAGATAATTCTTATAGTCATGGATCAGCAAAGCCAATACTGTGAAAATGGTTGTATTCACAAGCAGTCTACATATATAACATAGACTCCACCAAAAAATCCAATGACATTCATCACAGAACTAGAAAAAAGATACTAAAGTTTATGTGACAGAACAAAAGACTCCAAGCAGTCAAAATAAAAGAACAGTTCTGGAGGTGTCATTATACCTGACTTTGAGATATACCATTGAGCCATAGCAACAAAAATCACATGACATTATTTCAACTATAGAAACATAGATTCATGGAGAAGAGAGGACCTCAAAATAAACCCTGTCAAATATGTAAGTAACAATGACCATCTCCCATCTGTTGTCTGTCTCTTCACTCAGTTAATTGTTTCCTTTGCTATGCAGGCGCTTTTTAATTTCGTGCAATTTCATCTGTCAATTCCTGGCTTCGTTCCCTGAGTGACTGGAGTCCTTTGCAGAAACTCCTTGCTTTTGCCAGTATGCTGAGTATTTTCCTTGAACTGTTTCAGAGTCTCAGGTCTTACTACCATTTGGAGGCTATTACTTTTGTATGGGGTAAGAGATAGGAGTCTTGCTTCTTCTACATATAGCCATCTAGCTTCCCCAGCACTGCTTGTGGAGAAGGTTGTCTTTCCCCTAGCATCGTTTCTTTATCTTTATACAGAGATAGTTGGCTGTAATTTTGTGAGTTTGTATTTGTGTTTTCTATTATCCTCTTTAATCCATGTTTCTGTTTTTTAAATAACGCTATGTCTTTGGTTACTGTGGGCCTGCGGTATAAACATCAGGTATTGTATATACTCACAGCCTCCACAGTATTGGCTCTCCTGATCTATGCACCTAAGTAGGTTTTCCACTTTCTAGGATCTTCTTCCTAGAAAGGGTTTTAATTCTTTTCTTGTGAAGATCTTTTCCTTGCTTATATTAATTCCTCAGAATTTATTTTTTTCAAAGTTATTGTAGAGGGTCATTTAGTTGATTTCTTTTTCAGTGAATTCATTATTGGTTTACAGGAAAGATACTGATTTTTGTACATTAAATTGTGCCCTATTACTTTTCTCAAATAGTTTCTAACAGCTTTAGGAATTTTCAGGTACCCACATTTTCCAGAATGGAGGAAGAGCTCCTTGAGCATGCCCCTGTCCCCCAGGTCCGTGTCTCCAACTTGGGTGCATAGTTAGTCAGCCTGTATTCAGTGAGCAAGAGATTGATCTGAAAGTGAATAGTACTAAAGAAATACCAGCCACATTCAGCTACTGTGCTAAAGTTTCAAAGGTAGGTACTGCTTCTCTGTCCATCTATCATGTTTTAGGTAATAAATATGTAGAAAATAAAAATTTGTTATAAATCTTTTGTTATTTATTTATAGCATGAGAAAAACCCAAGGGCTGGAAAGTTAAGAGCACTTGTTGATCTTTCAGAAGACCTGGGTTTGGTTCCCAGTGCGTATGTGGTGGCTTCTGACCTCCACGGAATGGTACACACACTTGGTGCACATATTTTTATCCACACACTAAAAATAAATGAGTAAATACATAAATAAATAATTTAATAATATAATAACAATAAATATTTTTAAAATAAGAAAAATGAAGAATTTTCTGATGCCATCATTAGGATCACACCATCTGGAAATAGAGGTAGATAACTTTATCAAAGGCTTACCTGCTTCACAAATGAATTTGGTATCTGCCACCCTTCCATTTCTATTTTATGGAGGAGCTGGACCAGCATTGTCATTAGCTATTTTATTTCAAAGGTCTTGTGGAATCCAGGAGTGACTGGTCCTGGGCTTTGTTTTCAGTTGAGTTTTGTTCCTACTTCCTTCACATTGCTACTATTACAGATATTTTTGCATTGTTTATAACCTTTAGTTTAAATTTGGTACATTGTATGTTTCTAGAAAGTTATCTATTTTTTTCTAAAACAGATATTTTCTAGAAATTGGGTTTTCAAACTATGCTCTAGTGATCCTTTGGCTGTTATTGATACATGTTGTAACAGCTCCCTTTTCATCTTGAGTTCTGTTCAGAAGCTGCTCCACTATGGCTGCTTTGGTGAGAATTTGTCAGTTGTGTTTATTTTTCCAAAGAAGCCATGATGAGGTCCCTGTTCTTTGCCTTGTTAGTCTGTTTCCATTTTATTGGGTTTTGCTCTAATCTTGTTGTTTCTTTCTGCTGATTTTGTGTTGTGTCTTGTTCTTCTTTTTCTAGGACCTTGAGGTGCATTATTAAGTTATTTATTTGAGGCTTTTCTGGTTTTTAAATCAGAGATTTATAGCTATCAACAAAACCCACTTTTATTATATCTCATAAAGGTCTGGTATATTATGTATTCACTTTCATTCAATCAAAGTAAGCTTCAATTTTCTGATTTCTTCAGCATTCTGTAGTGCGTAGTTCAATTTCTATGAGTTTATATACTTTTTGCAATAAATCAAAATCTTTTTGATTTATGAATTTATTCCTTATTTATCATATAGAAGAAAAATATATTTCAATCCTTTTGAATTTGTTAGGATTTGATTTGTGCAACAAGAGGTATAGCATACCTGATATTGGAAAGTTAACTAATGAACCAGTGCAAGTAGAGTCAAGCTTAATGGAGGATTCTACAGCCACTGATTTACTAAACCAGTACAGTTCCTAACAGCAATCTATAAACATGTGGCCTTACTCTTTGCAAAAGATGGAGAGCACCACAGAAAACTACAACCAATCAAAATGCAGAGTTGTGGAGACCAATCCCAACATATACACCTAACAACACACTCCCTCACCTAAAGCTCAGGGAACGTTGTAGAAGAGTAGGTGAACGATCTTAAGACCCAAAGGATAATAGAGTTATCTGTGAGGTTTTGTTCCCTGGTAATATCACAAGCTACATTCAAAGTCTAATCAACATGACTTATCCAAAAATGGACAGAACAAGTGTGACACCAAAAAACATTCCAAACTGGATTGGAAATAGCCCATTTTGTGCCAACTCTACACAAAGAATAACAGGCAACCGAGAAAGCTAAGATTGGAATAGCTGGTCCTCCACAGGGAAGGGCACACCAATTGGCTTTCTGGTGCTACAAGGTCATCTCCTAAAACATACAGGCAAGAAATGTTATATGACTCAATAGGTTATATTTAGAAATATGTATGCATATGCAAATACATTATGAATACAATAACAATTAGTGAAGAAAGAGGCCATGAATTTGAGGCCACAGGAGGAGGGGTATATTGGAAGTTTTGGAAGGAGGAAAGGGAAGGAAGAAATGCTGTAATTAAATTACATCCAAATAAATAAACAAACAAGCAAAAATGCATGCCTTCACTCATAGGACCTCCACAAACCCAGTGCTGTCAGTAACTAAAGAGCACATGATTGCTGACTAGGGCACAAGAACAAAAGTTCTCAGTTGTATTCTGAAATGTGGTCTCTTTCAGATAAAATTCAATGGCCAGCTGAGAAGAATGTGTTTATAGAATGTTCTATAAAAGTCTAAGTTCCTTTACTCTATAATGTCCTTTATCTCCTATATTTTGGGGAACAGAGTCTAGGTGACCTGTTTATTGATGAGGGAAAAGTACTAAAATTAATCACTGTTTCAGGTCTCTCTGAAAATACTTTCACAGACATACCCAAAGATTAAGTATTTTGTAATCCAAACAATAACATTAATCTTCATAAGTCCAACCCTTGGTAACTTGACACTACAACACACAACTTTCAAATGATAATATTGTACCCTGTGTCTACCTCGTGGTCATCAAATAATAAAAAGCACATCCAAATTTAACTTCAAACATCCACATGTTTTTAAAGAGTCACAACACATTGTCTAAGTCTCTTCTGAGATTTAAGACATCCTCTAACTGTGAGACAATAGATATATGGTTGCTATCTCTTTTATTCAAAGGCTCTTGTTTGTTTATTTTTGGTTTTGTCTTAGAAATGTGACCAGATATGGCTTTGATACAGCCAATAGACAGGAAGACAAAGTTTCTATAACTATATCACACCACCACGTTAATTCCTCTGAGCAGGTACAGACATTCCAACTCTTCTGGAAACAAATCAATGGCCACATTTTTGGATAACAATAGTTTCTTTACCTGACTTCCAAGATATTCTGGCACTCTCCTTGAAAATCTCCTAGGACTAGATTGTCCCACAGTGAAATAGGTTGTGGCAAAGCCATTTGAAGTTCTGATGAGAAGAGGCAGCCTTTAGTTAGACCCAAGGTAGCAGGCTGATAATTATTAATATATTCTAAGTTGTTTGCCATAGCATGATTTTAAATCTTTCTCAGCTTATAATTTACATTGTTTTTCATATCATAGAACCCCTTAGAGAATAGAAATTTTTAATTTTGGTGAAGTCAAACTTTGGAGTTGTTTTCTATAGGTTGTACTTTTTAAAAATGTTTTAGCTAAGAAATAATCGAGTAACCTAAGGTCATAAAAGTTTTCTTTCACTTTTTTTCTGGAAAGCTTAATGTTTAAGTCTTTGAGTGGATTTTTCTATATTTCACAAAGCATGGCCTGTCAGTCTTACTTTTTAACACGGATAGTCCATTGTTCCAGCAGTAGTTACACAATAGCCTGTATTTTCTCCACAGAATTGTTTTACAACCTCTGTAAGAAATCAAGTGTCCTTGTAAGTGTGGGTTAATTGCAGGATTCCATTTTGTCTCATTGATATTTTTTTAATTAGGGTTTCAACTATTGATTACTGTAGCTTTAAGTTTTCAAGCTAGATGGTGCTAGGTCTTCAATTTGTTTTCCCTTTAAAAGTTGTTTTGACTACTTTCTGCCTTTTACATTTCCATGTGGATTTTAAAATCAACTTGTCAATTTCTACTTAAGAAATATACTGGTATTTGCATAGAGACTGTATTGAATTCATGGATTAATTTGAAGGCAATGACATTATAACAGTATCAAGTCTCACAACTGATTATATTAATGTCTCTGTTTATTTAGAACCTCTTTAATATCTCTCAGTATTATTTTTGTCATGTTTCATGTGCAAGTCCTGGATAATCTTTGCTGTATTTACCTCTAAGTATTTCAATTTTCAGTACCACTTTTAGTGTGTGTGTGTGTGTGTGTGTGTGAGAGAGATTAAAATACAATTACATAATTTCTCCTCCCCTTCTCCTCTCCTACTCCTTCCATGTTCCCTCCCCTATCCTATATCTCTTTCAAATTCATGGCCTCTGTTTCTTTAATTGTTGTAACACACATGTGTATTCCTAATATAAAGACAACCTGCTCAGACTATATAATGTTACTTGTATGCAAATGATTTCAGTACTTTCTATTTCTTACTGGACAACCAATTGGTGACTCTTCCCTGGAGATAGCTATTTCTTCTGCTATCAGAGTTCCTTAGTTACTGGTAGTTCTTTGTCTATGTTGAGGCCTCTTGAACTTTCCTCCATCCATGTTGTCACGACTATTTCAGTCATTCTTATTCAGACTTTAGGAAACCATGTTGATGAGACTTAAAGAACTCTGTATCTCTGATATTTTCAAGAGGTACTGGTTCATAGACAACTTCATGTTTCTGTAGCTCTTGCAATCTTTCCGCCCTCTCCTCTGCAATGATCCTTGAGCAAGTGCTGGGTTGAAGATGTATCAGTTGGGGCTGGTCCCTACAACTTTGAAAAATTTTAAACTCTTCCTGGTTCTTTCTATATGTCACATCATGCACTCCAATCCCACTGGTCTCCCTGGTCCCCTCGTACCAGCTTCCATTCTTCCAACCTTGCCTGTAACAGAAAAAAAAATCTCGTTGTGGAAACAGTAGTGTGACATCACCGTGTGTACCACAGTATACCCCTTCCCCCCCACTTCTTTGTTTGCAAATACTCATTGCAATGAGACACAACTCTGGATTTTGATCAGTTTGGTTTTCTATGGATCAATTTTCAGTTCATGCATGATTCTCTTCCCATTGAATGGGATTTAAATCCAAGTATACAACCTTTGGTTACCATTAAGGTATGTGTGCTACTGTTACACCCATAGAGTTATCATGCCATTCTGGTGATTATGCTTCATAGGCATCATTTCTGAGTAAGACAATTGGTTTCTTTCTTTCTTTTGAAACTTGCATGGTGCATTCTGATGCCACAAAAGCTAGTCTTCAGGAAGGCAGCTTTTGGGTCAGGCCCAAGTCGGGTTTTCTGGGTCCTAAATCTGAAGTGCATGGTGTCTTCGTCAATAAGGACTTACCTTCTACTTGGTGGCAACCAAGGGTAACAGCAATAACCCTTCTTAAAGATATTTCTTTTAATTTATTGATTTCAATTTCAGATTAGTCATGATTTTATGGAATATCAATTTACTTTTACATGCAATCTTTAGTGGTATAATAATACTGTAGTCATTAGTTTTAGTATTTTTTTTAAATCTTACCTGTTCTTTGAGATTTTCAGCTGTGTGTACAATATATTATGACCAAATCCATCTTTACCCTTCCTAACTTCTTCATACCCTCTCATGTCCCTCATATAACTCCATACCCTTTATTGTTGTTGTTGTTTTTGTAACTTTCTGAGTTGAGTTAATGATGGTTCTATATGTTTGGACAATAGGCTATCCACTAAACCTACTATACTTAGGTAAACCTAAGGCATACTCCTGAGAAACATTAACTCTTTCTCTCTCAGTAACCATAGATGGCCAATGGCTCTCAGCTATAGTGAGGCTACTTCCTCAGCCCTTCCTCATCTCTGCTGGGATGTTGGCTGGTTTGATATTATACAGGTTCTGTGCAGGCAGCCACAGCTGCTGAGAGTTCATGAGTGCAGTGGGTTCTGTGATGTCCAGAAGGTGCTGTTTTGCACCAGTCCTCCCTGACCTATTTTTAAAAATATATTTCAGAAGATATTCTATAATAGTAATAACGTAATCTGCATATTATTTCTTCTTCCTTTCTTGCATTTACTAGAACTTCAAGAATGATATTGAATAGAAGATATTTAATACTTGTATGTATTCTGTCCTAGAGTTTACAAGGAAGGCTTTCAGCCTTTTCTCTGTGTTGATAGCTCTGAAGTTTTCACAGATGCTCCATTAATTCTGTCTAATATGCTGATAGTTCTTTGTTGTTGTCTTTTAAATCAAAAATAGATTTTAGGGTTTGTCAAATGGTTTCTTATTTCTTTTTGAGATTATTGTAGACTTTTTCAGTTTAGTTGGTTAATAATGTTTCTCACATCGATTAGAGGAGTTTTTTTGTAATGTTCAACCAAATTTGTATTTTTTTAAATTAAAACTTAGATGACCTTGTTGTATCCTTATTGCACACTGTTTCATTCAGTTTACTAAAATTATGCTTCGAATGTTAACGTCTGTGTTCATGAGGGATAGTGTTCTACAATTTTATTTCCTTTTTGTAATTTCTTTTTCCAGTTTTCTTGTCAAAGTAGTGCTGACTTTATAGAATAAATTGGGAATTATTCCTTTCTTTTCAATTTTCCTGAAAAGCTTATATATAATTGATTATATTTCTTCCTTAGGTATTTGGTAGAATTTACAGTGAAGCCAATTGAGCTCCATGCTCACATTGGAGGGTTTTACTTACAAATTCAATTGCTTGTAGAGCTTGCCCTCTGAGAACTGTTACGTAAGATGAGAACAATATTTAGTGTCAGGGCTCACTGCTGACAAAGATACTCACAAGGGACCTGTTGAGGATCTCATGAATTATTAGGGTTTCCTGTCTGCCTGTTCAGAACAGGCATGCTGCTGGCTGTATATGAATGCTGGGAACTGGTCCCTCTTCTGGCAAGTTCCTTGCCCAGCTTCCGGATGTTTCTTCACACACATGCTGATCAGGGCTCTGGGGAATACTTATATTCCTGGAATTCTATTCTGAGAACTCTAATTACTGGGCTCTCTCTCTGTACTCCCATATACTCAGTTCTGGGTTTCCCTGGGCTTTGCCTGATGTGTAGCTCCCTGAAGTAGGCCTAGATGTTCCCTCGGAGAAGCTAGGTGAGACAGGGCTAGGGCTCATCTAATTTATTTTTCATTCTCCCAGAAATACTATACAAATTGTCAGACTAGAAGTTCTAGGGAGATGTTGTCTCATTTGTGATTCTTATACATATTGGAGGATATCTATATCTATACCTCTATCTATCTGTCTATCTATCTATCTGTCTGTCTATCTATCTATCTATCTATCTATCTATCTATCTATCTATCTATCTATCTGTATGTATGTATGTACACACACACACACACACATGCACACACACACATATATATCCTGGTATCTCTACTCCTCCATTTTGACTAGAAACACAAATTCATCCATTCATCCATTGCTCTCGAATCCAGGGAAATTTTATGTGGAATCATCTTTCAGTAGTAGCTGTTTGGCTATTCTGGCTGTGTCTCTCAAATGACATTCAGTCAGAGGAAGATAGATATCATCCCTAGTCATCATGGCTATGGATTCTTAGATGAAATCATACAAAGGAGAGTTCCCTTGGCAGAAGCTGGAGATGCTGATGCCTTGTGTGTTTCTATGATTGAAGGTGCAGTGCCTCTGGAGGGCCAAGTTTGAGAAATGATGGGTAGCTACATGGCTTCTGGGTGCTGTAGGAATTTGCCAACAAGCCATTCAAGCCTGTGATTCTGAGCTAACCATGCTGCTTATTTGCTAAGTGTGAAAGTGTTTATGGAGGCCAAGGGGACCCTGTTTATTTTAAGTGTCCTGTTGTGTTCCATCAATGCTAATGGGGGTTGAGAAGCCAAATCAGCACACATTATATCCACTGGGAAATTCACTCTCCAGGATATGAGTGGAAAAGTAACAACAGCCTCAACTTTAGGCGAGACTCACAAGGGCGCAAGTTGAAGATAATTGGAAATTGCTTTGGACTGGCTGTGCACAGATGGCAGACTTCCTTTCTTACTAGGTGTGTTCTTGCAGAGGTTCATGTTCACCATGCACACATTTTTTTCTTTACTATAAAATGCTTTAAAAATCTATGTGTGAGGAAAATATCCCAAGCAAAGAACTCCCATTACCCAGAGGAATTGACTGACAGACTGTGAGTATTGTTTCTTTGGTTGGTGTGTTACTAGGCTGCTGAGAAGTTAACCATTGTGTGCTTCTTCTTGACCAGGTAATGTGCTAGGTGCCTGATGGAAGTTATCCATTTTAATTTTCATAACAAGTACGTGTGACAACTTCTCCATAATATCGAGATCATCTTAAATGGAGATCCAGAGGCCATACACCTTCTCAGCACATGTCTATTTTCCAATCCTAGGATCTTCTGAAAATGTAATTTTTTTATTAATGTTTTGAGAATGTATGCATACAAGGTATGTTGATCAAAATCACCCTGTTTTTCTCCTTAACACCTCCCAGTTCCACCCACCTTTCTATTTCCTCCAACCCTTGCATCTCTTTATTTTATTTGTTTGTTTTCATTTACTTACAGCTCACAAAGTCCAATAGTGTTGCCTATATTCATGTGCACGAAACCACCCACTGGAGTGTGGTCAACCTGTAAAGTCCAAACCTTCAAAGAAAACTGACCCTCTTCCCCAGAAGCCACCAAATGTCATTAGCTTCTGTTCTAGGGGGACAGGCTCATGATCTCTACCTCTTCCATGATGAGATATTGGTTGGCTTGATCTTGCATAACAGTTATGTGCACCAACCATAGCTGCTGTGAGCTCATGTGTTCAGTGTTCTATCATGTGCACAATACAGTGTTTTCCTCCGGACCTAATCTGCTTTAGAATTTGTTCTTCCCCTCTTCCACAATGGTTTCTGAGCCTTTGGGCAAAGGGGTGTGATATTGGTGTCCCAATTGTGACAGAGTATCCCAAAAACAATTATTCTATGAATTGTGTCCATTGTTAAGTTTCTGCATTACCCACCACCCACTACACAAAGAAACTTCTCTGATGAGGTCCGAGAGTTGAACTGATCTATGAGTAAAACAATACCCATGTAGAGGACAGTATGATACTATGTCCATTTAAGAATAGAAGTAGATTTACCCCTGGGGCCTAAGAACTCCTCAACCATGGGTTACTGACCAGATTTATAGCATTAGACATGCATTTTGTCCTATGCATAGGCCCTTACATCCAATCAGAAAGTAGTTAATTAACCCCACAACATTTGTGCCACTATTGTACCTATAGACATCATACTATTCACGGGTGGATAAGCCCATTGATGATTTTTCTCCAAACAGTCTGCATAGCAACTTGTGATACAGTTAAAGCTAGGTTGAAAGAAGGAGCTGCTTCTTCAGTACCAATTTGATTTCTCCAAGTCCAATTTGATTGCATTCAAAATGTATAAATCACAGGGTTTTTATTATGCCTCCTAAGGGTGCCTCACCTTTGGACAAGTCTATACATATCCTATTTATCTGAGTTGTGCTTTCTGAGAAAGCAAAAAGCTCTTGTTCTTTGGAATCAGTTATTGTCTGGAAGACTGGCTTCACCTTGAACAATTACCTACTCATTAATTCTGCAGATATACAATATAGGTTTTGAAGAAGTTGGGAGAATAAGTCAAACTAAATTTTTAATTCAGTAAATCTAGTGATGGTGGCCATGAAAGGTTCAAATCCAACTTTTTCTGACATCTAGGAGTGATCTTTATTTTGATACATTTTAGTGTCACATTGACTACTATTAGGCTAGTGAACTATATTCCTTCCAGGGATCACACATGATAAAATTGTGGAATGAGAAATATTCTGCCCAAGTTAATTTTCCCCTTCTAGAACATATTCACAAGATTGCGTATAAATTACTTAACCTCTCTTTCTCTCAGTTTCCTCATTTATATAAAAACATGAAGGTTGATAGTAATCACATGCCCTAGAGAGCTTTTAGCAGGGCTATGTGAATACATTACCCTCAAAGGATTCTGTTCCTGTTTATACTAGCTTCCTCCTAATTCAGGATTAGTCACCCCAAACCAAGCTAACTGCTTTAGTTGGTGCAGTATTGCTACAGGTGAAATATTTTTAAGAAATGCTTAACACTAAAAGGTTTCCCATTTTAATTATCTTCATATTTAGGAACATATTCCAAATCATTTCAAATCCAAAAATATCCAAATACTGCTCTCTCTTTGGTTTTGAATGCCCTTTAAAGACTCATCCTCATAGGTTTTGGCTCCATATCAACTCTATAAGCCAATTAAATCAGGTATTAATTACAGTAACATGAATGCAATGAACACAAACATGGTATTATTAAGTCACGGGGCTTACCAGATTCCCAGATTAAGTATGTTCATCCCAAACTGGAAGTCAGGAGATTATTGCCTCACTGCCCTCCATATTTGTCTTAGTATAGTGGCCTTTGCATCAAGATGACATGGAACCAATTTCTTATATATCCAGATGGTCTGCAAATGACCTACCCTTTCAGAAATAGAATTTCTCTTCTCTGACTGGGAGATGAAAATGCACTCTTCATTAGGGCTTTGTGGATATGAAATATGAAACTACTTGTTATAGACTTAATACAGTGCCAAGTTTTATATGTGCTTGATAAATATTAAATATCCCCAATGTCTATTAGCATTGAACTTTGAAGTCAATTCTCCTTGTACATGAGGCTTACCTCCACTAGTCAAGATGTGTACTATGTTGTTCAAGTTAGATGGCTTCTCTCAAGCTCACCCCAACCTTTAGTACACACAATAAGACTTGTACTCCTTATCTCTTACAGCTGTTGCAATGATAAAAGAAATGATGCTTATAAAGTGCCAAGCACAATACCTGGAATGTAGTGCCTATCAGCTCTAACAGATACAAGTGCCATTACAATTCTTATTATTGTTCTTTCATTCATCTCGTTGTTACTGTTTCAACACCGTTATATACTTAAATATTGTTCTTCAAGATTCTGTACACTCAATCCAACTCACTGCATTTAAATGGGGGTGGGGGGAGAGGACGTGGACTTCCCATGTCTCCAGATCACCATTACTCCTGAAAACCACACTGAGTAAGAGTGGACTACTGGATGTGCAAAGTAGATGCTACCATGAAAACTTAGGTGTGATTCCCTTCACATGCACTTGTAGCTATACGACAAGATTCAAGGTCATTCTTAGAGCACCATAATAATTGTAACCGTGCGTTAATTTATTATAGAAATGTTCCAGTCTCATGTTCCTAGCAGATCACTAGAAAGAGCGATGGAGAAGCATGGTGACAGTTCAAGGCCAGCTAAGCTGTTCTGTCTCTCTCGTTATGCTCTGGTCTGAAATACCAGCTCTTTTATCATTGATATCACATTAACACAAGATATATAATATCTGTCTGTAGTCTCTAATTTTTTTCCAGTGAGGAAGTGGTGACCCAGAAAGGTTAAATGAAATATCTGAAGTCTCATATTTGGCTAATGGAGGGGAGGGATCAGCTTCTAACTCTTAGACAATAATTTCTATTATTGCTTTCTTAGAATCCTAGCTGTCACCAGTTCTTAATTTTTCAGAGAGGTTTAGGGTCATGCTATGTAGGGTCGTGGGGCCTTTTAGTGGCTGATCTGAGATGGAGACCTGGTCCCATTGACCCTCATTGTACTGTTCTTCCCCATTGCACAATGGCATTGGGAAAATCCTGTCTTCAGAATCTAGCTGTTGAAAGTTATGAAGCATTATTTCCTACCATTCACATCACCCAGTGGTGTTTTAAGCCTGTTTGCCATGGCAACCATCAACATATTTAGTTCCTCAGTGCAGGGCTGGAACAGCAACTGCAGCTTTGCTATTGTTCCTGGCAATGAAGAGGAAAGTGCAGAGCCAAAGACCAGTTACCACTGATCCTCTGCTCACCGTGATGGAGATCGCTCAGATGCTGGACCAGAATCCAGACTTCTTGTTGTATGTTAAGCGTTCAGACAATAAAAGCAAGGCTAACGATGGTAGATTACAGAGTCACCTTGAGCCCCCCTTCTGTTGTTCATTGTGTTCTCCATCTTTTCTGCTTTTCCTTATTTTTCCTTCTCTCTATACAAATGACAAGAAACCTCAAATCTACTTTACCTATTTCAACAAAGCAGACAAATTTGCACCATCATATTTGAAATCTCCAAGAGAATAAATACTGGATTTTTTGAGAAACATAACTACATCTAAATAGTTTGCTATCCCCCCCATTTTAAATATGATTTATTTTCGTTTAATGTCTACAACAAAGAATTGAATATGTGATGGGGTGGGGTGTTGAGAACCTTTCATATTTCTCCTAAAGATACTTGTTGCTTGAGAAAGGGTTTGCTATTGGTTGACATGAGGGAGACAAACTTACCAGGGGAAGCAAGAGGAGGCTGTCTGATAGGAACAGGGAGCAAGAAGGGGTGAGGGCTGAGGGCTGAGGGCTGAGGGCTGAGGGCTGAGGGCTGAGGGCTGAGGGCTGAGGGCTGAGGGCTGAGGGCTAAGCCAATTTCTTGGAGATGAAAAAAAAAAGGATTCATGGTCATGTGACATTTCAAAATAATTTCCCAGTTTGATATTACTGATAAGGTGGCACGTCTTTTTAGAAGACCCTTCACAGTAATCCTGGGGAGGGAGGGACTCCACTGTGTTTATATCATGGATTATAGATGAATACAGTAATTAGCATTAAGTGAACACGTTGTGTGTGTGATGGGGGGTGGGAGGGACAGATATCTGGGCCATGGATTTGTTCTCCTGTCCAGATGTTGTGCCAGCTGCAGGGTGATGAGGGAGCCTGTGGACCTCACCTTCTCTGCTTATCTGGTGCATAGCTGGAGGCTTCTCTCTTCAACTGCCCATCTGGCTCCTGGCATCAGGAAGTAAAATTATTTTTTTTCCAAATGAAAGGCTTTGAATCACAGCTGTTAATTACCAGATGATTATTAAAAACATATATTGCCTACTGAGGTTTGAGGAGACAACTCATTCGTGCTGTCTGGCCCACCCTAGTGGCTCCCAGCACCCACCCATATACACACGTCATCTAAGAACAAACTGTGGCTTTACTGCACATGCAGGGAACAATGGGGAGGATAGTGAAGAGACCACAGGACACCACTTAAAGTCATCAAGACAGTCCCCAAGTGTTGACTATCTTAGCCCAGTGCTGGGATCAGATTACAATTTGGGAGACTTTCAAACACCTGCAGCCCCTCTAATGGGGCTGCCTAGACCTGTTCACCAATAATGACCAGAAAGAAAGAGTAAAAGAAAAGGCACAGCAGAAGGGCGCTAATAAATTATAGATTTCAGCTGCATACTGGGTTTCTGGAACTCAGATGAGAGACAGATGGAGTCTGCCTGAACAGCACAGCCTGGGGGTGGAGAGAGCGGGCAGTGGGATGCAGATACTTTGCAAGACAGAGGAAATGCCTGGAAGTTACAGCTGGACAATGAAATAAGAGGGCTTTGGACTTAAATAGTGTGTTGAAAGAGGGAGGAGAACTCAAATGCTCCCTAAGCATAGCAAAAGTTGTATCATTCTGGGCTCCTAAGTCCAGGGAACAGCACACTATGTCCTATTACCATGGGGTATCCTGTCACTAATCAGTACCCCACCTAGTGCTAGTAGTAAGAAGGACAGACATCGAACACTCTTTGTGGAGTTCATGATCTAAGAGGATACAAAGGCCCCAGTGAATGTGCCAGTTCACAAGCCAAAAGGGAGAGTGGATAAATGTTGACTTCATGTACTTGACAATTATTTATTGAATATGTATTATAGTGTGTGTCAAATACTGTATCTATGGGCACCATGGGCAACAAAAAAAAAATCTTGGCTCTTACTGAATCTCTGTCTGAGCAGGGTGAGTCAAACAGTATAATATTTGAGGTTTTAAAATGTGTATGATATTATATACAGACATGCTGAGGAAAATAAATGAGAATAGACTCACCTTGATGGAGGTGAGCCTGGGTACAAGTAAAAGGATCAGGCGATGCAGAGGAAATGACGTGAAGGGGCATCCCAGATAGAGGATGTGGCTGCCAATTAAGGTTTAGTGGCAGAGGCAAGCCTGGCATATTCTAGAAAGAAGTCAGTAGTTTGGGTAGTATGAGATAAGGGCAGTACAAGGGCACAGACAGAAAGGATAGAGAAGAAAAAAGAGATCTTGAAGATCACTAGGAACCAATACTTATCTTCCCAGGTCTGGAACATGGTAAGTACATACTCTACTTGAGACTCTACGTCCAGCCCCTTTTTTCACTCTATTTTTCAAACAGGGTCTAGCTAAATAGAGCAGGTTACCTATTATTGGACTCGCTCTGTTCAGGGCCAAAAAGACATTTTCTAACTCCCAGAGCCAGGGATGGCAGAGAAGGTTTTAGGGCTGTGATGTTTGGTAGCTCGTTTTAAGCTATTTTCTGTGCTTCTACATTATGCCTCAAGCCCCCAGTAAACACCTTCAAAGGCCCTGAACTCGAGATCCTCCTGCTTAAACATCTTGAGTATCTTGCATTGCAGGCCTGTTGAATACTTTTTGTTTTTCTTAAAAATAAAAGGAGAAAATGTCGAGTGCTAATGAGCTGAGAAAATACCACTGAATCTCTCTATGAGATCCTGGTCTTTGTGATATGTCAGCATCACATGAAGAGCTGTTGCGTTGGGAATCACTGTGCCACTCCCTTAGGCTCAGGTGGCCTGGGGCAGAGCTGGAGCAGCTGTTCTGCTAAGCAGTCTCTGGAGCTACTGCTGGTGGTCTTGAATATCACCACCTAAGAACTGAACCAAGTTGTTTGTTGAGGCATTACTCATAATAGGTGAGATATAGAATCAATCTGCCTGTCCACAGGTGGTTGAATAGAAGAAATGTGTTCATACATGCAGTGGGGTATCCTTCATTCACCAACGTCTCAAAGTCCATCATCTTCAGCAACATGGATGTAACTTGACAACATTCATTAATTAAAATAAAATGGACAAACATATGCTTTTGCTTGTATGTGGGAGCTAAACTTGATCTCACATAAAGAGAAGATTTTCCAGAACCTGGAAAGGATGTAAGGGAGGAGGAGTAGAGGAAAGGCTGTTAATGGGTTCTGAGGCACATGCAGCTAGGATGGATGGCTTTCTAGTGTTCTCTACAGTACAATAGAATAACTGTGGTTGATAATAAGGCTAATAATACAACATAATTA
Source organism: Grammomys surdaster (assembly GCF_004785775.1). Lineage (NCBI taxonomy): Eukaryota > Metazoa > Chordata > Mammalia > Rodentia > Muridae > Grammomys > Grammomys surdaster. The sequence goes on along the minus strand of NW_021604598.1, from coordinate 10,023,312 downwards.
ATTAGGCAAAGAAATGATATGTGTTTGAGGCAGTTGGTAGACCAATTACCCTAACTGAATTTTTAAACGTTATATACACATACTGAAATGGCACACTATTTCCCAGAAGTATGTATGTAATATTACAAAGTCAATTAAAAAATAATAAAAATCATGTTTCAAAGAAGTTTTGCTATAAAATAAGAGAAAAGATGAGGAGTAAGGTGTCTGAGACTTCTGCTTACAGAGAGAAGTTTGGTTTTCAGTCATGGAGAGGGTCATTAAAGGAAAAAGAGTTTCAAAAAATACAAGAAGAGGTTGTGCTTTCTCTCCTGTTTTATATGCTGGTGAAGAATATAGGGTGGTTTCTGGGGAAAATATGGAGCTTTATAAAACATTTATCTATAAACTTACCCATTAAGATTACCATCTCAAACCCTATATAAGTTGTGGTAAGTTCTAGCCTCTCTGCAATACCTTTTCAATTTTCCCACTATTCTACTATGTTTAGAACAAAGGGGAAGTCTCTCAAATCAGTGTCTCCTATTGGTCTTTCCTTGTGTTCACCTGATTTTTGTCTCCTGGCATCCCCTCCCATTTTGGACACTTGTCTGCTTCTGTCTTTGTTGGACTCCTCTTTTCTAGGCTGATTGATCCTGGCCCAAGGTTACTGTGAGGGGTAGGCTTTCACTGCGGGCTTGAGTCATAATGTAGTAGCACAGAAAATAGCTTAAAACGAGCTACCAAACATCACAGCCCTAAAACCTTCTCTGCCATCCCCGTCACTGTGAGTTAGGAAACGTCTTCTTGGCCATTATTCCCCCAAGCTTCAGTCTAATATTTTGTAACCAGGTTCATTTCTCTCTCCCAAGAGCCTTTTCTTCAATACTTATTGAAGCAGAATCCCTCATCAAGCTGTCAGGTCAACTCCAGAATCTCTCTTCCATTCCTGTGCAGGGAAGATTATCCTGGCACCATCTGTATCCCCTTCCTCCAGTTTGAATTTGCACACTTCACTGTGGGTGATTCTCCTAGAAGAGCAATGTCCCTCTAGGAAGGCAAATACTATGTTCCCTTAGAACACTTGCCTTCCAAAGCTGTCAATTTATAAGGGAGTACTTTTCTTCCTTTTTCTAATTACTCATAAGGGAACAAGGTCAGATGTATTTTAAATATATCTTTAAAGGGTGGGGAAACTGGAATCAAAGTAAGAAAATAAGGTAAAGCCAGCCCACTTAACAGATGGCTTTATGTTCCAACAGTCTCGGGAAGACGGCTACAAATCTTGCTTTCTCTCAACTTCATCGAAATGGGGGTACCAAGCTATGGGGGGCTGTTTATGAGTTAGTAAGATCAGCTTACCACAGCAGAAGGAGTACTTGCTAATTAGGTGAGTTAGAGGGGGAAGCTGACAAGCATGTGGGGTGGGTAGACTAAATATGAAATAAAGCAGGCCCCTCTGTAAGGTTGTTGTTCAAAGGAAGATAGATTTTAGACATACATCTACATTTTGAAGGTGTATTATAGAATGAGAAGTATGGGATCACAGACACTGGGCATCTTAGTTCACTTTGTATCGCTGTGGTAAAACATTCTGACTAAATGCACCTTGGAGGAGAAAGGGTTTATGTTGGCTTACTGCTTATAGTCCACCATGAAGTGAATTCAGGGCAGGAACTCAAGGTGGGAACTCAATCCAGACGTCAAATCCAATGGACTAAATTCTAATCTGAAGCTTTTTATCATTACACACTATCACCCACGTCTGCACTGCATTATCCCATACTCCATTGCACTAATATATGTCTACAGAGAGTGTGGTAAGTGCTGGGTTTGTTATTCTATTCCACATCAGACAACGGCGCTTACTATCTAGTTCCTGCCCTCAGTAAGCTTATTTCTTACACGATGTATAAACACAGCCTACAGGCCAGAAAATATCACACACTCGTGCTAGCTAAGAAGATTTTCATTGCTAGAACTTTGGGAAAGTGTAAAAGACAGGGTAAATTTTTAGTTTGGGAGCAGGACTTTGCCCAGAGACAGGAACTGAAGGAGAGACCACAGAGGAATCCTACTTACTAGCTTACTTTCCATGGCTGGCCAGCTCAATGTTCTCTCTTACATAATCCAAGACTACTTGCCCAGGAGTAGCAGTACCCACAGTAGGCTGGGAACTTCCATATTAATCCTTAAAAAAAAAAAAGGCTCCTAAGAGGTGCCCACAGGTAATCTCATGGAGGCATTTCCTCATCTGAAGTTTTCTCCTCTCAGATGACTCTGGTTTGTGTCAAGTTGGAAAACAAAACAGAACACTACCCAGCACACTTGGCCTTGCATAGAAGCTCAGGCAGAAATCTGGGCATGGCTGCCATTGTTCTGTTAAGTCCACTTTACTTTTTACTGAGCTTGTAGGCAGAGTCCTGTTTCCAGCCTAAACATTCCTCCACCCTGTCCTTTCCACTCGCTCAAAGTTCTAGCAATGGAAATCTGGGGCACAGCACAGGTGTGTGATTTCTTCTGGATTGAAGGCTGCGGTTATGCATTGTTTTAGGAAATAAGCTTGCTGAGGGGAGGAACTAGATCGTCAGCTCCATCACCTGACATGGAATAGAATAAAACTCCAGCAATTTTCACTCTCTTTAGGCATACACTAGCGCAGGGGAGTATGCCAGAGCACAGTGCGGAGGTGGGATGATAGTGTGTAATGATAAAAAAAACACCAGTTTAGAATTCAGTCTACTGGATTTGACATCTGAAATGTCCTGGCATTTACTAGCACCAAGACCTTGAGCACATTCAACAAGCCCTGTCTGTATTTTTTAATCCGTACAAAGGTTGTTGGGGAGGATTCAATGAGTCAATATGTGTAAGGGATATCCGTGCTAGCAGGGCAGACTCTGGGGTTCAGAACGGACACAGCAGGGCACAGGCAAGGCATTTCCTGGGGCACCTGCTCCGGCCAGATAGGAAATAGAGATCTGATAAAGGGCAAGGTAGGTGGCAGCTCCCTGATCAACAATAAAATGGAAAGGGGTGGCAAATATTTGAAAAATTCCCACCAAACTGTCTCATTCTGATCCTTCATGAAGAAAGGGTTCAAGCTGCAGAATGATTGTGCTAACAGGCCAAAGGGCTGGCTTAGCCCCGGGCAGCTTACAGGTGTGCTTTGGCTGAGGAGGCTGTGCACATTTACATCTGTGCTTGTAGCTGTTGTGCCTTTAACTCTAGGGTTCTAAGTGAGGGCTAGCCCTCAATTAATGTCCTTGCTTGGCTTTGCTCTGAAAGCAAGTCAGTCCCCTGCAGCATCAGATGCCCACTTTGGGTGGTGCCCTCTCTGTCTATATAGATCACCTGATATGGACTTAATGTTTGCTATAGCCACCTGGATCATTAAACACAGTGGAGCATCCTGTATGTATTGGCTGTATGTGTGGAGGATTCTTTGGGCTTGGACTGAGCTAGCTGCCTGATGTGACAGTGTGTTGCTATCAAGAGAATAAACAAATAAAAATTGTGTCAATCAACCTCTAGCTGAACAGAACAAAGCTAGACATATCAGAATACCTAATTTCAAAGTATACTACAGAGCCATAGTAAAAAGAACAGCGTGGCACAGGAGAGAAAACAGGTGCAAACACAGGCAGAGTAGAATCAGAGGGCCAGAAATAAATCTATGCCGCCACAACTATTTTGTTTTTTAGAAGAAACACAGCCTCCTCAACAAAATTGTTTTTAGAAAAGTAAACACCTGCAAGTGGAAAGGTGAAACTGAATTCTTGTCTTCCACCCTTTACCAAATCAGTTTATAACCTTCACCCAGCCGATACCCGGTTCTGAAGATATCTGTATTCCCCCTGAACACCCACACTTCAGTGTCATTCCCTCCCCCACATCCTGCCTTTCTGTGTTTATAACCCCTGTGTGAATGAATTACGATTTGAGAAAAAAAATAAAGTATTAAAAAAATGAGAAATGAAAAAAAAAAGAAATTGAAGACCTTAATAGAAAACCTGACACTATTTCAGAAAAGCACAGGGGAATCCCTTACTTCAGCATAGGCAAGAACATTTGGGAAAGGATTCTAGTAATCTAGGGAGTAATAACAAGAATTGAAGAATAGCATTACATGTAACTGAACAGCTTCGCACAGCACAAGAAACAAACAAGAAGTGAGGGGAACACCTACAGAGTGAGGGAAAAATCTTTGACAGCATTTCAACCCACAGCTAATTACCCTCTAGAATTCACAAAGAACTCAAAAATATTTAAGTACTCAAATTATAAATAACGCAGTCAATAAATGATCAAATGAGTTGAAAAAATTTTTTCAAATGAAGTAGTGCATGGCCAGTACATGCATACTTACAATGTTCAACATCTTTACCATAGTGTAAATCCAAATCAGAATTACACTGAGAAAGAAGCACGACAGTGAGAATAAGCTATTACCAAGAAAGCAAAACCCAGTGCAGTCTGTTGAGGACACGGGGGAAAGAGTCAATGCTGGTGTGACTTATTCCAGCTACTGTAGAAATCAGTACAGAAGATTCTCAAAACATTGAAGCAGAATATTATTTGGTGAAGCTGTGTTAATTCTGTGTGGATACCCGAAGCAATCTAAGTCAGCACACACTACCCCGGCACCTGCATATCAATATTTATTGGAATACTCCTGAAAATATCCATGAAATCATTTGAGACGTCCATCCACTGGCAGATGAATAGAGAGTACGTGATACACATGCACGCAGGGGAATTTGATTCAGACACAAAGAAGAACCCAGGAGAAACAATCTGTGGAAGGGAAGATTTAACTTGTGTCATGGTCCCAGAGGGTTCTACCTGTCGACTACAGGAGAGGATGTGGGATGTAGCAGCAGGGACATTTTGCTGAAGCTGTTCTCAGGGCAAGATGCCAGGAAGCAGAAGGCACAGAAAACCAGAGGCTGTGCTATAATCTTCAAAGATCCACACCTTGTGACCTACTTCCACTGGCAGAGCTATATCTCTTAAGGGTCCAGATCCTCCCTGAAGAGCTTTGCTATGGGAGCAAAGCATTCAAACCAGGGCACGATGGAAGGCATTTCAGATTCCAGTCATTATAGGGATCACTTGGGAACGAAAGGGGGAGGGGAAGGGACCTTGATAGTAAAGAGCAAGGGAAGAGTTGCATATGGACAATACATGCTACTGAAATAACAACAAAACAAAAACAAACAGAAAAGCAGGAACAGGAACGAATTCTCACAAACTTGGCTGTGTGAAAAGTTCTAAACATGAAAGGAAAAGGGCTACCTTGTGTAAGCCTCCAGGGACAGCAAGCTGGGTAGCTAGGGATCCGCAGGAGGAGGCTTATCACTCTCTGCTCTTCAGTTCCTGTTAACTGAGTTTTGAGTTTTATATCTCAATACTTATGAGGACACTGTTTATTTTCTTGTAAATAAAAATTCATCGAGATAAAAGAATTTTTGTGAAAAATAAGTTATCTTTCATAGCCTAGATTGGTTTGGAATTGACACCTAATTCACACACAATAAGAAACTCTGTGTCAAAGTATACAGAGTATATGATGTTCTGAATGACACTGCCACAGACACTAAAACATTTATCAGCAATTTCTAGAGCAATGCTTTGTCTATCAGCAATCACTTCCCTTTTTCTTCCTCAAAATCCCTGGAAAGCTTGTATCTACATTCTTACAGGGCTTGCCTCATCTGCATATCCCATATGTATAGAATCATTCTGTCTGTCTATGATCTGGTATGATACGATACGATGCAATATGATATGACATATAACTCTCCATGATTGGCTTCTTCAATTAGCACAATGTTGTCAACATTCATGCATGTTGTACCATAGCTTGGTGATTTGTGTCCAGTTTTAGGTGAATAATCTACTGTGTGAATGAATGCACAGTATTTTTAAAAAATCCATTCATGGAGTAGAAGAAATCTTGAGTATTTCTACTATGGAACTGCCATTAAGAATACTGTCCAAAATGTTTGCACACAGGATTTACTTGACAAAAACTTCCTATTTTCTTTACTTAGGAGGTATACTTAGGACAGAGTTCCTGGATCCTGTGGTTTCTGTTTAATATTTTGAACTGGCACCTGCCTTCCAAAATGGCTTCAGCATCTTTTCTTCCCACCTGCAGGGCAGCCTCCACTTTCTTGCAAACTCTTACTAGTGTCTGTGTCTTCTTGTGGTTTTATTTCACTTTACTAAAGATTGATGACGTCAAGCACATTTTCATGTGCTTATTAATCATTTGTGTATTTCCAGGTCTTTAGATTTTAACATGCTCTACTTGAGGTTGGAATGGCAGATCTCAATAAAAATTTCAAGTGAGCACATATCCCCTCTAAAGACACAGACATAAGACTTGAGAGAGTAATACCAGACTTAGAGGGTTTTTAAGCTACATTTGTGGTGAGTGAGGTGTGGTGTTTGTGCTCATGCATATGTGTGTGTGTGTGTGTGTGTGTGTGTGTGTAGGTGGTGAGTGGTGGTGTGTGTGTGTGTGCATGAATGTGCGTATGGTGTGTGAGGTGTAGTGACTATTCATGCATGTGCCTTCGTATGTGTGTACATGTGCATGTATCCCGTTGTGTATATATCAGAGGGCAAGTGTGAAAATTATATCTCCCTTTAAACTGTGCGAGTCCTGGGGATTGAAATCAAGTTCTCAGGGTTGGTAGAAAGTACATTTACCCATCATGTTACCTCACTGCCTGGAGATTAGACTTTTTGTTGCGACACGCAGACAGACAGAGGACTACCAAGAATAAGCTGGTAAGACCCCTAGCAGTTCTTCCAGAGGACTTGAGTTTGCTTCCCAGCTTTCAGGCCTGGTGGCTCATAATCCCATATATGTGACTCTGCCACTTTTCTTCCACCCTCCATGGACTTCAGGTCACATATGTCAGATGCACAGATACATTCACACGCATATGAAAAAAACTAAAAAAAATCTAAAAAAATATGTATACAGATAGTTGCTGGGGGGTCAGAACGAGGAAGTAATATCTAATTGAACGAGAATCCTTGGATTGTTTGTTAGAGAGAAAAGGAAGAAAAATGAAAACAGAGTTATCTGTAAAAACCAGAAATGGGTCTGCGGCACCTCTGACAGATCAAAATTCAGATTCCAGGGTTTCTGTTAGGATTAGCCATCTGCCTGAGGTCAGTTTCTCCCTGGCGTAAAACTGTGTATGAAAAGGTCTGCCAACTCCAGAGACTAGACCGTCAGATCTCACTTGGTCTCCCCTAAAGCAGAATTACACTTAGAGAACCTTTGCTCAATGTTTCAGCCCTAGACCCCAAGGCAGATCTCTTTTTCTTTTCCAGTCTGTGAAACACCTCATATGAAAACCAAACAGTCTTCACTTATCATTTTCCAAGCCAGAAAAAAAATAAATCAGACTGACTACTGTTTCTAAAGTCTTGTGGTGCCCACGTCCCCTGCCCCCTGGTGCCACTGTGGACTTTGTCTATGATTTTTTTAGGTGCAAACTCTTAACCCAGATTTTATTCCCCTAAGGGGATGCAGACGGAAAATCATAAGCCTTGCCAATCCTCGTCTTCCGTGCCTTTACCTGCTCTCTTAAGATCTGAGATATATACACCAATCCGCCTTTCATGTTGCTCAAAATAACTTTCTTAGTCTCATCAGGCACGTCAACACTCGGGTTTCATGCTGCTCTTCCATTTGTGAGCGAGATCAAAGTGCTTCCTTGTATATGATTTTATTTAATCAACTCCCAATTCCTCTAGAAAGGGCTCTTAACTGCTCCTGTTTACCCCTCTTATTCCAGCTCATTTTGCGCAGCTTCAAACACAACTGACCCTCATAGAGGCCCACTAATGGAAAATTAAGGTCATGTCTGGGGTGCCAATCATCACCTTTGCAGACTTGCACAGTCTGTGCATGCCTATGCCAGTCTTTTCAATCTCCTCCTTGATTCAGTGAAAGCCATCAGAGCAGAATGGAGCCTGCATATTGGCTGCAGAGATCTGAAGCAATCCACCAACTATTAAAAGCTACGTGGGTGATTTAGTCCACCAAATCTATCTAGGGAGCAAAGAGCATGCTTAACCCAACTTCAGAGACTCCCCCTTCTCCATAACAAAATACCTTTTGGGTTCAGTATGCTGGTTAGTGTTGACACCTGTTTCTATATCTCAGCAATGCTTTAGTGGATGTGTTTGATGCCCCCATCTGTTTGTATACTTTGCCAACCTCATGACCTCCTAGGTTTGACATAAGACAATACTTAGTAACAGACCTGCGATTTCTAGTTAGCAGTCTATTAGTTACTAAGTTTTAGCGTGTGTGAGTGCAGGAGGTAGTTTTGTCTGTATAGTGCATCCATCACTTGATATCTTATTTCTTTGAGACAGATCTGTAACTGAACCTGAGTTCTGTTGATAGCAAGCAGGTCCAAGCAATCCCCCTGTCTCTGCTTCCCACAGCACTCCAGTTAATCTGTTTTGGTTGCTGTCTTTATGAAGATCCTTGGGATTTGAACTCAGCTCCTCAGGTTTGTACAGAAAGCACTATTATCCACTGAGCCACCTTACCGTCCTCTGTACCACTTGTTAACAAGATGATCTTGAGGATATTTTACTGAAACTTACCAGGCTTCTATTTATTTATCTGTAAAGTGAAGATAATTAAGGAACCCTCTTTTGGGGCTGTCCTAAGAATTAATGAGTTAGGCTGTAGGATGTTCTCAATATAATAGAAAGTTTCAAGTTGGTCTTCCCTTGTGTTAGTCACAAAATTGGTTATTCCTATATCTAGTTGTCCAAGCTGGGCATGCCAGAGATTTTGTAAATGTTCCTTTACCTCTGGTTTCTTCTTGCTGAATCAATTGGCCCTTTTCCTGTGTGATGGAAATTTCCTTTTCCAATTGACCTTTTTCCTGTGTGATACCATATTCCATCCATTCCTAGTGCCATTGGTCAACTTAGGCTTCCATAGGTGTGAGTGATCTTGTTCCTGCCCTCCATGCTCATGAGTGTGGTTTCTTTCTCAGCCTTACCAAAATTAGTTTCTAAAGCATATAACCCATTACTTCAAACTGAATAACTAACTTCTTCAATGTAAACTTCAGCAGGGAAAAATCCCAAGGCACTTCGCCCATTATAATTTTGATAATGTGCCCACTTCTCAGTCAGAGTACTATTGGTGTGAAGAGACACCATGACCACAGCAGCTCCTATAAAGGAAAACATTTCATTGAAGCCTGCTTATAGTTTAGATGTTCAGTCCATTGTCATTATGGTTGGAAGGATGGCAGTGCATAAGCATACATGGTTCTATCTGGATTGGCAATTGGCATGAAGGGGAGAGAGAGAGAGAGAAAGAGAGAGAGAGAGAGAGGGAGGGAGGGAGGGAGGGAGGGAGAGAGAGAGAGAGAGAGAGAGAGAGAGAGAGAGAGAGAATCTAGCTTACTGACACATTTCCTTCAGAAAGACCATACCTACTCCAAAATGGTCACACCTCCCAAAAGTGCTCCTATGAGCCTATGGGGCCATTTTCATCCAAACCACCATTAATATCTATCTATCTATCTATCTATCTATCTATCTATCTATCTATCTATCTATCTGAATGGTGGTTTGCCAATAGTGTTGTATAGGGTATCATATTTACATAGATAATTTTATGTATTTGCAGAGGGCAACCAATTATCTCAGAAATGCTTATAGTTGTGGACAGTTTCTTTCCACACAGTGCTTAGTAGAAGCCTCCATGTGCCTTCTGTATTCTCCTTGTGTGTATGTCCTTGCACCCAGCTGCATGTTTCCCTTCATTTCTAGGGATTCTGCTTGGTGTCATGTTTACTATCATGCACTGAGGTAATAATCACTGAGTAATGTGTAGCATTTGTATGGAGAGCACAATCATTGGACACATGATTAAGCCTTAGCTTAGTGAAGGCCATTTATATCAGCTGACAACTGTGTTACTATGTGAAAATGCCACTGCCTTTGTACCACATCCAAACGCCCACCAGGCCTCTAGGTGTGTCTCCGTCCTTGCTGCAAAATAAAGAGCTCCAGCCCTCATCTCTCATAGCCTCCTAATCACCATTTCATATTCTAGTATTTTATAAACCAGTTAAAATTAATTGCAACATGTTCTTTTAGTAGCTACATAACTATGTATCATATGGGTATGTTATAATATATCTAATATCACAATATTGTTGATCATTAAGATTTTCAATGATCTGGTTTTATAAATGACACTCTAAAGAACTATGCTGTGCATTAACGTTTTGGGCTGCATCAATAAAAAGTCTTTGGAACAACGAATTGCCGACTGAAAGTTTACCTAAGTAGCAGCTGACTGCAGAGTCTCTTGTACAGATGTATCCCACAGCAAAGGGACAATACGGTGGGATTGTGCAGGGTAGGAGGACATGGCGGGAGGAAAACCCAGGGAATGGCGTATGAGTTAATGGCTTTGGAGTCACCATTCTCTGCAGCTCCCCTGACCCAGAAGCTGAGTCCCTGGGTGAATGGGGAACATAGTTTTCACTATCTTTCTAGAAAGGAACTGCATTTGAAAAAGGTGCAAGAATCTTTTCCAGAGTATCACAGAGCCAAGTGTGGCAGAGGACACCATTAATCCAGGCAGAGGCAAGTGGTTCACTGTGAGTTCAAGGATAGCCAAGGCTAAGTACTGAGATTCTGTCTCAAAAAACACAACAAGTGCATAACAATAAAAGACACCTCCAGCCCCCAAATCCCTCACATGGTAACACAGCCTAAGGCCCAGCCCTTTGCTCTTGATCCTTTCTGCTTTTGATGAGTAAATTTCAACTTAGTGATGTGGTCTTCTCTCTTCCCCTCCCGCCCTTCCGCCCTCCCCCTCCTCACTGACTCCTTTTCCTGCCTTCTTAGTTCGCATCATTTCAATAAGCAGGGACGCTCAGCCAAACACGTGTTTAGTTGTATGCTCAGCAGAGCAGCCCAGATGTTCAGGAGACACGGGTCATCCTAGAGGACAACCCTCATCATCTGCAGGGTACTGTCACTCTCACTTCCAACTGTGCTTTGAAGTTGTCGAAATTCCCAACTGTTCCTTGTGCTGGAGTTACCCATGGCTTACCCTTAGTTTATAGCAAATGTGCTATCAGCATTCTGCCCTTTGTTTGACTCTGAGACGTGTCACCGGGCACAAATTACTATTTCTCTGAAAGGCTGAGCTTCCGAGCTAGTCGCTACTTTGATTATTGCCCTATTAATAATGTTATCAATGATCCACATAGAAATATTCGCAATATCTGTACCATGATGTTCCCTGTGCCACCATTCACAAACCCCTTTGCTATATTTCTTTTCATCATTTTGTGTGACAGCACCCAGGGGCTGTTCAGACAATTAGGATCTAATAATAAAAGGAAAGAATAATTAGAATAATACCAAGAGAAACAGAAACCAGATGACAAACACTGAAAAAGCTAAGAAAACCTAACCAAAGGCCTTATTTCACGGTGACAGGTGTTAATAAGATCAACTGGAAATACACGACTAAACCCTTCCCGGGAACTTGAGAACCCTCTCCTCCTTTCTCATCAGCCTTTTTGCCACTGAGGTCTCGAGGGCTCCTGGATTGTATCACACTTATTTAGCTGAAGCTGCCAAGAATGTACTACAAGGAGGAGAGATGAATAAAAGAAAACTCTCTCAGTACCGGAGCCAGGCTGAAGAGAAGTCTCCCTCTCCAGAAGGCGAGAATCTGGCGGGTCTCCCAGGCTTTCTTGCAGATGCCCAGACTCTGCAACAGCTTTGCAGAGCTGAGACATTCTCCTTTTCCTGTCTTATATGCTTTGGGCCTCAGTGACTCCATCTGAAAAATGGGAATAATGTTCGGATGCACAACTTATGAAAAATATCAAGTGAAAAATCTGCCTCTATAGAGAATAGGAACATGGTAGTTATTTTGATGAAAAAAAATATTGGAATTAGAAACCTGAATGGAGGGACTCAGCAGTTAAAGCCTGCATTGCTCTATCAGAAGTCTAGAGTTCTCTGGGTGGCTCAAAACTGCCTGCCACTGAAGCTCTAGGGTTCTGACTTCCTCTTCTGGCTTGCCATCTAGTATGTGAAACAAAATCACATGGAAAAAAAAAGAAGAATCATTTATGCCAGTTTAGTTTCATGTATGCCTTAACCAGGAGCTTGTTTCTGAACTAAGAACACATGCTTGAGTGTTCCCTTCAATAGATGCTTAGTCCTGGTCTCTGGGCACAGTGTGCTTTGCCATTGTGTTTATGAGTCTGGTGCTCCATGATTCAGCTGATTGTGTGACTCAGGTCAGTGTGGCTAGGCCCTTCATGAATGTGGTGGAGAAAGCAATGCCTGGAGATTGCCAGAGCTTAGGCTCCCACAAGGCCAATGTGGTAAGTTAACTGGCTCAGGTATTTTGTTACAGAAGCGGAGGGATGATTGGCGGGAACCTTGGACACTTCTGTGGTTTCCTTTCATGAGATAATATTCCCTGGCCACTTCTGTGGATTTACATAACATAGTGTGACCATATCCTCCTGGAGTCACCTGCTCTGAGTCCTAAATTTTTTAGGTAATAATAAAAGCACATGAGGCAGGTTGCCCCCGCCAGGTCTCTCTTCTTTTTGTTTCACAGATGAGAAACTGGGCGCCAGGAAAGGTGACTTGTCTGAAGTCCCAGTTCTCAGTGGATGTTCCCCTTGTGACAAGCCTGCACAGTCAATTCTAGAATCCAATGTTATTTCTAGGTCACCAAATCACCCTGTCTCCGGAATGACATGAAATTAGTTACCCCGTCCTTCTCAGACGTGAGCATACCCTTCCTGTCTTCCAAGCTTACTCCACCAGGCCCAGAGCTCACCAGTTCGTAGCGAATTCAGCCTATTACGTGACTGAAAACCGCATCATCTGACGAGTATCACACTGTCCTCTACTCGCTAAGCTGCCAGGCACCTTGGAAGTGGCAGGCCAGCCTCACCCACGCCTCCCTTATCCATCAGCCCAGCCATCGTGGCTTCCTCAAATGGATTTTACTTTCCGTTCCATCTCATTTGACACTTTATCAGCTGGAAATGGCTCTGCAGTGGTATTCTGTCAGCTCCACACCTGCCAGAAACTTCTCGCTCTTTGGAAAGATGGGGAGGGCACAATAAAAGAAGAGAAAAAGACATACAGTGCTGAGCTTAACTTTGGGGAAATGGCAGGGATTATTGCCATCTTCTCCTCCCATGGCCTCTTGTTGCTGCTGCTGCTGTTTTGGGGGAATTTTCTTGTTGTTTTGTCTGTTTGTTTTTTGTTTTCATTTTAACTGAGAGTGGTATATGAAAAGAAGGGAGAAACAGCACAAATGAGACAAGGAAAACATTTTTTCCCTATTTTCATTTTGGAAAGTAATTTCTCAAGTTTAGTTGAAAATTCAGCCTAGATCCTTCATGTGGCCCGCACATGAAGAGACATGCCTGTGTCTGATCCTCACACAAAGCGCGCATGCTCAGGGAACGTGGAGTTGCACTTGGAGTCTGACCTGATGCTCTTAGACAGATCCTTTCTCTATAGGTCAAGCTGCTGAGACAATAGCATCTATGGTGAGTCAGTGAGAGACATGACCAGCTTAGAGGCATGGAGGGGAATTTCCACACATTCCTTCCTAATTTATCCCTGAGAAGTGGGTTCTAACTACTGCACGTAAGCAAGGTTTGGAGAAGATTCAAAGGGGTTGGAAGGATGCCAGCAAATTCAGTCTGCTTGCCGTCACTCTTGAGAGAACCACCCCTTTCTGGGACCACACACCAGGGTTCCAGAAGCACCTTGACACCTAATTTCCATTAGCATATCTGTACCCTTCTGCCTCGTGGTAGAACAGAAGCAAATCATACTATTTGGTTTTGGTCTCCATCTATTTTTATCTGGTATCAACCGTGTTGATTTTCACAGTGCTTTCTTATTTGTTATCTCCTTTGCCCTCCAGAGCTCTGAAAGGAGCAGCAGAGCTGTTTTAGCGATGCTCATTGGATCCTGGGGAAAGACAAATGGCTCTGGGTGTGCAGAAACCTGAGCTCTGCTCCCTCTCCTCTCTGTCTCCTTCATGCACCTCTCCTTGACATCGATGCCTCCAAAAGATCTTCCACTTGGAATCAGATGCTTGATTTCTGCCCTGGAGTGAGCAGGTTGGGAAATGTTCCCAGGCTACTGAGAAGCCCTGTCCAAGTTATTAATACCCAGAGCAGGGCTGACACCCGGGGCCCCAGGTTGCCATCCTTGGCCTTTTCTTTCCTTTGTTCTATTTGGTTTCACAACTTAAATGGTTTCTTTTTTTTGATATGAAAATTAATTTCTGGACAAAAAGAAATATACCTGCACCAGGGCTAAATTTGTGTTGTCTCCCAGCACGGCTGTAATTACACTGTAGATCAAACTGACGCTTTCGTTTTCCATGGCTTTTCCTTCTCTTGATGTCCCTGAAGCTGCCAGGATCGCCGGCAGCAGCAGTTTTCATTAGTAGGGAGCAAGGGGATGCGGATGGATGGCCCAGGTTAGCCATCATTCCTTCCTGTCTGTCCTCAAATTCTTCTTTGGGATGGGCAGGTACAATCCAGACAAATGAATAGCCCCAGAATTAAAGCTCTCAAGCTTTATCCTTGGTGTTGGGATGGGCAGAGGAGGAGCCTTCTGTTGCCTGCTCCTCTGAGGAGCTTAGAATGTCTTGCCTGCCTTTCCTGTGTCAGCACTGAAGAGTTGACACATCTCCCAAGGTCTCTACATCTTTCCCATTCCCCTTCTTCCTAAGAGAAATCCATATTCACTTGAGGACAGTAGAACGCTCATAAGTGAATAGGTTCAAAATATCAGAAACAATGGTGAAAAGAAATAAAGCCAACTGCTTCAATACATGAGTGTGGGTAATTTGGCACTTCAGTTTAATGGGAAAACTCAGTGTTTGGGGATGAGTGTGTGTTTGAGACCTACCTCAGACAGGGTACCCTGTCGAGTGTGGCATCAACTACTTGCACCTCAGCCTCTTGTGTTCTTATTTATGGTGCTACAACAGGATCCACCTCATGGGGCTGCAGTGAGGACCTCACCTTGTGACTGAGTGCAGTGGTCAAGGCCTCACCAGTCCACCCTCTGGCTTCTTTGGGAAAACTTCCTACACTTCCGTGCCTCAGTTTCCTCAGTGGTGAAATGACAATAAGTATACCTATCTCAGAAGGTGTTTGTGTTGAGAGTTGACCTACGGCCCAAGGTGTGCGCAGGGAATACACACACTGAACACTCAGTATACATGTTCTCTTTTCATAGAAAATGGGGTTGTCGACATCAGTATTAAATTGACTTTAGTTTATTATCCATAAAAATGAACAGTTCTTATCTACTAATTGGATGAGAACATTATATCAATTATGCTGTGTGCGGTTTTAAAGGCTTATACCAAAATCCATGGGTTGGGTTCACTATTTTCAACTTCGTTTTCTTGACCCTATAATTTCTCTCTCTCTCTCTCTCTCTCTCTCTCTCTCTCTCTCTCTCTCTCTCTCTCTCTCTCTCCATGCAGTAAAACAGAGCTGCAGGCAGTCAATTTTGAGTCAGTGGGCTGTGAAAAGCTGCTAGAATAATAGTTTATTGACCCTGAATGTGGCAGCTGGAACCGAGGGCAGGCTGAGCTCTGGGAGACATAATCGCCACAACAGAGATTTGATCATCTTTGATCATTTCCACGACCTTTAAGAGACAAGATGTCTGGGTGGAGCCTGGTGAGCCTTTACAGAAAGCTGAATGGAGGGTGTGGCCTCATGCAGGAAGGGCAGTTCTGATGCTGAGAGACCTCCCAAAAGTAGGGAACTGTCATCAGCAGAGTATCTGCCTACTTGGGCTCAGAAATCTCTGTGCTCCGTTAGTGACACCCTCTGAGCCACAGAAAACAGTCTTCAATAATGGACTTTCTTTGTCTTGTATTCAAGTGAATCCCACATCTGGGGACAGACTTCATTGTGAAATAAAATGCACTTACTAAAACAAACTTATTGGTAGCATTTCAGCAGTGTAAACGGTTTCATTGAGAGTGGAATTGTAAGCTAATGGCTGAAAGCTGAGCATAAAAGAGAAACACAAGAATGTTGGCGAAGAATGAGTGAATGAATGAATGAATGAATGAATGATGCACTGCAGTTTTATAATTTCTGAATGAAATATAGTTAAACCAATATATGAGAATGTATTGTTAAAGAATTTCATCAACTTAAGCTACAAACCCAAAATACATAAATTTGAGGGAAATTGATCACAGCCTTTAGAAAATACTTTCAAGTTATACACTGAAACTTTCTTCCGTGTGGTTCCTCTTGACATCTGCATGGATTTATTTACTGTGTGCT
The DNA here is from genome assembly GCF_004785775.1 of Grammomys surdaster. Taxonomy (NCBI): domain Eukaryota; kingdom Metazoa; phylum Chordata; class Mammalia; order Rodentia; family Muridae; genus Grammomys; species Grammomys surdaster. Next base: position 10,006,930 of record NW_021604598.1, on the reverse strand, counting down.
TCTTTGTTTCCACTATTTCTAGAGTGTGGAGGCTGTAGATTTTTTTTTCTTCATTTTTAAAAGCAAAGTACCAGGACAAATAAAAAGCCTGTGTGTCTTTTGGTGTATTTGTAATCTGAATTATGAAGTTGTTTTTCCAGGGCCTAGACAAATAACCCATGTGAATTACATAGAGTCTCTGATTTTAACCGAGCTATTTTCAGCATTAGATTAAAAAGGGCATTTTCATTAGTTGAAAGGTATTGTGGGCTCTGTGCCAAATATTCGGAGGAAAGGGGGGTTAATTATTTCTTTTTATTTTTCCCCACTTAAAATAGAGAAAGTCTGGTAAACATGCTATTATCCAGAAGCCAGGAGATTCCTTTGTGAATATTGCATGTAAATAGAACTGATTGCTCCAGGAGAAGTGAAGGGCCCCATACTTAAGGGAAGTAGACTCCAGGAGAAGGACAAAAGCCGAGGAAGAGAGCGGCATTTCACTTTGCAGAACAACTGTTTGGTAAGTGCACAGGTTCAAGTTGCCAGGCTAGCATGCACAAACGTGGATAAGGCACGAAGCTCTGTGAGGAGGGCTCTCCTGCGGTTCACCCCTGAGCCACAGTGCTTCAGCCTCCCTTCCTGCTCTGGGTTATCTGCTTGTAGGAAACATCTTCAATCTCGATTTATTTTCAGTCCAACCTAGGCCAGGAAAATCGTCTTTACTGCTTTGTGTTTCTCTGGTACTGGGTATGTCATTGTTTCAACAATGACAGTTGAGAGTTGAGAGTTTATGGAAAACTCCTTGCCCAGGGCCTATGCTTAACACTTGCTTAGTTATTTTATAACCCTTTACTGATAACCCTCGCCTGATGTTCTGGCTAGATTTTTGCTGAACTGGACACAAACCAGAGGCATCTTGGAAAACAGAACTTCAATGGAGATAAGGCTTCTATCATCTAGGCCTGTAGGCAAATCTGCGGGGCCATTTCTTAGTTAATGATCGGCATGGGAGAACTCAGATCATTGTGGATGGTGTGTCCCCCCTAAGCCAGTGCCCCTGGGTGCTATAAAAAAGCAAGGTGAACAGACTAAGTAAGCACCATTTTTTCATGGTCTCTGTTTCAGTTCCTGCTTCTAGGTTTCTGCATTGGCTTCTCTCACTGATGAACAAGACATAAGATGAAATAAACTTTCATCTCCAAGTTGCTTTTGGTCATTGTCTTTATCACAGCAATAGAAAGCAAATAAATACACTTGGCTTTCTGTTTTATTGGCTATTGTTAATCCTGTTGTTTTTTTTTTAATTTGTTTCTAAGTGTTTAGAACAGCAACTTTTCACTGGATGGTATCTATTTCTGCTAGCTAGTAATTATTTAAGCACTAGTTTTCATAGAGGTAAAATGGAAGAGGGAAGAACATCAATGTGATGTCTTTAAAGAAACCTGAGATGGCAAATGGCTACAGAAATTATGAAACAAAGTAAAAGCCAATTCAACCAGTTTAGCATTTGTGGTAATTTTCCTAAAAGGAATAATTGATTGTGTGAATTTTAAGGAACTCAGAACCATGGATTCAATAAAAACTCAAGGGCTGTAGGCAGAGTTCCTACCAAGTCCTTGGTCAGAATGCAAGTGTGTCAAGCAGAGTGAAGACTCACCTCATTGTCCAGACACATAGGGAGACAACCACTAAGTCCTTCTCTTCTTCAACCCAGGAAGAGTATGTGATAAGCATCAACATTGGGAGACCTTGTGAGATGGCCACAGTCACACTCGGTGTTTTTTCAAAACCTAGCACATCCTTTAGCACAACAAAGAACACTGGGAATCTTAACATACATGGGCCTTTGAGAGGAACTGCTGAATCCAGTGTAACTACTCCATGCTCACAACACTTAATCATTTGAACACATAGACCCTATAGTTACCTGCACTTCCCTCCGGTGGGTACTGAGTCTCTCTATTAACCTGCCAGCATCTAAATTGGCTCTTCAGTTGAAGCCTAAATGACTGCTTACCCTAGAAGCTCTTCATGTTCCAAAATTAGCCTACAGTTGAAGAGCGGGTCATGTTGCTTCCTGTCTTTGGTGATAGCAACTTTCTCTGACACTGGAAGCACATCTCTTAACCTTTCCTGACTTCCCCATCTGTGATTTGCAGTTAATTATTCTGAACATTAAGGGGCGATGGAGAGGATTAATTTGTTAATGTTTGTAAAGTACTTTAGATATGTAAAGTGCTAAGTATTTCTAAATTCCACACAAATAAATTGCAATTTGGGATCTAAGGGGAATAAATAGTTGCTTTTATTTAACCAATCTACAGAAATGTAGCTCTAGCCATCCAACATCTGTACAGAGGTGGTTATTACATATAATACAGAACATGTAGATCAAATGAATTTTTTCTAGTCAAGTTAATAAAAATTTGAAACCAATGGGTGTTGTTAGAAGCAAAGTATGCATCAGAAGGAAAGTGTCTCCCAGTTTGAAATATTGTGGGGGATTCCCTCCGACTGCATGAAACCTGTCAGAGATGGTGAAAGGAGAGGTCTGGTTAGGAATTGTATCTGCCTTCAATAATCAATGTTTTAAAAATAAAGAAGAATTTCCTGATAATAATGTTATGAGACACTGCAACACTTTGGGTAAAGAGATCAAACTTTCCCCTGCAGTTGTTCATGGCCAATACACACTCATACCCAAGCCCTCTCCAGGCACAGTGATAGAAGATGGAACTGAATGTACTCTCCTCGGCCAAGGGAAACTCAAATTGTCATCATTGCTACTTCTGACACCACTGTGCTTAAGTTAATGTGTTGATAAAAGCATTTGTATCATGCCTGGAGGACCTTGGGCTTCTAGCTGTGGATGTGCTTATCTTTTTGGCAGATAGAAGCATTTTACACACTGACAGAGGGTTAGACAAGTCCTCAAGTGATGATACAACCTAAGTCAGTTCTGGTCTATAAAGGGCTGGCATTCCTTAAACAAACCCTGACACACAAAGGCAGGGACTTCCGCTGGGACTGTGGTAATATGCTCTCTGATTGAGGGTGCCACTACAAACCACTTTGAGGAGTGATAGCCTTGGGTGACAATGATAATGGTTTATATTCCTGGGGCTATGTTTCCTAGAACTGTCTCTGGGGGACTCAAAAGCATTTCTGATGATAACAGCGCCTCTGCATCCTACACTGGAAATTAGGAAGTTGCCTGGAATGGGTCAGTTTCATGTCTCCGACTATCTCATCTTGCTCCATCTCCCTTACAAATGGAGAGAATCATAATCAATACGAAACACCCTTCTTATAAGATAGAATTAACCCCATGCAAACATCACAGTATCAGAATTGTTACTTTTGCAATGATCAGAGCTTTTTGCAGAGCTTTGAAATGGATTATTTAGTGTTTTACACTCTCCCACTCTTCCTTCACTGGCCTTAGCTCCCAAATCATGGCCAAGCATTCAGCGATGAACAGAGAGGAGAACCAGAGGATGGTATCAAGGTCCTGACTCACTCCTTATTGACTTGCTGTGAGAGTCATACTCAAGTTACTAGATGGCAGAGTCTCAATTTTATTTCCTATAAAGTTGTGTTAGAATGTCCAACCTACAAGGTTTTCCTAATGAAAAAAAAAGAGAGAGAGAGACACTTTATCATAAAACATTGTTCAAATCTGATAGGATGAGTCTTAACTCTTCCTAGGTAGTATTTCTAGCTCCTGGGGAAACTCATTTCTTCCCAGAGAACAAGAGACGTTGCAGTCCTAGGATACATACCCCCCTATAGACAGTGAGCCCTGTGTGTTATTTCAATTTAAGAAAGGAAGCACTTCTCAAGGAAACATGTTCATTCTTTAATCTGTGTCCCTTCTTCTGCCACTCCCGGGTAACATTCCAGCTGGAGGGAAGTGAGGGCAGCCAGGGATTCCACCCAGTGCCCTCAGACAATATCACCCATCTCTCGGGGAATACATTATGTGCTCTATTTAGGGGTCTTCATATTCTCCCATCCCTATGAGTAATTGGAAGGACATGGAAGTGGCTATGGTAGAGAACAAGAATAACAAAACCTCTTCCCTAAGAAGGTGACTTTCAGGGCTGACGAGATTTAATTTATTTCTCTGTGGCAACCATCAGGGACAGACATCTTTCACAGAGCAGGTTAGGGACGTTTCTTGCATGCTGGCAGGACTTGGATACTTGCTGCTCTTTTTCAACTCCAGGAAAGGGAACCATTCCCCCATGGGGAGCACGGCATCGATGTTTACAACCTGTACAGGAGGATACGATGTAACCAAATTGGCATAGGGAAAGTTTTACTGACAGGGAAGGAGGGAGCTGCAAAGAAAAAGTAGACGGATGCTCATGAATACATTTGCTCATTTCATACCCTAAGCTTACCTTTCTTCATCCTTATGCTAGAATTTTCCAGATCAAGATCAACATGAAGCACAGTCTCTCTCCTCCTGTACAATTTTCAGTTTTGGGTTATGCTCAGATGGAGAGAACTGTAAGCATGCAGGCATTAATAAGCCTATGCATTTAAATAACCTTTATCTACCAAGAAGCTCAGCATTTTATAAATGATGGGACATTGCTATTCTCTCTCTCTCTCTCTCTCTCTCTCTCTCTCTCTCTCTCTCTCTCTCTCATCTTCAACCTTTGTCATTCTTTGCATTCTTATAAAACTTTCAACTTCATTCTTATCCTCCCCAGGCCTCCTGTACCATAGGAGCCCCACACAGAGAGCTCCAGAGCAACGAGATCTATAAATTATAACAGCGAGTTGGCGATACAATGGGAAAGAGGCTGAGATCTCGATTCTCTGCTCTCTCACGTGCTGCGGTGTCATAGCCCAGTCGCTAACACTGTGAAAATCAAATTGAGATACAAATATATAACCCATAGGGCTGTGATGAGAGAATCAAAGAGACACCAATTTTGGGATAAAGCATTAGACAGATAGACTGGGATCTTATGAACGTTTCTTGGGAGGCACTGTGTCCTCTAGGAACAGTTTCCTTTTTATATTAATGTGCCAGAGGGAAACTAAGGCACAGACATAAAATATATTTTTCCCTAGTACAATACATAAACTAACAACTCTGGCAACTGGCAACTACCGTGTGCAGTCAGTCTCTCCTGTGATTGAGATGCTGGTGGAATAGATAATGACGTCTCTCACTCAGTGTCTTGGCTGCACTTTCCCTGTGGATCTATTCCTTCTCCTGGGCTTTTCCTGCAAAATCTATTCTGCCTCCTAGTCGCTGGCACAGATACCTGTGCCTGCGTCTTGTGATCCGCCACACCCTCATCCCCACCCCTACCCCCAGTCTTCCTTCTATCTTCTTTTTGCTTTTCAGGCCACTGACATCATCATGAGACTTTCCTACTTCCCTAATAAATGCAGAACTTTGAAATGGGGCCCCATCTCTGTCTCCTCCTTCTTTGCCCCCTTGAATCATCCTTTGCATCCTTTCCAGGGCAAACTAATCATGCCATTTCCCAATATAGAACAAGTGTATGAAACTACACAGCCTGTAGAAACTACACAGCCTGTAATGTAATCACAAGCTTTTTTCTTAAGTGTCTGTGGGTGAGGAGACATTGAGCATGTGAATGTGAATCTGTGGTAGACACGTGCGTGTTGTGCCTGTGTGCACAGTTGCATGAGTATGTGGGCATGTTCATGTGACGGCCTGGAGTTGACATCAGGTATCTTTCTAAATTGTTTCTCTACTAATGTTTATTGGAGCAGGGTCTCGTGCTGAGCCCGGTCTTCTCCAATTTCCTCTAGACTAGATAGCCAGCTAACCCCAGGAACCCCTTGTCTCTTCCTCTGCTGGGATTACAGGAGGGCCACCATGTCTGCCTAGCTTTGATGTGGGCCCTGGGGATCTGAACTCTGGAACTCATTTAATCCACTAAGCCATCTATTCCAACAGTAAGCATTTTAATCAGGAGATAGAGGGCTCTATTTCATCCGGCCTACCAAACAGCAGCTTATCACCAATCCTGCCTCCCAATGCAAGTTTCCGCGGAACCATGGGAATTTTTTGAAAGCCGCCTTCAACTTTTCATATCCTTGCCATCGACATCCTGTCTCTTTTGCATAGAATCCTTTCCCTATGCTTCTCTACCTGGCAAGCTCCTAGTTATCCTGTAATGACAGGCATGCCTCCACAAGACACAGCCAACACATTACCTCATGTCATCGTGATTAATGATGGGCCTCTCCAGTGTACTGGCTGCCAGGGCAGCTTCTGGTACTTGCTGCTTCACATGGTGACTCTAGCTTTATCTGATACATCTTTCTTAGAAGAACCCGTTGATTGTCTTGAAGAAGTTCCGATGATAATGTCCATGTACGATTAAGGTGGCACAACTAAATTCAATCACTATTTGCATTACAGCTGTGCCTCTTGGTTCTTAGTCAGTCAAGCTCTGTCAAAGGTTGACTGCGAGAAAGGTACTGTAGTCGATCCTAGGTAAGTCGAGGGTGTGAGACTTCTCAGTAGAGCTAACTGCGAAAGAGACTGTTAGAGGTGTCAAGTTCTGGGTTTGATGTCCTAGATACTCTCCATATACACAGCTAAATGAGGACACAAGCTTGTCAGGCATTCACCAGTAACTGGAGCTGGCAAATGTAACCATGGAGAAGGAGTCTGAGCAGCAGGGGGCAGTGCAGCAAAGCAGACACCTAAATCAGGAGCTCTGTCTTGAATTAATATCGCTATTTCAAAATAAACCTCTCTGAGTTATTTGTAAAAATTCACATCTTCGCCTTTGGGGACCAAACTAGATCTATTCATCCTCCTTTTGTGGCTTTGTAAACAGTGTGCCTGCTGTGACCTGCTACCCTCTCCCTGCACCAGATACCTCCTCCTCCACAGAGAGAGGCCCTAAGAGCATTGCACAACCACTCGTATGACTTTCTGTGTTGAAAATGTCTCCAGCAGAGTGCAATATCATCTGACAAGCAAAGCAGACAGAGGAAACATATTCTCTCCCCCCTTTCTCCCTCCCTCCCTCCTTTCCTTTCTCCCTCCCTTTGCTTCCATCTCCTCACTCACTTGAGACTCAGCAACATGTGGAAGTAACAATAGTATAAAGTCACTGAGTGACCTTGGCTTAGCCTTTCTCGGGTTTCTCTGTGGCCTGCTTCTCTGTTTCTTTTGAACATGGATCAGGGAGTAGAGGAAGTCACAGAGTGGTATGGTGTCCTCAGGACTTAGACACATAGCATTCCATATAGAGATCCAGCATGCTTTGGACATCACGGTCCATCAAGGGTTAACTACGAGTGGGCATTGCAGAAAGTAGAAAGGGTAAAACAACTGTGCTTCCTGATGAATTTGTTCTGAATAGCCCAACATCAAAAAGTCTTGAAATAATAAAAATTGCCTGGACTCAAGGACTGACTTGGCATTGTATTCAACTCAGCTACCTTCCAAGAATGAAATCTTAGGCAAACTAGACTGTTTAAGCCAAGGTTTTCTAGGAGATAATAAGAGGTTGGTGACCACCTCCATCAGCAGGGTTGCTGTGAGGGCAAGGTGATACAGCACTTGCTCTGTGCCTGTCAAAGTGAGCATCCAAAAGAGCAAGACTAATTGTGACCACTTCTAGAATTTCTAGAATTCACAGTGATAGAAATTATATGTTCTCTTTGTACTATATTGAGTATTTGAGTCATTAGATGGGCATCTTTAAGTTTTCTTCCCTCCCAACCTGGATCCCAATATTGACACTGTGGCACTCAGGATCATGAGACTTCTCAGCCGCTCTATGTAGCAGATAGTAAATGTTCAGTTTTTTCTTAGCTCTGCTGGTTAGAGGATTTCTGATAGAGCCAGGTTCCCATTCATGACTGGTGAAGAAATGCAGGCAAAATAGCCAACCAGCAACCACAGGGGTACTACTTTGTTTACTTAAGAGCTCAGTGAGTCCAGGTAATAAGCCAGTGGACACCAGTCAACATGTGATAAAAAGAAAGCAGTAGTCACCTTTGTGTTCCCATTTCTCTACAAGAGTATCTTCTCAAACATCAGTTGTGGCTTTGCTTCTTGTCTTTGCTTCTCTGAGATGTAGCTTCCCGCTCTAGCAAGGCTTGTTTCTCTCCTCAGCCTCCAGAGCACTGGGATACAGAAGTATAGGCGTGCACCACCATTCCTAGCATTTCATTTGTTTCAGGATGTCTTTCACTTTCATTTGTGACTCTAGGTACTGCCAGCTGTGCTCAATGCCAGCAGGTTTGCTCAAGTTGGGTAATGCATGATCTGTGCCTCAGTTGTCCTCAGTGCCCAGGCAGGGGCACTTAAGGCACAGCATTAAGTCACATGCTCATTACCATGTGACTGTGCATTTTTACCATCAGGGAGAATGCTACTAAGATAACTAGCTCATCACCTATCATGCCTGCTTGTCATGCCACCATTGCCATATACTGTCCTCCTCAATCTTCTCTTCTCTCTACCCGGTGTCTCCACCAAGCCACTTGCTCGAACCTGAGACCAGGAACTTCCAGCCAGCCATTACCATCACTATACTCCTGCTGCTGAAGGGAGGGCAGATTATTTTATCTTGATGCTACCTCCATATTTCATCTTGAATTTTTGTTTTCCTAACTCTGCATTCAGGAAAGCCTGTGCCTTTCAGTGACAGCAGTGGCATTGAGATAACACCTTCTTCTCATCCTTGGAACCCCAAGGGAGAAGCTGAATGCATGTCTGTCCTTGAGTCACCACCATTTGGCCATCAGTGAGTGCCACTGGAGCTGACCCTAATTGCTCCTGAAAGATGCAGAACTTGGTGTGCAAATTTAACTACAAGGTTCTGCTGCCTGTCCCAAGAGGCCAGCATTTAGTCCTCTTCCTTTCAGGATTCCCTCTGTCTGGACCATTTCCCAACTCACCACACTATCTTGGCTTCCCTGTCTTCCAATCACCATCAAAAGCTGTGTTTTAAATGGTCTCGCAGAGAGCATATCTCTTGGTCTGTCTCATTTGGGTATTACCTATGTATGTTCTTAGTGTGATTTACGTTTGCCTCTGATAATATCTAAAATTTAAAAACTGACCACAAGCAAATGCTGGCAAGGATCTAGTAGAACGCTCAATACTGATGTTAGAAATGTAAAACACCAGAGGCATTTTAAAAATCATTTATTATTTTCCTCATAAAGATCCTTGATAATTCCTCACATTTATCTAAGACCGACAAAAATCATATGTCTACAAAAACATTTTCACACAAGTGTTGACAGCATCTTTATTTGTGTCGTCCAAATTTGGAAACAATCAATTACCATGGAGAGATAAGTGGGTGGACAGATTATGGTAAACGTAAACGACGGAATACAATCAAGTAATTAAAAGGGATAGAGTATGGACACACACAACATGGATGGGTCTCAAATTCTCTTGAGTATGAGACTTTGAACACAGACAAGGATTGGTTGCAAACATCAACAATTTCACAATTTACAGGAAAGTCTAAGAAAGCCCAATCAGATCTGTAGGAACAGAAAACAGAAAGTGGTTGAGGCTGGCTATGGGGTTTGTTAGCCAAGGCAGCAAATGAACTCTTGGAGTCAATAAGAACTGTCTCTCTTTTGAGAGGGTTGGTGCCTATATAGATGTACGTACTCCTGAAACCCCCTCAAGCCATATTACCAAACTTTTACATTAACTATTCATAAATTTATCTCTCTAAAACTGGCTAAAAATGACTCAAGCGTATATGACAGGATGGTTTAACGTTAGATGGACACAAAGATCTCACATGTCATTCTTGGCCTAGAAGATCCAGCCCCCCTCAGGTTGGGCCTGATGATGATACTAAAAACAGCCATCACATTTCCCTTGACAGCATTTGCAGCTTGCCACAGCCAAGTAAAGCTGGGGATTCAGGGTATTAAGACACAGATGGACAGCCCTGAGGGTTTCCAGGAAAAGAAAATAACACTATATGACGAGCTAAGTTCTAATCTCTGGTAAACAGCAAGAGATGTTAGCATAAGTAGACCCCCACGAAACACCCGAGTCACTGTTATATTAAAACATTCGTGAATCGAAATTTTGGGTTTAACTGGGCCTCCAGTGTTTTGATTTGACATGACTGGTAAGTTTTCTAGCCTGCCTTATTATCTCCACAGTGTTTGACATTTTGAGCATGGTTCTCATGTATGGTGCCAGTCATCCAGAGTTGGACTCCAGAGTGCAAACGACATATATATTCCTTAGCATCTCTTCAGAGTGAGGATTCCTGTCTGAGTTTAAGCTTCAGGTGAGGGTTGGCAATGCAGGTTTGGCCATAGCATTCTCCTTGAGACATTCTTTTCTTACTATCAGCAGAGAACAGTTTCTCTTTTCCCAAGACACAGTAAGACATAGGAATAGTGATAGTGGACAGGAAGTAAGAGTAACCCATTGTCAGTACTAGGTCTCGGCCTAATGAGAGTCAGGGCTAGAGTTTTAGTTGTTACCATTAATATCCATACTCTTGATGGCATGTGTAAAAAGCACATGCTGTGATGGTGGGGGTGAAGGGCGAGACTGAAATGTCACCGTCATGTCATGGTCACAGTCTACTCATGCTTCCTTTGAGTATGTCTGTTGGGAGGTATATATGTGGTATGTGTCTGTGGCACATTCATGAATAATCATGCCTGACTTTAAAAATGTGTGTTAAAAATTGGAATTCGGGTTTTTGTGATTGTAAGGCAAGTACTCTCATTCCCTGAGCCATCCCTAGGCCTTGCTTGTGCTTTTTGATAAAGGCATTCCAAGTGTAATGAGTAAGAAATAGGGAGGGGTCTGGGCAGAAGCTAGGGGTCTTTATTTGTTATGGAGTTACTACACACTGAGATTACTTGATCTCAGGAAGAAGAGGAAGTACTGGGTGTTCAAGAGGAAAGTTCACAGTTTCTTCCTTCCCCGATCTACTTTACCTGAGTATGACACAGAAACATGGAAGTGCGGTATGAAAGTTGTGGTCAGTGACCTCCTGGACATTATAAGGAAATGCTTCTTTGCTTGCTGTGGGACTTCACTGAAGCAACAGAGGCTGAATTTTTAAAAGGTGACACAGCAATTTTATTATCCATCAAACCTTGACCACTGGCACAGCTGAGAGTCAGGGAGTAAATGGCAGATATCCCTGAATGGCACACATGCCTTCTAAGGGTGAATGGCAAATGCCTTCTAAAGAAGCAGGCTGACTTTGAGTAACTTGCTCCCGATTTAATACTTTTCCACCATTTTTTCCTTCAAGAGATGAAATGGCATCTCTAGAAATTGCTACACAGCCTTTACATTTGTAATTCTTCTTGAAGTCCCAACAAGGTAGTTCTAGCTCCTGCCAGGAGCTACAACCTTCCCTGTTCTCAAGCCCTACTCTTGTGGCTGATTAACTCTGATCTCTGCTCACCCACCCTTCCATTTGCCTAACACCTTTGTGAAAAGATCCTACTGTTAAATTGATTCATGGGGACTGAGTTTGTGAGCTCTGTCCAACAGACGCCACCCACCCACCTCCCCCTCCCAGTAGTGTGTATCTGCGAGTGTTCTCTTCCCCTGGGATTTTTGCCTATCACACCTTATCTAAACAGAATTGATATATTAGTTTTGACATTTGAATGTACAATTTCAGTTGAAATTGGAGTGGAGAAGACGCTCACCTCTTACTGCTATGGAGACCATTTTTAGGGTTGTATGAGGTCTGTGTTCAGGGCCAACTGGTGAGAACAGAATAAGAAGGTATCTGGCTCAACGTGGCAGGGATGGGGTGGGGAATAGAAGCACTTTTGCTGGGACAATGTGAAGTTAGATCCCTGGGTGACTATCAAAGTGTGAAACTGTGCTCGCTTTTTTCCCCTTTGATTAGTTTTGTTTCAACAGAGTGTCATCACCAAGGCATTTTAACAACATCAAGCTATGAATGAGTTTCGTCAAATGACTGTGCAAAAGAATCTAACGAGAGGGTAGGTGAGGGTTACAAGTCCTATCTAGAGACAGAAAGTGGGAAAAAAAAGACTAAAAGTTTAGTTACTACATTACTAGCTTCAAGCTTTGAACAGATCTTCATTGAAAAATCCATTGTGTTAAATGAACCATGCTTCAAGGAAACCCCAGATGGTCACTGGACTCTGTAGCATCCCAGTGAGATCAAGTGGTCTTACTCAAGCAATAAAAAGGGAAGTCTGAGAGTTTTAAGTCCAATATAGGCTACTAAATTCCACTCCACGTTGTCCTAATTGGTTGCTGAGAATACGCTTTATTTAAATATATGGCTGCAAATGTTACTATTTGTTTTCTGCTTTGATCCTTTAACCCCATTTCTGTCTTCTCTTCCCACTAATCATTGCTAACTAATCATGTTTGTGAGCTTGTAGTAGAGACATACTTCATCTGGAGACATTTGTGGGAAAGTAAATGTTATTTACATTTGAAAAATAAATTAGATCATGCTTCATATCCACCTCCAAATGCTGTCCCTGAAGTATCCCCACACAACAAAAAAAGATGGGCTGAGAAGGGAGGAGGAGTCGAGAGACAAAGAGGTCTAGGGGGAAACGCCCTGTTTTTACGTAGAAAGTTTTTATGTATCTGCCTACCAGTGTGGTGCACGGACAGTTTTCTGGCTCGTGTTTGCTTAATGTGCCTGCATGTCTAAGGGAGTCTTAGTGGAAGTAAGGCCTCTTGGAAGATGAGTACATAGCCCATTTTCATTGAAGTAACGATCCAGTCTAATCTCTCAAGCCGTTTCATTTTAGGGTGCTTGTTTTAAGATAATCAAAAGAGAAGAACAAGAATTTGCCCTTGCTGTTAATTGTTTTGAAGTGAAGTCTTGGAAAGCCCTCCCATCTTCACAGTTCTCTTAGAACCTGGTAGCCATAATGAGAAGACTCCCAGCTGGGTGGTCTAGGAGTCTGGGGAAGACTGTGGTGCTCACGGACTTACTGTACTCTATATCCCTGAATACTATTCTTTGCCGAATTTATGAGTCCTCTAAAAATTGCTTGAGGCTTTCTAGGGAATGAGAAAATAATTCCATCTTCATGCTTCCAAGCAAGATATTCCTAGGGCTGCAAAAGCAATCCTCTAGGCTGAGATTGGCAGGCATTCCAGAACCTGAGAGCAAACGGGAGACAATATACAACTTGCACACCTTTGCAGATCTTATTCAAACATGCTTTGGGGCAGCGACCTTTTCAGTGGCTTGCCTCCTTCTCTTTCATCTCTTCCTTTCCTTAGCTCTTCTGCCTTTCCTCTTTATTTTTGGCTCATTGTTTTGCTTTGCTTTGCCTTTGGAGAAGACATACTTATGATTGTAACAATTCTATTTTTCTATAGTAACACATTTACAAACACACATAACAAATTTGTAAGTGGTTACAAGAAGGGCTCTTCTCTCCTTAGGAAGCCAATTGCCTGAGAGCATTGGAAACCTTTCTTTTGATAGCAGGCCTTGGCCTGGTAGGGCTCCTTTTTACTGCTGTTGCCCAACTTTGTGGGAGAGATTGTGCCCCATCCAGGTCAATAATTTCCTTTCCTGAAAACTAATAAGATAAGAAGCAAAAATCCACTGAAACCTTGGTCCCAAATGGATTTCTCCCTGCAGGAAGGGATCCAACTTTGCCTTCTATTTTATTGCATTTAAAGGTATTCTTCATAAGATGGAGCTTGAGATGTGAGGGTGTTAATGAAAAAACTAAATAACTCTCCGAACATGAACCCATCATCTGAAAAGCAGGAGCTAATTTTGAATTATTAAAGGAGGCTGGATCACAACTCACTACTGAGAAATGGAGGGAGGGAAAATGGTGTTTGGGAAGTCCAATTATTTCTGAACCAGAGACAGTCTTATTAAGTTGGGCAGAAAATTAATTAGGCTAATTAGAAAACCACATTGGAATTCAGCAAGGAGTTATGAGAGGCAACATGACAACAGTGAATGTACCGGAAGAAGGAAAAGATTCTGGAAAGAGTAGAATGAGGGATTTTTTGGAAGAAAATTTGGGGGGGGGGATATTCATGGACATGAGGCTGATCACAGGGTCATGTAAGAGGGAAGCTGCCATGTTTTTATAGGCTTTCTGCTCTTAGCTATAGGTCTTCAATGAGTATTAAAAATGATGTCCAGTATACGTTAAAGAGAAGAAAAAGGAAAAAGAAAAAAATCCTAAGATTTATTCTAAGGCTTCAGTGGGATTTCGTATTTATTTTGGTATTTCCGATATGCTGGTTCATCAGCATGGAGCCCTGTTAAAAAGTGCTGGGTGGGTGGTTTTTTCATCTACACAGATTTATAGAGTCCTTAAAACATCTGTTCCGTTCTGATTCCCCGCTCAGTACAAAGACGTTATTCAGGGAAGTGGTTTCCACGCACTGGCATTGGCATCCCAGCGGCTAGGGATAGCTAGGCAGTGGTGTGTGGGCCTGAGAATGGCCGGGGGGATTCCATCTCTGGGAATATCCTGGAGGATATCTGGTCCTGTGACACAAGGCTTTGGAAGCTGTCAAGAGAGGACTCTGCATAGGGGGTCACAGAGAGCTGAGAAGTCAAAGGAAGCCTGCTTCCGGGGAAATTGGAACCCCAGGGGCGAGGGGGGGGCACTCTGCTTAGCTATTGGTAATCACATATATCCTAAGTTCTCAGCACAGTGACCTCCTTTCTCCTAATGTCCCAGAGGAGCCTGCCTACCTCCTGAAGGGTGGGTCTGTCTGATGATTTTCGATTGTAAAAAAAAAAAAAAAAAAAAAAAAAAAGAGGTAAAAATGCAGCATGAAAGAAGTCTCAAAAGAGATTTTCCGCATGTAGTGGGCAAGGTGCAAACTCTTAATCAAAAACAACAAAACAAAACAAAGCAAAATGACAACAGCAGCAACAACAACAACAAACAACAACAAAAGAAACCTGAGAGAGATCCTTTAAAAAGGACAGAGAGAAAGTCGGAGGACAAACAATGGAGAATCTAATTGCATGAGGTGTTCCCACACTCTCTGGCCCCTTTCTACACAGCACCCCTATGCAGGATCCACCATGCCACCATGCTCATCCTTTAGGCCGGGTTGCTGTCACTGAAGTGAAGTCACACAGAATTCACACCTAAAAAAAAAAAAAAAAAAAAAGCAGGAGTTCCAGCCAATGCGTTACTACCAATTGTTTCTATTCCCCCAAAGTCTTGTGTTGTAACCTGAATCTCTAATGAGATATGCTTTGTAAATAGGGTATTCAGGGAAGTAATGATATCTAAATATAATAGCGAGAGTGCGTCTTCGTGATTGGGTGAGTTGGTGCTCTTGTTTTCTCCTTTTTAATGGTTATTCTCCTGCTTCTGTGTTCTGAATACCGGACCCCTAGGCATGAACTACCATGTCCTGTTTGGGAATTAAAACGCAGGCGCAGGCTAGGAACACACTCTAACCATGTAGGGACACTGACTCTTGAGCTTAGACCTCCCTCCCAGTAAGAAATATATTTCTGATTTTTTCAAAAGCTGCCCAGCCTATGATATGATGGTACAAGAAGCCTGAGCTACTCTAACGGGTTTGTTTGTTTTGGAATCCCCAGGGAGTTTATAGCATCACAGTGCCACAGCACCACAGCACCCTGGAGCCTGTCAGATGCAGCCAAGGAGCCTAGCACTCTTTACCTAGATTTTCAGAAAGTTCGAAGCGCAGCTCCGGTAGGATCCTTAGGCAAAGTTCTTGCATATCTCAGGTACATGCTGATTTCTCAACTTTCAGAAAGACAAGGACCTTCCAAAGGACTTGTTTATGGGAGGGACTTAAAGGTGAGCTCCTGGGGCATGGGGACAAAATGATGCTGAGAGATCTAAATTCTAAGTGTCCTTCATCACCATGTTGGTGTATGACACAGACAGATGGCAGCATAGTCTCCCCATGGGCCAGGGGCATATCAGAGCTGAATGTTGGAAAACTGCAACCTGAGCTTATGGGGCTGACAACTGGGCAGTCTGCTCCGCCTCCCTCAGGCTCAGCAGGTGCAGTGGCCTCCTGGCCCTTCCTTGGTGTGGACCTCTTCTGAGGCCATACTTTTCCAATCGTTAGGTTTGCCTGTCAAGCTTAGCCAAATGACAAGACAGGAGTCAATTAGTTCTCCCCAAAAGAATGCTCCCCTGTCTATTCCTAGCCTCCCAGGTGACCCCATTATGATAATGGCCCAGCCTGGCTGCTCTCAGAACAGGCCTGATGGAGAACTGAGAGCTTCCTTCAAATGTGAATTACAGAGACACTGGCAGAATACAGCTCTGTTCCCTGCTGGCTCTGGACAGGAGCCTTCTGCCTCCCCATTGTCACTGCTGAGTGATGCCATGTGCTTATTCATCCCGCATGCTGCTGGCATCCCAGGAACATCCCATCGAGCCATTCATTCCAACAATGGGCTCAGTTCTGCTGACACCCAGAGAGACAGGTGGATTCAGAGTGCAAAATGTGTTGCTATCACTCCGGCTTCACCCTCTGAGCTCAGTCTTTACAGCAGGTGCCTGTTTTATGTCCTTAAGTGGAGGATGATGTCCTTCACTCCAGATCTCAATAAATGTACCTTTCTATAAAACCCAGGCAGCTTGACTGCAGACATCAGGGATAAAAACATATTAGCAAGTCAGTCCGTCATCTGAGTATTTGATTTAATACCAAATATTGTGGTCTTTCCAAATATTGAGATATGTTAATACTGGGATAACACAACCAAAGAAACGTGCAGGTATGATGATTGTCTCAATAATTTTCACAGTGATTTCATTTTTGGTCTCTGGTGAGCATTTCTTCTCAAGCACCCGTACTGGTTCTTGAATCAATGCAAGTAACTAAGGAGTAATTTTCTAGTATGTAGTAAGAACTTAAGTAATATTGAGATCATTTGAAATACATAAATGGAATATATGTAACACGTGGGAAATTTTATGGTATTATATTATCAAAGTGATTTATGGACTTAGATAAATTGTTTTGCATTCTGAGGCTGATAAAATAGATTTTCATACATGGATCTAGAAGAGGAAGCAGAGAAGTAACTGTCAGGCTTTCTCTTGTCAGGGCCAACCATGCTTAATGGTTTCCTTCCCCTCCTATTCTGCAGACTGCTTTAGATCTGCATGTATCTGTAGTTCTGCTATAATTTATTATTTAATTATGTAACCATTAAATAATTCTTCAGCTTTTGCCGTCAGTGTTTCTATTGTTTTTAATGTAACTGCTAGTGAGGCATGTAGGTTTTATTTATGGCTTCCATTGCAGAGCAATGATTATGTAACTCCATAATTCTGCAACTATTATTTCTATTTGTTTAATTACATAACTACCACAATATTAAACCTCTAAAACATTCAGTGATAGATTTATAGGGAAGATGGTAGAAGACGGCAGTAATAATGATATATCAGACTAATAATAAAATTAAATAATAGCATTAATATTAATATTAATATTAATATTAATGGCAATAACAGTAATAAGCAGCAATAGTATCATTTGCTTTTCCTTCATGCTGTATTTGGACTCTTTAATGGGTTCCTTCCCAGATCACTGTGGTTAATTAGCTATCTAACATTTGGTACTCAGCAGTGGGTACAAACTCATTTCCAGACTTTACCTGGCAAAGCTGGACTCTACAGAATGCCAGATGGAAGAGGTCTGTTTTGTCCTTCTTTGGAAAGCATGGAATGGGCAGATTTCTTTCGTCCCTATGTGCCCCAGCGACCTCCCATGTGTGCTATACTTTGTGGGTGGGACAGAGAGGTTTTAGCATCTTAATAATCCGAGATGTGCTTCAGATGCAGGCATTGTGTTGCCTATGAGTCACCGAGGTGGGGAGAGATTGGGGGATTGGTTTCAGCAGATGTAGGATTGAATTCTGGCTCTGCTGCTAACTTCTTGACCTTGAACAAGCTACCATACCTCTATGTGGACTGCATTTTCCTCAAACCAAAGGTGAGGGCGATAACACAACGGAAATGCAGTGGTAACACGACTTGTATTGTAAGACTGTTGGGAAATTCAATACAATACAGTGTGAAATAACCTCGAGTGCAATTGATATCTGTTAGTAGCTCTTCTTTGGGAGCTATTGAATGAAGGATTAAAAGCCGAAATACAGCTTGAAGTTGCTCCTTTCCAAGTGTATCATGTTTGACTTCATCTTACGGCCAGAAACTCTTCACAGGCCCCTAAAGGTCATGATGACAGATTAAAAGAATTGATATTTTATAAAATGATTCATCTCTATGTCCCAGACTTGTCATACACAACACCTAATAGTCCATTCTAAATGGGTGTTCTGAATATTATCACTTAAATGAGGAAACTGAGGCTAAGGACTACTACAATGTAATCAGGCTTACTGATATCACTGAATGTGTTAGGCACCCAACCTGTCAATTTTGAATTATTCTGGACATCCTTGGTAGATCTAACTACTGACAAGGGCCAACTCCTGCTTCCTTTCTGCCTTCTTCCCATCCATGACACACAGGGCAGCCAGATGAGGCACTTTAAAATGCAAATTAAGATCCATATTGTCCTTTTAAGTTCCTCAATGGCTTTCCATTGCTTTTAAAACAACATCCAAACTGTAGCTTCCCTGAAGTTGGAGATCTGTGTGATTTGAGCTCTGCCTGCCATTTCAAACTCTCTTCTTCCTACTCTCCATCCTCTCCCAAGCTTCTAGATCAACCTCTACTGTGTTCAGTACATCTCTCCCAAACTCCCTACCCAGGAATCCCTCCTAGAATCATATCTACCTCCTTACCTTATAAGCTTCATTCATGCTAGCCTCTGAGAATTTACTCCAAATTCTATCTAAATGAATCTCAGTCAAGTGTCCTGTTCTTCATTATCAAATATCCCAATTATTTTATGTGTAGCCAGTTCTGTCTAGGCAGTTTGCTGTAATTACTGATCATCTGTCTCCCACCAAGGAAGAATTCTCAGGAAATAGCATTATGTCTGCCTTCTTCACAGAGCTACCCCACAGCACTATCCATATCTTTGCAACTGGCACAAAGGAGGCCCTTAAGAGGAGCCTGCTGAAGGAGACATTGTCTGTCTTCACTTGGGTAGTTGTTTGTTTTGTTGGAGTTCAAATAGTCATGTATTGTGGGACTCAAAGGAGGGAACATTTTTTTCATGAAGAATCCTTAAAGAGAATCCAAGGAGTAGTGTCATGCTTATCATCAAAAGCTAATGTCTTGGTAAAAGTGCCTTGGGTACTAGAAGCCAGGTTCTATGAACACATAGGGCAGTGGGGTGGCCAGTCTGAGAATAGAGGGCCTAGGGGGTAGAGGGAAGAGAAACTATACCAAGTACATTTGCTGGGCTTGGAAAGAGACAGCTTTTCACCATTAAAATGTTTGGAAGACCACTTCTGAGTTTCCCACCTTACATCTGAATGGGATGTCTTCAACACAAAATAGCCACAGAGCCATAGCAGATAACCATTCTGCCAAGAGTGTCTTTTATTTGTACCATTATTAATGAAAGAGTCCATTGTTCTGCCTGTTTTCCAGTTACTATTTGAGTGAAGCATTGTCCATCCTCGAGTTGTGTGTGTGTGAGTGTGTGTGTGTGTGTGTATGCGCACACATGCACGCGTGCACTCATGCGCATGCATGCCTGTGATTTTAATAATATGAGTAACATTATTTATAGTGATGAGTTTATTTTGCTTTCCACCAACCATTTTTCTTTTCAATCAGACTCTCTTCATTCTTACACATCCCACTTTAGCCTCTGCCACAGAGATGCAGGGCACATAAGTATTCAGATCTACCCTACTTTGTACCCCACTGTAATACCCATTCTTCTTCCCATTCACCTTCAGGAGGATATTTCTTTCTTTTATCTTTAACTGTGTATCTATCACTCTGTCTTATTTGAGAGTCTTTGGTTGATTTCATCTTAAAATTATTCACTAGCATAACCAAGCAGAAAACAATAAACCTTGCACATCATCTCTTTACAATACTTTCTTTTGTGCCCAGAATTGAGGATGACAGTAAATGCCATGGGAAGGCTCGTAGGCTGCAGAACCCATTCCTGGATGATTTTTCTCTTACAGCTTGTGGTTTGTTGAATACCCAAGAGAGTAAAGGGGTAGGGTAGGATACAGTTAGCTGGAAAATACAGCCTAAACATTTTTGGACTATTTTTGAAAGTATGTGTCATTATGTTTAATACTCTAAAATGCTCTAAACACTATAGTACTTTAAAAAATTGAATAAGATAACCCATGTGTTATGTACAGATATTTATCTGTATTTATTTATCTGTATTTATCTCTAAAATTCATTCTGTAACTATAGCCTATGCTGAGATGACTTTAGGCTATGGGGCCTTTGGAAGATAATTAGGTTTAGGCAAAGTCATGAAGGTCACGAGCCCATGATCGGTTCAGTGTATGCATCAGACGAAACTGGAAACACATAAGGTGATGAGAAAGACTTCAACACTCTGCTGACACCTACACGTCCACTTCCCAACCTGAGAGAAATGTTCAGGAAATAGGAGCAAAAATCAAAAACTAGGATTGCAGATCATTGAAAAGCTTCTGCACAGCAAAAGAAAGGATCAGAAAATGGAAAGACAGTTTACCAGATGAAAGAATTGTTTTTTATTGCTAGTTCGTCCTATATGGGATTAATATTCAAAATACATAAAGAACGTGAAAAAGCAAAGTCAAAAGAGCAGATCACCAGTAAGCAAGTGAACAAATTATTGGAACAAACACTTCTCAAATTTAAAAGTAAATGAACAAAATTATATGAAAAAATTGATAATTTTAGACTTTACAGAGGAGAGGGAATGCAGATCAAACTACTTTGAAATTCCATATTAGTCCAGACAGAATGTTATCACCAAGAAAACAAAGAGTGATTAGGGCTGGAGATGATACTCACAAAGGAACCCATACACACTATTAGTGGATCACCCCAGCCATTATGGAAAGCATTATGAAGCTTTCCTAGTAACCTAAAAATAGAGCTGCTATATGATTCAGAAACACCACTTCTTCAACTATACCAGAAAGAATTGTGGTCAACTACAGACTTTCCTATTCATTAATGTTTATAACAGCACTATTACAAATATCCATCCAGTCCATGGATTCAACCTAAATGTTCATCAGAATGAATAAGTGAAGAAAATATGGTATATACACAGTTTTATTCAGCTATGAAGGAGAATAGAAGTGAGTGAATGATAAATTAAACAAATAAACTATCTCACAATAACAAATCCAATGTTTTCCCTCATATGTACAATTTATGGACAAGAAAAGACTATGAAAGAGGGATTATTTAGAATGTGAAAAAAATAAATGGAGTGTGTTGGGGGATAAGAAAGTACAGCAGGGGAAACATGGATATGATCAAAGCATATTAGATGCATGTATTGAATTGTCACAATGACGATTCTCATGTTGAACAATCAATATATGGAATAAAATCTAAACTATAAAAGAAAGAAATCTTGCGTCTTAACCATCCCCCATATATAATACCTGTCATATATATATAT
>NW_021604598.1:9838860-9985301 GCF_004785775.1 Grammomys surdaster | reverse complement strand
CACACATACACACACACACACACAGACACACAAACACACACACACACATATATGTTTGATTAAGACACCAGGACTGCATGATAATTTCTCAGTGTATCTGAGTCTGTTGCTATTACTTGCCATAGCAATAATTGAAGCATGTAGAGTACAAACACTCCGAGAGAGTAAGCCACTGATCCCAGGCTATAGGACCCAGGTCTCAGGGTAGGGTAGAGTTAGCTGAAAAATACACTCTAAACATTTTTAGACTATTTTTTGAAAGTGGGTATGTGTCATTATATTTGCTACTGTAAAATGCTCTAAACACTACAGATTTCATTGGATATGAGTAAACGTTAATGCTAAGAAAAGGGTGGGAAATGTTGGCAGAAGTTTCCATGTGCAAAGGCCAGGTATGTAGCCTATCTCCTTACTCCCATCCCCGTGCAGATAGCTCTTTCTCTGAACAGTAGGTATCCAGCGCTAATGGCTTCTTTTCCGGAACCATGTGCTTATCTCACAGGACTCTAAGTTTCCCCTCTGTTAGAATTTCACTGCAGCTCAGAATTCCCTGTATGTTTTTTCTTTCTCTCAGCTCTTATTTTATTCTCCAAGATTTTGGTATTTTTAGTTTCTTTAGGGCTAAAAAGTCTCCTACGGAAAGTACTCTTTCAATTAAGTCAAAAAGCACTCAAAACCCCCTGAAAGCTTTATACCTCTGAAAACACTGGCAGAGAAGCTCCCATGGAAAACCAAGATGAGAAAGGAGACAAGAAAGAATGGAAGGAAAAGAAATTAAAGCACAAAGAAGAAATATAAGCGTTCATCAGTAACTGATTCTTCTGGTATTTACAAAGCATTTACTTTTCCCCCTGGGAGAGCAAGAAATGTTGAGTTCATTAATTACAGACACTTTGATAGTGCTCTCATACAGGAGCCCACACAAGCCTGTCTGCCCTGCTAGTATCATTGAGTTTCTTCCACAAATGAGGCAACGAGGGGAGGGGGGTCACAGCACTGGAGAGAAATATTCAAGGACACATAGACAGAGACTCAGATCGAAGCCTTGGGTTCCAAACATGATGCTCTGCATCTACAAGAGAGATTTGGGGAATGTGGACCGACTATTGTATCTTTATCATCACATTGAGAAATATACCTAGAAATCAATTGAAGGATGACAGCTTTGTTACTGATAATAAATATCATCCAGTTCCAAGCATCTCAAGGGTGCAAGCCAAGCTCCCACTTCTTGACTATTTGACTCACAGAAGTGTACATTCTGGAGACCCTTTTTTGCCAAAGCCTAGCTCATAACTCAGCAAGAGTCAGTGACCAGCCATTTAGGCAGGCTTGTTCTCGCAGGGGAAGAGGTCAGGATCCTCAGAAAGTGGCTTAAGGATAGGTCATGTTCTTTTATGGAAATTAGAGGGTCAAATGACAAGTTCCTTCTGAATCACATGCATAATGTTATTTAGGTAACAAGATTCATGTCCCCAGTCACCTGATTTGCCCTTCACAGATGGCCATGCTGAGAGCCCAGCCTGAAGCTCAGACGGGACAAGACTCTGATGTTAAAGAAAGGAGGAAATGAGGTCATGCAATTGCAACCTAGCTTAATTTGGATGCCCAAAGTCTTCAACCCAGCCGACCCCCTCCCTCTCTTTCACAGACTGCAAAAATATCCTGGTTGCAAATGATGATACACACATTCCAGGCTCCCCAGAACAGTCAGTACAGCTGCTTTGTGTGTGAACTCTCTGGGGAGTCTATGGGAGATGAAGGGCTTAGTACTTAGGCCCTGAGATTATGACCACTCCTGTGTATGGTATGATAAAATTTTCCTAACAACAACAACAATGACAACAACAACAACAACAACAACAACAACAACAACAAAAATGTTCTAAATTTACACCACAACCTGTGAGTGGAAAAAGTAGATAACTTCACTTTCAGAAATCTCAAATTCTGGTGCATGAAACAGAATGGGAGTGGTTAATGTGTCCTCTTGGGTATTTTTCTCCTGGAACTTTTTACTTTGATCTCTGGAGAAATGGGGGACATTGGCCTTTGACTAATGGGCTGTGCAGCTTTGGAGGCAGGTACAGCAAGATTGGCATTGTATCAACTTCTTTCCTCACTTTGGGTAGTATTTTTGGTGTGACAAAAGAACACTGTCCATGTCTCCTCCCATATCGAGAGCCCCAAGCTTTTGCTGACACAGTTCTTGCTACAGCTGTCCTGAGCACTGGACAGCAGCTACTGGAGATGCTCAGCCTCAGAGGCATACTCCTTTTCCATTGATTACAGTACCAGTCTGTGAGTCCCAGTGAGGAGGCCCTCTGTGCATGTGTGCAGCAAAACTAAGAAACACTTCTGCGAAGAAGCTGTAAAATGCCACCAGCAGCAGCTGTAGAACTGACATCACAAAAGTCTGGCAATAAAAATGTGTAGTCTCTCGATACAAGGGATCTTGGAAGTTCTCAAATTGTTGCTTCCATCTTGGGTTGCGGTTTTTATCAATTACATTACTCTTGTTTGTGAGTACAGTAAAGAGGAGTTGGGTTTTTATGTGCTTCTTTGGGAGTAGTGTAGGATGTGAAGGTCCTATGGTCTGGACTATGAGCTGAATCCATTACGTAGATGACGAGGCTAGGAGTAAAGGTGTCAGGGTTCTCTTTGTGACTGCTCAGAAATCTGATTAGGATAAAGCATCAGAGACCCATATTTTGGGCCTCTAGTCATCTTCATCATCTGACTAAAACTGCCAGAAAAAATATGAGGCAGCCTTTTGGCCACTTTGTTTCATAAGGCGATTCTTCAGAAGTAAAGATATGTTTTCAGGAAAGACATCTGTGCAGCTGGCCATACCTGGTACTTATGCACACATACTGGGCTTCAGAGCCTTTTATTCTCAAACACCTTCCTTCCAAAGCTGCCTCCATTGCACGCAAAAGGATCAAAATTTGGAAGCCCAGAGAACATGAAGGCCATCTCTGCTTCTCATGCGGCTTGTCTTTGATTTGCAAGTTAGGTGAAAAAATTGGTGCTTCCATTGGATTGATGTAAAATACAATGTTTCTTGTTAACAATTCTGGAGTGTTCCAGGGAACCCAATGCCCTCTTCTAGTCTCTTCAGACATTGTACTCACTGGTATACATTCATGCATGCAGATAAAAACATCCACACACATACAATAGAATAAACAAGCCTTACATTTTATTTAAGATATCCTCTAACCACCAATCTATTTGTCAGTATTTCTTCCATGACCAGCTCCACATTTTCCTGTTGTTTGTTGACTGGCTTGCTGCTTTTTTCCTACACAATTTATCTGAAAAGCTATTGAATATCTGTTATTGTTTTGTTGTGTCAGTCTTGCTTCATAAGCTAGGCTGGCCTTGGCTTTGTGACTCTCTTGCCTGTCTATATGCTGGGATTATAGGCATGGCCCACTGTGCCCAGCTACAACACCTTCACATTCATCACAGCATAGGGAAGGTAGACAGCAAATATCCTGTGCCTTCATGACTTCAAATAAGGACATAGCCATCTCACACCTTGACTCAGCCTCTTGCAACCTCAAGGTTACCTAGCACATAAGAAACTCTGGAGAGAGAATGTGTGTTATTTTAAGTTCTTAAATGTGCTGTTCTGTTTATTTGTTGTTCCAGTAGAATGTTCATATGTAGACTTAATGCCAAACACAAGAGTTTTCAAATGCAGATTAGCTCTCTGTGAGAAGGGATGCATAGTCATAAGATGAGGCGATACATGGGGTAACTCAGGAAGAATGGGGTTTGGCCAGATAGACCATGAGAGTGGTGCCATAGAAAGTATGTGTATCTCTCATCTGACACTCTGAGTTGTCTAGAGAGTGACTATGTAAACCAACCTACTATCATTTAATAAATATAGACTGTTTATATGGAGAAAATGCTTGTTTCAATTCACAATTTCAAATTTTGCTGGCCATTGTCACTTGGCCCCTGGCATTTGGGCCTGTGGAAAGGATGCACATGATAGTGAAGGGTACATACACATCAGAGAAACCTCCTTATATTATGATATGTTGACCCTCAATGATCTGAAGACTGCACACTAGGCTCCATCTTTTAAAGAGTGTGCCAAGTTGGAGACTGATCTTTTGGCACATAGAAGTCTTGGAGGACATCTTAGATTCAAACTCTAGCATTCTCTTCCTGTATCTTGATACTATGACAAAATACCAGAAGTTGGGTAGTTTGTAACTAACAGAAATTGACTACTCACAGTTCTTTCAATGAATGGGCTAAGGTGTCCAATGAATGGCAAGTCAGTGTCCAGGTATGTCAGAGTCTGCTCTGACACTTTAAGGTAACATCCTCTGCAGTGGACATGCTATGCTCTCACATGGGCAAAGGATTAGAAAAGCTAACAGGG
The DNA here is from genome assembly GCF_004785775.1 of Grammomys surdaster. NCBI lineage: Eukaryota > Metazoa > Chordata > Mammalia > Rodentia > Muridae > Grammomys > Grammomys surdaster. The sequence goes on along the minus strand of NW_021604598.1, from coordinate 9,980,896 downwards.
AATGACATCCTAATTCGTTAATAGAATTAGTTCCATGCAATTATCAAGAGCCCTGCTTCGGGAGATTAACCCTTTGGTGACTGGGTTTTTAGCTATAGAATTTGAAGGGACACATCCATTAACAAGTATAGTGGAAGGTTACCTATGCTTCCATTGCTTCTCTGGTTATACAACTTTCATGACCTGTGTGTGCAAGGAAAGGAAGCTACCATCCCCCAACTATCTTGCTGTTTGCTATCTTCTCAACCCTCTTCTCAATGTCAGTCTGCTATTGATCACTTTTACGTCAGACATACATTACCAATGCACACAGAAAAGAGCTGAATGTTTATCTTGAAGCTATCTTACGGTATTTTCTCTTTTTTCAGACTGTCCACATTCTCACATAGCTAACCTGTTATTTAACTCCTATAACCTTGGCTGCTCCAAACCACACATTGTCTTGTCAAATACACGGCTCTTATCCAAGCCTCGTAGATAACATGAATCTGTTCCAACCTCAGTTAATGTCGTATGTTTTCACTAAGGGTGACTAAGCAGTGCCCGATCTCCCTGCCTTTATTACATGGTCTGGTTCCTCGTGCATCATTCTGTCAGCTATGACTGTGGGATGCACCGCACAATTCCCACAAGTGTGTTAAAACTTGAATTCAATAGTCTTAAGGACCTCTGACCACTGACATCTTCCGTCATCCCATTTTTAAACAAAACAGTTCACAGCCTTGTTGCTGCTGACGTTGCTTTCTTCTGTTTTTCCAAAATTGCTCTGAAACCTTCCACCAAACTGAAAGTACTTAATCGTTGGTGGAGTCTTCATAAATGTCAGTAGAACCCCATCTGTTACAAGAGTTTTCCCTTATCTCAATAGCCTTTATTAAGCCTCCTACCCTGCAGGCACTGGGTTTTGCCCCTTACAACCTCAATTTCTTCTTTGGTAGCAGCATCTCAGGAAGACAGCCGATGTGCTTTATTTCTTCCTCTCTCCTATTCTGCCTTCCCCTTGGGGAAGCCCATTCTTATCACTCACACTAACCCTTGACTCTGCACACAGCCACACACACACTTTCATAAGGAGCAGGAGAAATCATTTTCAAAAGTCATTCCCTCGTAATTCACTTTGGTAGAATAACATACATTTCCCCACCTTCTACTCTTTGAAATAACGGTCTCTACTTGTGTCATTGCATCCAGGCCAACTGAGGCTCGATTTGCAACAAACTCACTCATCAAATGCAAAATAAATGAGGGTGCCCGATCTGGGAGCTCCAAATATAATTTCCATTCCCCGTTTCAGATAACCATGTAGTCACAAAGAATCCTAGTGAGAATTCTTTTTGTGGAAATCTCCATTAGAGGACACTCCTAAGAGTGGTTCTCACTGCAGCCTCCAGGAATGCATTAAACTGAAGGTGAGGATAATTTGTCTTGGCATTCAGTGTGACTGCGTCACTAATGATCTGAGAGCTATTGTGAACTACTTCCTTCCTGGATGCCTGTGGTTTTTAAAGCACACTCAGATTTCAGATCTGCTGAGAACCCCAGCCTGTTGTAACATTCCCGTGATATCTCCTGAGGGAAGAGGGCATGCTTTCCTTGCCCCTTTCCTGTTCTCACTTTTCCTGCAATGGATTCTTAGGGCTTAGAGATGTACTTCTTTCTGGGTGGTTTGTTCTTATGGGGTTTGGAAATAATCATCCTGAGATGAATGCTTGTGCAGTTGACAGAGGGGCCCATCACTGCTGCTGTGCCGATGCACCTTTGCTACTATCCCTATGTCCCTGGAGTGTAACTCAGGACAGCACTCCTTCAGGGGTGATGCCAAGACATCTAGTTTATCATTTACAAATCATAAGCTCAAATCCTGAAACTGTTACATTAGAATGGAACTTTATGGCTCAAATGCAGCTGCCCCCTTAACCAGTTAGATCATTTGGGGTATGTCTCAATAGAAGATCATCTTTGCTATGAACAGTTCCTACTTAGAAAGGAAAGAAAGCAATGCACTTCCTCTTGGGAGTTAGGATTCTCAGTTAGGTTAAAAAGAGAAGTGGGGAAGAGAGAAGGAGAGGAAGAGGGAGAGGGGGAGGGGGAAGGGGATGGGGAAAGAAAGAGGGAGAGGGAGAGGGACAGGGACAGGGACAGGGACAGGGACAGGGAGAAATTTCCAGTGAGCTTCAGACAGCAGAATTAATAATTCAGTATTGTTATGTTGTCCTTACTAAATCCCCACAGGAAAATATTTGGACTTGGATTTCCTTCCCCCTATTATTGTTACCACCCCTGGGAAACCACCAAGGAATATCTTTTCCAGATGCTGGTTTCAGTTAACTCTTCCATCCCCAAATTTATGGTCAATAAACAACAGTATAGCTCTATTTCACATATGGATGCTCAGAAAAGAACTCCACATATTTGTTCTGCATTGTCTAGGGGTTTTAAATCCAAGATACTATATGGATATTTGAGAGGCTAGGTCAGTACCATGTCTAGAACCATCCTTACCAAATAGCATTGGTGATGTGAAGTGGAGGCTGAGGCGTGGGATTTATGCATTTATTTTATGTGTATAAGTGACTATTTGGGATGGTGTAGTCATTAGAACAGAAGAGATGCTTTGCAAAAGATACTCACAGTGTCTATTGGTCTTCGTAGCCTTTGTACAAGTTAGATATCAGACCAGAAGGCTTTTTCTCAAACAATAAGGTATCTAACCTGCTCTTGAGCCCTCTCTGTCAAGATGATAGTGGGTCATTTGAGGTTGTTCAGAATGACAATCTTGAGCAGGTGCTCCAACTTCAGTCCAGTCCAAGCTACATGGCTGTGGCACTTGGTTTAACTGGGAATTTTTAAAGGGCTTTTGCCACTGTTTTTACATTCCTTGTCCTTTAGGTGAGATTTCAGATGAGCGCATGACTTTAAAATTCTGGTACTTTTTTTTCCTGTTTCTTTTTGTGTGCAAACCAGCTAATTCCATCTCCAACTCATCTTTCTTAAAATACCTTGCCAAGCACAGCAAGGGAAGATCAACATATGCTAGCATTCTGCCTCTTTCCAACTACTTCCCTGAGATGCACCAGCTCAGTAGGCACTTGGTCTGTCTTCCATGTTAACAAGGGTGACAGTTTTACCAAATGTTTCACTACAGCAGAGAAGGAATTTCCAGCTTGCTAGGTCTGTTTCCTCACTGTCTACCACTAAACTGCTAAGCTGGTGTCAGAGAGTGTAGACTTTAAAAAAAATATGACAGCATCTACTTCAAGACCCTGAGTTATGTATTAGTTAAGCTAATATTATCTGTTGCAAAAAAAATAGACTTTAGTGTCATAACAGACTGAATGTTTCTTTCATCTTCCACCAAAATTTTATGCAAGTCTCACTGAAGGTTGGAGAGTCAGCATCTTTCCAAATGGAGGATGCAGAAGCCCAGGCTCCTCTGTCCCATCATTCTGCTATTGTATTACTCCCTTTAGCCTTTCAACAACCAACCAGCTGAGGAACGAAAAAGTGGGGCTTTGGAGAACAGTCCTGGAACTGATGAATCTTACTTCTTTCAGATTTTATCCTGCTAGGACAGAGGACTTGCTGAATGAGTAAATTCTTTCAGTGCTGACAGCCCTTTCTCAGCACAAACAGGAATGCGGGGTGTGTGTGTGTGTGTGTGTGTGTGTGTGTGTCTGTGTGTCTGTGTATTTGTATCCCCAAATTGTAATTCACTCTTTTGTGAATATATATACATTAAATATATATATATATAGAAATAAAAAAATATATAAATATAAAAGTAAAATTTTTTTTTTTTACAAAAGAGTGAATTACAAATTTGGGGTGCCAGAGAATCACAGTGGGTTCCGGAGGAAATTTTTGAGTTCTACTTATAAATGAAGTGTTCAGTGCACAGTTAGATCCTCACATCTTCAGGGTTCATGCCCATGGATTCAGCCAATCTTGGATCAAAATACCTAAATGTAAGCCACTTCCACATTAACACATGCAGGAATTTTCTTGGCATTATTCCATAACCAAGCTAGTATGAGAACTCTGTATAGAAAATTTGCTTGGTAATAAGGATTGCAAGTAATCTAGAAGGATTTTAAGTGCATGATATGGTGTGTGTGTGTGTGTGTGTGTGTGTGTGCGTGTGTGTGTATTATGCAAAAATATACCATTTTAGATGAAACTGAACATCCTTAGCTTTCAGTATTTTCAGGGCATCCTAGACTCACCCATAGATGTTGGCTGTATCTATCGCTGTTTACTGTTGTGTTAAGTATTTGAAATCGGCTTCTGGTGATCAAGCCAACTATCTAAGCTGTGGTGGCTCTGTCTAGCTCAGCCGCCATGTTTCTCGGCCAGAGGCCATGTGTGTGCTGCAGCTAGAAATGGCCTCACCAGAAACACCAGCCCTGCCACCCACCCACAAGACATCAGTGTGGGAGATGGCTCTGCCAATCTTCCATGCTGTCTCTGCAAGGCTGGGCATTGCCCAAACCATCTCGCCATCCATGTGGGCCCAGTAGAAACAATGAGACTCTAATGCTTAAAAATTAATCAAAGGCTTTATATGTTTGGTAAAGCTCAATAACAATATGCCCATACAAAGAGAGTTGTTTCCCAATTAGCTAACCTAAATAAAAGTAGTTACCCGCACTGCTCTCCATACCTTCATGTCTTTTCATCCTCCTACATCCCTGCCCTCTCTCGTGCCTCCTCTTCCTTTTTCCTCTTCCTCTCCTAACTCCTCCCACCTTAGCTCCTCCTACAGTTTGCTTATTTACTTATATTGTGATGCTGTCTTCTTAGTCTATATCATCAGGACTCTTTCCCCCTTTTTGAGATAAAGTCTTACTACATAGCCCTGGTTGGCACTGAACTAACTCACTAAGTAGTCAAGACTGGCCTCAAAGTCCAGATGCTCCTCTGTTAGCCATCCAAATGCTAGGATTATAGACATCAACATCACACAGCATAGCCTATGTATTTTGAATGAAGCCATTTTGCTATGTCTCCTACTTCTTTGGTAAGGTGTCATCTATTTGTGAGTGTAAGCTAGATATCTTAGTTCAGTTCTGAGTTGATATTATGGAGAAACATTGGTTTCAGTGAAGAAAACACACATTGTACACAAGCACAGACGTGCCCATTAAATAAGAATCCTTTAATGAAAGATATTATTCCAATTAATGTTAATTCTTATTACATAGGACTTTTAAAATTAAGTTATAAGATCTATAAGCCATGCATTTCTATGCTTTGCTTATGTTAGTAAAATGTTCACGATTTTGTTGTGCAATAAAGCCTGAAGTGGGAGGGCTTCTGCCAATGCTTAAATGCTGCACACCATGCAGTTATGCAAAGAACTCACTTCAAAGCATAGCATTTTTTTAAAAAAAAAAGAAAAACAATTTTTTGCAAGCAAAGAGTTCAACAGTATTTTTCACACTGTACAGTTCATTCTAATTTCCTGGCAAATTGACATAGTTAGTTATTGCAGTTGCTACCAAGTTCTTGGTTGCTTCAGGAATATTTACCTTGTATTAGTGTAATGATAAAGTGTATAGGCAGCATATAACTGCAAATACTAAAGCATACATTTTCATTAATAGAACACCATTGTGTTTTTTACATCAGTCGTAAAGGGAATTGATAATTGCCTATGGGATATTTTTTACCTATGAGCGGAAAAAAAATGTGTGACCCAATTCTGCTTGCATGGTGAGGGATGAATAATATATTGAATTATGATACACAGATCATTGGTGGATTTCGGGATAGAAAAGGAGCAATCCCAGGGGACTGCACCATGAGTGAGCAAATGTTAAAAATTTGAAAGCTGATAATACTGTCATTCCATCACCTGTCACAGCTCAGAAGTGTAATCCCTTTCAATACAGGAGATGAAAAGGTAAACCTGTCATGTTCAGTAACATTAAGCACCTGTCATTCAAATCCTAGGATCCAGGAGGATTTGTAGAAAAGAAGCAGGCCCCTCTGCAATCAGCCAAAAGCCTATGACTGTGTTTGGTGACTCGGATTCCAAAAGGTTAAACTGAAGCTGACACAACTGGTTTCTACCCTCTTGTTCCTTACCAAAAGGTTGGCTGTCAATCTTACTGTAAAAACCATCAACTATAATCTTTAAAAACTTTAGGATTCCACTTAGGGTTGATCAAGCAGAGGAAGAAATTTAAGAGCAACTACTCAGACTTAATACCAAAGTCAAGTTCCTTTTCACATATTTATTCCAAGGCTGAGAGTTTTTTTTTTCCTTTGTTGCTAATGAGTAGGAGAAGAAGGCAATTATAATGCAGAAGAACACCCCTTTAGCTGTAGTCAGGAATTCTACCATAAATTACAAGTTCCTCAATTTTCGTGTTCATTTATAGAAGAAGAATTTAAACACCCAAAATAGCTCTCGCATATAATCATGGTAAAACTCATATCTTGTAAACATATTTAACATCTCCTTTTATCTCCTTCCTTAAGATTGACTTTCTCTCCTATCTTCCTCAAGCCTGTTAGTCTGGCTATTCTTCTGTCAACTCGACACCAGCCAGGGTCATCTTAGAGGAGGGAACCTCAACTGAGAAAATGATCCTATCAAATTGGGGTGCTGGCACATCAGTAGTACTTTTTTTTTGATGGATGGTTGATAAGGAAGGTCTTGGCTCACTGTGAGTAGTGGCACCACCTCTGGGCTGGTTGTTTTGTTTTGACTACTATAAGCAAACAGCCTGATCAAGCCATAGGTGCAAGCCAAGAATCAAAATTCCTCCTTAACCTCTGCTTCTGTTCCTGCATCTAAGTCTCTGCCTTCAGTTCTTGCTCTGATTTCCTTTGATGATAGATCATTAATTGAAAGCATAAGAAAAATATAAACTCTTCTCACCATAAGTTGTCTTTGGTCATGGTGGTTTTTTTCACAGACCCTTGTGGCCATTTCTATTTTCCCAGGCAATTATTGTGACATGCAGAATTCGAAAGATAATCACCAATATATCTGTCTCCCACTGTGATGTACGTGCAGGATGTTCTTGCGTTTGAATAAGGACACAGCCTGTGACTCTGATGGAATAGTCTCTCTTTGCTCCTTGGCTAGGTTGTGCTATATGACAAATGTTGAGCAGATGGCCACTTCTGTGGTTTTATGCATGGTTATCATAGTAAGCTGGGGATGACAAGAAATGAGACAAGTTCCTGTTGACCTGGAAGAAAGCAAACAGCATTACTGTAACTTGTCCATATCATGGTATGTGGCAAAGAATCACAACCAGCTTGCTGCCACTGGATAGACCCAAACAACACCTATCAGCAACATGGTGCCTCTTGAAGCACTGAAAGTGGACTGTGCCTATAGGCAATGATCTTGGGAGAGAACTTGAAGCCAAACTGAGAACTGTGGATCAGGCTGGGATTTTCCTTTCAGCCTGGTCAGATCCTGCATAGAAGACTACTGGATTTCCCACTGAGAGATAATAAGTATTCATTACTTTGAATTGATTGGTCAGTAATAATAGATTGGTTTTTTTTTTTTTGGTTTGTTTGTTTTGGTAATGGCAACCAAATATAACTCTGCAGAATATTTCTACTTAATGCTTAACATATTGTTGTATTTCGTGTTTATTCTTTCTTACAAAGAATAATACCCACAACATGAGATACAACATGCTGGAGACATTTTCTATGACATAGACTCTGCCTTTTAAGTCTTGTATACTAGGGAAGAAAACCTGTGTTGAAATCTATTTAAAAAATATCACGCATGCTCTGAGAGCAGCTTCATCCTGATGTAACCAGTGAGCAGGGGGGAAGCAAGGATAGGAGAGACTTTACGAAAAACAATCATTAAATGCATCTTGGATTAGATGTTGAGAGAGAAACAGTTGTTTTTGAAGTGGAGAGGAGATGGAAAAACAGAAGATATGGGATAAATTACAGCAGTTTTCTCTGGGAAGTGTTTGCAGGTAAAACGGGAAAGGAGCACAGGTGCAGTAGAGGAATGGATAAAAAGCTGACTCTAGTGATGCGTACATACAATAAGATGCCTTAGCAACGTGCTCCTTGGAGTGTTGAGAAATGCAGCTGTGTGAGCATCTAGTGGGAATGCTTCAGACATGCAGACCTCCCCAGCACACACAGACATTCATGCCTAACCAGATTCTGTGCCTTCATTGAAGGGTTTAGAAGGCGGGGTCATGTTCATAGTAATGCTTTGAGGGTACATCTGGTTGTTCATTTCAGAGATAAAAGTGTTTTTGAAATATCTTTCATTGGAATGTGCTAAATTTCTCTTAGAAGAAGCCTTGAGCTTGGATTACTCATTCATCCCAGAATTCCTGTGGCCGAGGCAGGTGGATCTCTGTGAGTTTGAGGCCAGTCTCGTCGATATTTAGAATTCCAGGCCAGCCATACATAGTTACACAGTTAGACCTTGTCTGAAAGAGAAAAGGAGGAGTCTTGGAAGACATGGGGAAGACTAAAGAGATCCAAGAAGGGAGAGGGAAAAAAAAGTCAATCAGAAGCAAACATAAAAAGGAGGGGAAAACTCAGAATGGACAGAAACAAGGACTGCACAACAGGCAAGCCCACTACAGCTCACAGGATCACCTAAAACAAATCCCAGGTCTGCCTGGTCACTGAGATGACAGTGATGTTTTCAACCAGAGGAACTGAAGGAGAAATTATGAGTTTCATTTTGGACATGCTGAGTTTGAGATGCCTTGGGACTGATCAATGTTGTTCTGGAGGAAGTAGGTGTATGGCTGAGATCACCGTCACAGTCTGGGTGGTTAATTCAATTGTCAGAGAAGCTCAGGGACTCTCAGGTGCTGTGAGAGTGAGAGTGTGTCTCTAAACTGACAGTTCCTGTTTAGAGTTCTCTTCTAAATTCCTGAGACTCGCCTTAGTACTCAGTGTTTCTACTTGGTAATTACCCTTATTTGAAGACCACTCAGGAAAACAAATAAGTAGGGGAAATGTTAACCCATTTGGAATGGGGTAAGCCCATCCCATAGCCTTTACAAGTATGGTAACAGAGGATCCTGATGGTTCTGCCCACCCATTGATGTTTACAAAAATACCTTCCCTATCAATGAACACAAAGAGAGACTTAGTGGTCACAAAAGCCTTGTAAACATGATGAATGCTAGTACACTCAAGCATAAGAGAAGCGGTTTTTGTTCTTTTTGTTTTAAGCTAAGCATACTACAGTTCTGCCTATAGTGCAGCTCTTTAATCTTAGATACTTTGGAGGTTGAGGCAGATTGATCTCAAACTTAACACCTGCCTTGGCTACAGAGAGAGTTCCAGGTCTAGGTCAGCCCGTAGGAGACAAAAATACAAAAGGAATAAAAATTCACCTTATCAGTAGGGTGCTTGCATACTGTGTGTGAATCCTGGATTTAATCTACAATAACACACACACACACACACTACAGAAACCAGAAGGCATCTTTAGTGAGCATCTTAAAGAGAATTTCATAAAGACAAAAAGAGCCAACCAACTTTCTGAAAATGAAAAAAATAGCACATGATATAGCAGCGAACTAAGTAAAAAGGGGAGTCTCATTATATCAAGAAATATTTAAGGAAACTAAAAATGCCAGAGAAGAAGTACAGGACCGAAATAGCGATCTCAAATTTAATCGGTGATGCAGAGAACATGTTTGAGAGTGGCTTTTTTTTCCTTCAAAAGTTTAAATGAACAAAGAAATGAATAGAACAAAATGCAAAGCCTTGCAGCTCTGAACTGAGGAGAGTCTGTGGCTTGTAAGGACAAAATATACCCATTGGGAGCAAGATCCAAACAATACATAATCATTTCTTCAGTTGAATAAACATTGTAATCTATAGGTTGAAAATATTGAGTAAACACCAGGTGAGATAAATGAAAACAAGAACATAGTGATGTATGAAACCAATTTACATGTTTTATTATATCCTAATTTATTATTGTTAAATGTGTGCCACTACTGTAAGTGCTGAATAAGATCCTGCTGAATTAATTAATTGAAAAACAGAAAAGAGACATCAGAATGCTAATAGTAAAACTCATAATTTTGCTTGTGGTCATAAGTTATTAATTTGCATCAGAATCCCCTCCAGCTGTAAACAACTACAAATGGCACAAATGTATTTTTCAGCCAATAGTCAGCGAGGACTGTGAGCCTTGAGGAAATGAAAATAAATGAGGGAAACCCATTGGCTCACACAGCATTCTACCTGGAAGCCCTTTCTGGAAGTCAGCCGGTCTCCCAGAGCTGGATAGACAGAGCAGTGTTCACTGAGAATAAGGAGACTTGAGAGGTCACAGGGACAAGGAGCGTCAGAAACTGCTCTAGGAAACCTGGTGCTTTTCCTGGAGAATCTGAAAGGGAATCCCAGCTGTGATCTTTATAATAGGCAATTTCTCAGGAAAGCCTGGGAGATACATCATTTCTGTCCAGCTAGAGTAAAGAAGTTTCAGTGTACCTGTGGCTCTGTCCATGGGGACACCAGAAGGATGGCAAGACAGAAAAAAAAAAAAAGATGGTAAAACCAAAAGCTTAATCTTTGAAATGATTAATAAAGAGAAAGTTTGATTAATAAACCCAAGTCACAATTAGCAAAGCAGAAGTGAAGGAAAGTATAGCCATAAAGTTTGTTCAAATAGTAAAGAGTAAGAAGATATGGTAGAACTTATATGATAATAAAATCTGGATCTTGGATGTAATGGAATAATATTAATAGAAACAATTATGGATATTGTCACAAGACTAGATAAAAAATGAATATATAGTGATATCAAATGTTCCTTCAAAGAAAATTCTAGACTCATATGATGTTAGCATTAATTTTATCAAGTAATGAAGGAAGAAATAATACCAAATCTATTGAAACAATTTTGGGAACTAGCGAAGAAAGAAACAGCTCTTAATTAAATGTATGAAGCGAACATTATATAGATAGCAAAGACAAAGAAATGGCAGGAGAAAAAAATCTATAAACCAAAATTGCATCTAAACATAAACACAGCTAACTTTGACAGTATAGTAGAAAATTGAATCTAGGAACATATGAATAGGATAATTCATCATGACACGTAGATTTTTATTCTAAGAAGACTAGGTTGGTTTAATATTTGAAAGACAATCAATAAACTTTCCTATACTAACAAAATAAGACAGACAAAAATCAATAGAAGCAGAGAGGCGTTTGACAAAATTCAACATTATTTGCAATTATATCTTTAAACAAACTAATGCACAAAAGTGGCTTTCTTAACTTGATAATGGCCATGCATAGGGAATCCATATCTATCAGGACACTTAGTAGGAAAAGTGAGTGTTTTCTGTATAAAGCTGAAAAGTAAAGAATGTCAGCTCTCGGTCACTCCTATTCATCACTGAGCTTGAAGTTCTAGCTAGAGCAATAACACAAGAAAAAGAATAATATAAAAATCTGAAATGATGCCCAGGTATCCAAATTTACAAGATAGAGATAAATACAGATATAAATAACATAGATACAGACAATATAAATATAAATATTCTTTCAGAAATCTAAAACAAAACCTCACTAACGTTAATAAGTGAATTTAGCAATGTTGAATAATAAAAGGCCAATAAATAGGTTAAGCTGATTTTTGCATACTAAAGGTGATTTTGAAAGTTCAGTTCTGAATAATCACATTTACAGTAACATTACAAACACAAAATGTTTGAGAGTAAGGCATAAGCTACAAAGCATTGCTGACAGTTCTTTTTTTAAATTTTTATTTTATTTTTATTGGATATTTTATTTACATTTAAGATGTTATCATTTTTCCCCATTCCCCTCCCCAGATCCAGAAGCCCCCTATCACATCCACCATCCTCCTGCTTCTATGAGGATATGCCCCCATCCACCAACCCACTCCTACCTCCCCACCCTCAAATTCCCATACACTGGAGCATCCAGCCTTCACAGGACCAAGGGTTTCCTCTCCACCTATGCCTGACAAGGCCATCCTCCTCTGCATATACAGCTGGAGCCATGAGTCCCTCCTTATGTGCTCCCAGGCTGGTGGTTTAGACTCTGGGATCTCTGGTTGGTTGGCATTGTTGCTCTCCTCATGGGGCCACAAACCCTTTCAGCTCCTTGAGTCTTCTCTCTAACTCCTCCACTGGGAACCCCTTGATCAGCTCAATGGTTAGCTGTGAGCATCCACCTCTGATTATGTCAGACTCTGGCAAACCTCTAAAGAGACGGCTATATCAGACTCCTGTCAGCTTGTACTTCCTGGTATCCATATCAGTGTCTGCCTTTGGTGACTGCACATGGGGTGGATACCCAGGTGGAGCAGCCTCCGGATGGCACCTCCTTCAGTTTCTGTCCCACACTTTGTCTCCATATTTGCTCCATTGAATATTTTGTTACTCCTTCTAAGAAGGACTGAAGCACCTATACTTTGGTCTTCCTTCTTCATGAGCTTCATGTGGTCTGTGAGTTGTATCTTTAAAGTCTGAATCAGTAGATGTGGCATGCCATGTTTTGAAAGAAAAATCCTTTATTTGTCAATGCCTCCAAAATTATAATAAGTTCAGCAAAATTCTAATCAAAGTCTTGATCTGTCTTGCACAGCAATCAGCAACTGGATTTCAAACTGTCATGCACATATGCTTGGGCGTGGGTCCTCTGGTAATTAAGTGGAGGTACAGGAAGATTCTTTTCAATGTATGCTATCAAAACCATTGCTGGATTGCCACATGGAAAATACAGTACATAATCTTTGTATGATATGTTCCTCAATTTAGAATGATGGTAGATACAAAACTTAAAGACAAAACTTCTGTAAAATTTGTATAAAGAGATGGAATTACCTTCAGCTGTGAACTTGAGACAAACCTGGAGACACTTGGGAATAAGCAGCATCAACTGAAGGCTTTCCTCCATCAGATTGACCTGTCACCGTGTGTGTGTGGAGCATCTCCTTTATTATCAATTGACAAGGGAGGGCTCAAGCCACTGTGGACAGTGCCACCCACAGGCAAGTGGTCCGGGGTTGTATGATAAGGAGAACTAAGCAACCAGAAGGAGGGAGTGGCTGACCTCATTCCTCCACTGATTTCTGCTTCAAGCTCCTGCCTTGAGCTCTTGCCTTGGTTTTCTTTAAATGATGGATTGCAATCTGTAAATTAGAATAAACCTTCTCTTCCCCAATCACATTCGATCACTGTGTCTATCATAGCATCAGAAAACAAACCAGAGCAAGAGATCACAGAAAATCCTTGCAACCTGTGACAAATTAATTTCACCAGTGGCTGAGACAAAACACCTTTTTCAGAGCAGCAAAGTGGAAGAGACAGTTTATTCTGGGTCAGTTTAAGGAGACAGTTCATCATGGTGGATAGCCATACAGCAGGAATGTGGGGTGGTGGCTGGTCATACAGCATCTGCATTGAGAAAGGAGCAACAAGTGAATGTTGGCACTTAGATCCTTGTCATTCTGTTGGAGAGCCTTGGAATATTGCTGCTCATAATTAGAGTGGATTTTCTTACCACAGTTAACCAAGCCCAGAAGCTCCCTCACAGACACACCCAAACACTTATGTTCTAGGTGAATGTGGAGCCTGCCTAGTTGCTCATAAGTGTAATTCTAGCTTCTGGAACACTGGGTCAGGAAGACCCTGAGTTCAAGACCAGCCTGGGATACACAGCAAGTAAAAGGGCAATCAAGGCTACATAGCCAAACCTAATTTAAAAAACACAATCGAGAAAATAGCATGGCTTGCCACAAAGTTGATGAAAGTATTCTTTATGCCAGTATGTGAGAATTGACTTTTATCTATAAAGCAATATCACAATTCCTTAGTAAAGGGCAAGTAGTTCATTCAAAGTGGTTTAATGGGAAAACTCTCTAAGCAAATACTCACAAACGATCAATATGTAAAGCTGGCAATCAAACGAGATGTAGCACAGCAACAATCAAGCAAATGGAGCTGAAAACAGGCTGGATTCTTCACTCTGCCCTTCAGCACAGGATGCAGAAGGCTAAAAGGGGAAGCGTCCATCAGGATGTGAGGAGAAGCAGAACCCTAATCCCCTAGCAATAGGAATGATGAAGTTACTCAGGCAGTTTGAAAAAGAATTAGGTGGTATCTGATAGAATCCAATATACTTTAGCATGTGATCTAGTAATCCCTGGGCATTTGTCTAAGATAAATGAGCGTATGCCCTTACAAAATGCACACAACTGTTCATAGCAGCTTCATTCAAAACAGAGTAAAAAAGCAGGAATGGTTAAAGTGTCCCACAGAAAGTGAGTGGATAAAATATTATATTACATTCACATAGTGGAATCCTATTGAGTAATGAAAGGAAACGGCGGTATACAAAACCAAATGAATAAATTCAAAAAACATTATGCTGAACCAAGAAACTAGACACAAGGGCAAATGTATTACAGATGCCCCTCCACTTGTGATACGGTTACATCCTCAGGAGCCTTCAAAACCTGAAATATCTGAAGTACAAAATTCATTTAACAAAACTCACCTACTGCACATCACAGTTTGGTCTAGCTTAATTTAATGTGCTTAGAACATGTATACTGGGTTAGAGGTGGACAAAACCTTGTCATGCAAAGCCCATTCAGTAATAAAGAGTTGAGCAGCTAGTATAATTTATTTGATACAGTACCCTATGGAATGTTGCTTGTATCCCCTCATGGTAGTGTAGCTGGCTGGGAGCTGTAGCTACTGCTGCTGCTTGCTATCACAAGACAGAATTATGCTGCATATTGCTAGCTTGGGGAAGAGAGCAAATTCAAAATCTGAAGTATGGCTTCTGCTGAATGCATATTGCCCCCACAAGATAATCAGCCTCCCAAAGCTTAGGTACCTTGTATGAAAGGCACTGATTAACACTTCTACTTTGAATCATTTCTAGGTGGCTTATAACACCTAATGCAATGTAAACCTTATGTGTTTAGCCTGTATTGTTTAGGAAGTAATAGAAAGAAAAGCTGCATGTTTTCAATATAGACACATTCTATTCAGACTGTTTTAAATCTTCAGTTGGCTGAGTCCACAGGTCTCTACATGGACTCCATAGGTGTGGAGGGCAAAGTGTATATGATTGTAGGATTTATATTTTACCAACAACACAGTGGATTTGTCATTTGAAAAGAAAAGGAAACCCAGTAGGGGATGAAAACCATTTGAATTTAGAGTTTTCCTTGCCAGTCTTTGAAGCTGACCTGTGCAGTTTCTTGTTTTGCCACACAAGGTCATGAGCACTGACAGGCAGGTGTGGTTGTGGGACAGGCCCAGGGGACAGTAAGCTGACCAACACAGAAGGAAAATGCCTGAGTGAGTTCTGGCAATGCCAAAGCCTGATCAGAGGCAAAAATAAAATAAAATAAAATAAAATAAAATAAAATAAAATAAAATAAAATAAAATAAAATAAAATAAAACAAAACAAAAAAAATGATGATGACGTGGAATTTAAGTAACTAAAATGAGACAGAGATGAATCACATAAAACACAGCAGAATTCTTAAAATGGGAGTTGATCCTCTAATCCACCCAGGGAAGATAGTTTTGTAGTTGAACCTTAGCATGTAAGAGCAGCAAGGAAGTCACATGGCATTCGTTACTTTTCTCAACAGAGGGGAGTCACGCCAGCAAAGGGTAGACCATGTGATCCTGGAGCAGAACTCAAGACAGACTTGCTGTGAGGATGTCTCCTCTAGCAAGAAAGCAAAAGATGACTAGCATAACATCTTACAAAACAACAGAGGGACCTCCCCAAGGCTCTGAGCTTGTGACCAAGGTAGCAGAGAGGACTCTTAAGTAGAAACGATAGTTTCAATTTGGATCCAAAATGTACAGCACCTTTTCGGCTGCATCTAATTTAACACCAATCTAGTAGGAATGGGAAAAAATAAGAGGAAAAATAATTGTGACTATCATGATTGACCAAACTTATTAAAACCTATCCGCTGTGTTCTGAGAGTCATTGGCTAATGCTGGGACTCAGACAATTAATGACTGAGCTCTCTAACAGGTACCTGTAGTGCAGGCATCCTACGTTGCTGTGATGGCCATATGCTTGAGACACCAGATGGGGAGGGGATGTCATTCTGCTGTGAACGATGAGGAGCCAGACAGAAGGCTATCTCAGTGCCGAACAGGTGCAGACGGCAGGGTGTCTTTCAGGTAGAGCCAGCATTTTCTTCAGGGAAGCACTTTCTACCGTCTAAATAATTTCAGCCAGCTTTTGCTTAAGAACATGAAGTTATTCACAGCCTGCAAATGAAAGACTTCAGCTGAACCTTATTTAATTTCTTGGTACTAGGGACTAAAGCTAAGGTGTCATGCACCAGAGGCAAACTGTACCACTGAGAGACAGCCCCAGCTCGAGGTCTGAGAGCTTTAGAACAACCTTATAGCGGGCTACTGTGTGTATTCGTGACTACACTGAGTGATGGTTGAGCGTTAGGCTTTACCTTGATATGCGTACATAGATGATTCAGCTCCCAGGGCACGACAGTGGGGAGCTGGTTATTGCTGTATTACGCATGTCTCCCGGAGGTATACGAGTGAAGCCTGGTTCTTAGATGCACCACTTAGACGTGCCATGTTGAAGAGGACTTTGGGACCCCAGTCACACCCCACTCTCACTCTCACTGGCTTGCCCTCTGTTTTGTCTGCCACAAGACAAGTGGCTCTGCTCTGTGATAAGCTCCCCCTACGGGATTCATTGCCTAACTACAAGCACAAAAGATGGGCCAACCAATCATGTGCTAAAACCCTCAAATCTGGAGCCAAGATAAAATGTTCCTCAGTGTGAGTCTACTTATTGAAGGGTTTTAAAATTTGCATTTATGTATTTATTGGAGCGTTGGGGGTGGGCATCCACATAGCACAGTGCATGTGTGGAATTAAGAGGACAGCTTGCAGGACTTCATTGTCTCCTTCCATTGTGTAGGGTCCTAGGGGTTTGAACTCAAGTTGTCAGGCTTGACTGGGAGCATCTTGCTGGCCCCGTCTCCCTTTTCCAGGCATTTTTTAAAGTAGTAGAAAGAGAGAATGGTAGTGTATTCTTAGTGTGATTGTACTCATGAGCGCCTTAAAGAGGCAGTAATGCTAGCCTTTGTGTTAAAAGTGGTGAAATGCTTGAGTCCAGCTTCTTCTAGAAACAAACAAACAAGCAAGTACAACAAAAATGTAATGTCTTTTAATAGCAAATGTACAGGACCAGCACAGACATACGTAGGGCAACTCAGAAAAGCACAGTGAATGGTAGAATCTATTCTGTGCAAATTAAAGTGACACAGGGAATCAGGGTGATGGCCCGTTAGTTCATCACTATTTTATGACCTACATAATGACTGAGCTGCCACACAAGATGAAGTAGTAACTTACAGAGAACCTTACAGAGGGCTTAGGAAGTTACAAAGAGGAGACCTTTTAGACTTAGCATACTATCTAAATATGAAAAGAGAGTTAAATGTCATGTACAAGCCTAGGTCTAGCTGATTGGATTTAAACCAGAGACTGCACCTACAGGGGGCTGCTTCCATTACCAGCACAGTTTGCATGGGAGTTTAGGAAGGGGCATTCACAGAGAGGGGCACCTCTTGGCTGGAACTATTGTTGTGTATTGAGCTGCTTCAATGAATCCTGCAAACAGGCTTAAGTTTAATTATCACATCCTTTATTTCTGTATAATATTGTGAAATTGTGTAAATGGAACTTAATAAATAGGTCCTACTGTAAACATCCATGTGTATGCCATCCTGTAAGTGTTAATATATAAAATCTTTCCTCGCTGTTAATTGTGTTTGGCAGCTACGATCAAATCTTTGACTATAGCCACTAAATTCTTGAAGACCGAGAGGTAACCTTTCAAGGCTCCTTAGCTGAGACAATTTCCAGTGATCACTGGCTTCTTTTGCTCCTTTGTTTAGAGTTCCTCCACCCTGACTAGAAACAATATTTCATTGTAATATAGCACATTTTAGCTAACAGCTCAATTCTCTCCCTGATGGAATTACTACTAAGATCTCTGCGCATAGATGAAAGACTGGAATCAATTCACAGTATTTCGATTAGGTCCTAGCCTTAATATAATACAGATTCATAAAACAAATTTGAAAATATTATTTGTTGTGTGGCCTAAAATAGTTTGAATACTAGTGGAATTCAAAGGTTAGTGAAACGTCACTTGTGAACCCTGTCCCAGTAGCTGATGAAAATAATGGATCTTTCACTGTTTCTACCGGGATTTCCACCTCCTGGTTGACTTTGGCCCCTTCCATTTTGCTGCCTCTGGGTTCCTACTGAGTTCCATTTAAAATGCCTTAATCACACACACAGTATACATTCACTGATAAGTGGATATTAGCTCAAATGCTCAGAATACCCAAGATACAACTCACAGACCACATGAAGCTCAAGAAGAAGGAAGACCAAAGTGTGGGTGCTTAGGTCCTTCTTAGAAAGGAGAACAAAATACTCATGGAAGCAAATGAGAAGACAAAGTGTGGAGCAGAGACTGAAGGAAAGGCCATCCAAAGACTGCTCCACCTGGGGATCCATCCCATATACAGTCACCAAACCCAGACACTATTGTGGATGCCATGAAATGCATGCTGGCAAGAGCCTGATATAGCTGTCTCCTGACAGGCTTTGCCAGAGCCTGACAAATACAGAGGAGGGTGCTCACAGCCAACCAGAGGACTGAGCATGGGGTCCCCAATGAGGTCCCCAGTGAAGGAGTTAAAGAAAGGTCTGAAGGAGCTGAAGGGGTTTGCAACCCCATAGGAAGAACAATAATATCAACCAACCAGACCCCCCAGAGCTCCCAGGGACTAAACCACCAACCAAAGAGTACACATGGAGAGCCCCATGGGTCCAGCTGCATATATAGCAGAGGATGGCCTTGTTGGACTTCAATGGGAGGAGAGGCCTTTGGCCCTGTGAAGGCTTGATGCCCCAGTGTAGGGAAATTTGAGAGTGGGAAGTTGGGAGTGGGTGAGTAGATGGTGGAACACCCACATAGAAGCAGGGGATGGGGGATGGGATAGGGGGTTTCGAGGAGGGGGGACTGGAAAAAAAGATAACATTTGAAATATAAATAAAGAAAATATCCAATAAAATGCCTTACTCATCTAGAGTCTGCCAGATTTGGTGCTTATTTGGGGGAGGTGTCTCAAAAATCGGGTCTACTCTGCTTATGTGTGTGCTGCCTCCTTAGTCTCCCAAATAGCTCTTCAGTGAAGTCAACTTTGTTTATTTGTTTTTAACTAATGCTTGATTACATCCTTGTTAAGTCCTTTTTTTCCTAATTTTGTATCTTTCACAGTTCATTCTCTGCTTTCTGAAAAAAACTGAATATTTAATCTTCAAATCTCCTCATTAATAATAAAGAAAATTAGGGATATACTTACTCTCTCTGTCAGAAGGTTAGATGTCAGATCTCTTTATTTTGTTTGCTTCTTGGATTAAAATTAAAATTCTCTTGTTTTTTGTTATTGTTGTTTTGAAACAAGCATGACCAAGATATCTTGTTTATTATAAGTAAAGGCTCCAATAATTGTTTTACTAGCCTAATATAAAATTTTGAACTCATAAGATTACCCATTAGAATCTTTAAAATTTATTCAAGTTTTCTTATAGCCAGTGAAAGGTTTCTCTCTCTCTCTCTCTCTCTCTCTCTCTCTCTCTCTCTCTCTCTCTCCTCTCTCTCCTCTCTCTCTGTTTCTCTCCATCTCTGTGGTGTGTGTGTGTGTGTGTGTGTGTTGCCCATACATGGGCGTGGGTCCTGTTGGGCTGAGTTGTGGATCCCACATGTCTGTCTCCTAGGCAACTGGAATCACTGCTCAGTGAGCAGAAGTGCAGGAATTTCACTCCACATGGCGCCAGGCAGACACCTGCTATGAGAAGTCGAAGAACTCCACTCTGGGCGTGGGAAGATATCAGTCTGAGGTCTTGGGTCGTCAGTCCCTGCGCAGAGGCAGCTGGTGAGATACCAGCGGTCTCAGCCCTTGGGCACCCAGGCACCACTGGGAGATCACAGAAGGAGTGATACAGAGTGGATGGAGGGCATATGGGTTGGACTGGCCCACAGCAGAGAACGACGATGGAGAGAAGCTCAGGTGGTGAGGGAGAGAAGCTCCAGTGGCGTCCCACAGGGTGGATGAGACTCCTGATCGAGTCAACTCGCTTGGCTGGGTCATGGCTGGCTTGGCTAGCTTGCTTGAGTTGGTGGGTCTCCGTGGCTGGAACTCAAAGAAGTCCTCCGGAGGGAGATTAGGGGTAGGTCATTAGTTGAGGGCCCCCTTTATGGTTCTCCACGCTGGCCCCCAAAGACATGAGGAAGTCCATGATCTTAAAATGTTTATTATCATGGTGGAAAGTGGAAGAAGCTGTACCCTATGTCCTCAGGGTAGGCCTGAGGTTAAATATCTTTTGCAAGGAGGAGGGTCTGGGAAGGAATGCTTAATTGGTTATGCCCTTTGGCCTTTAGGTGTCTCATTAATATGGAGATCTCTTGAGGCTCTACAGCCTGCAGTCACACCCTCTACCTGTGCTACCTGTGCCATGTGACATAAGGCCACAAACCTTTCTTTGGGTGAGGTTGTGGATAAGTGAAAGAAACCTGGGCCCAGGAGCAAGGCCGAACATCTACTGTCCCACTAGGATAACTGGAGTTCAAAGCAGACTCAACTGGGTACCCCACTGCCTCTCATAGCCCACTGCCCCATGGGTGTGTGTGTGTGTGTGTGTGTGTGTGTGTGTGTGTGCAGGTGTGCAGGTGTGCTTACCTGTGACTGCACATATGGAGGTCAGAGGTTGACATCAAGTGTCTGCCTCCATCACTCCCACATTATTATTAATTATTATTATTATTTATTATTATTATTATTATTATTATTATTATTATCACCTGATACAGAGTCTTACAATGAACTGGGAACTTGCTAGTTCAGCTGGAGTGACTAGCCAGCTAGTCCTTGGAATCTGTCAGCTTTTGCCTGTTCAGTGCTAGTGTCACAGATGTGTGCCTTCATATCTGGATTTTCACACAGATGCTGCAGATCCGAACTCAGGCCCTTATACTCACAGGGCACTTTACCCACAGAGCCTTCTCTCCAGCACCTCCCCATTTTGTACTAAGGATTTATCTAAGAGCCCCATGATGGGCAAGGGCTGTACCACTAACCAATAGCCCTAGCCCTCATTTTCTTTGTATTATTTAAAAATCAGTATAATATATTAGTGTATATATACACATATATAATAGCAATAACATTTCTTTTCACACAGACTACAAAACGTTATATTTTTCTCCAGAATTCAAGAAGCTGAAGCAAAATGATTGTAATGACATTGAGGCTAACTTGTGTTATATACCAAGTAGCAGGCTAGCTAAGGCTATATTACAAGATGACCTTGCTGTGGTCACAGGCTTTGGTATAGTGCTTTAGGCACTTTGCAGAGCCGTTTCTGAGGGTTTGCCCTCCTGCTTGAGAGTGGGTTAAGCACATTCCTGAGCAATCTCTCCTTATTGCTGGTGAGAGGAAGGCAAAGGTGTGGCTGACTCCTTACTTCCCTGTCTCTTGCCTTTTCCATGTTCAGGGCTCATTCTGGTTTGTCTTTCAGCTTAAATTGCCTATTGGCCTCTTCTTGAGTGTTGTCACACTTGTGGTTGATGTGTAAAGTTCTCTCTGAGTTGATTCTTTCATCTTTGTCTTCGGGGGTAAATCAGAGGTTGAGCATAGGATTCTGACTGTAGCGTTTTTCCTCAGTACGAATAGAGGTTGTATCATTGTCTTCTCATTTCTTGTTTGCCAGTGAGATGCAAGCCAGTCTGATTCTTTACCCACTCACCATACCCCGGGGTAAAGCCTGTTTCCTTCACAGAATATAAGTTACATGTTTATGTGTGACCCAGAAGTGCACTGCAGTATCCCTGTGGGATGGAGCATACACCATATGACACTCGTCTTTCCTCATCAACTCAGTCTGCAACTGAGGGAACCCACTGAGCCTCAGGTCTATCCTCAGCTTCCCCACAAGTTCTTCTAATATTTGTTCAGATTTGTTTTCATCCTTCTTCCTCCTGCTTTGCTTCATATGAAACATTTGTGTGCGTGTGTGTGTGTGTGTGTGTGTGTTTGAATATGTATGTAAAGTATGTGTGGTATATGTATATGTATGCGTGTGTGCTTCTGTCCATTCATGTGTGCAGAGGCAGAAAAGAAAGTCCAGGCTGCTGCTCTATTATTCGCCATCCTGTTCCCTTAAAACAGTGTCTCTCAGCGGTAGAGTGCTGATCTCAGCTGCAGGATGCTCTATGTTCAATCTAACCTACTAGAGGGGAGAGGGAGGGATGGAAGGAAGGAGGAAGGGAAGAGAGAGAAAGAGGAGAAGGAGGCAGCAGTGGCTGGCAGCCAGTTTTAGTAAGATCATCATTCATTTTTGTTCATCTTCACAAGGCTTATATTTTCATGTGCAGTCCATGGGGCATAGGTTAAATTCACAGATGCAGACATACACATAAACACACACCCTTCTTATCAGTGCTGGGGATTTGAATTCAGGTCCTCATGCTTGTTTAAACACATTCATTTGATCACTGAGCCATCTTTCCAGTCTCTCTCTCTCTCTCTCTCTCTCTCTCTCTCTCTCTCTCTCTCTCTCTCTCTCTCCCTATATATATATCCCCATTATACTTCTGTTCCTACCTTCACAAATATCTTTTTATTCCACTGATCTATGCCTTGAAATATATTTTTCTCTTAATAGTCTAGATCAGTAGTTCTCAACATTCCTAATACTGTGACCCTTTAATACAGTTTCCCATGTTGTCATGATTTCCAACCATAAAAGTATTTTTGTTGTTACTTTATAACTGTAATTTGTCACTGTTATGAACCATAATGTAAATATCTGAGATACAAGGTATCTGATAGGAGACCCCAATAGGGTTGTGACCCACAGGTTGGGAACTGCTGGTCTAGACAAATAATTGGAATTTCAACACTGGCATTTTCTCTCTCTATTCAATTACAGGATTGAAAAGAGCATGTTTGGTTGAGAAAACATGGGTGCTTTTAAAAATCATTTCAGAAATTCTTCTGAGGTTTGAATCTTCTGGCTGTCCATCTGTCTGTTTGTTTAATTACTATGTCAATTCCAGAAGCTCTACTTTGTTGGCATATGCCTTCTCTGTTTTGATACTGTAATTTTCTAATTGTTGGGTGTTTTAAATGAATTTTGCCTTGTCAATACTGTGCAAATGCTGAATGAGTTGGGGAAAATGCAACAATATCTCCTGAGATAAAGAGTATATAGTGACTGTGGCCTCCATTCCAATCCATATGATATGCTCCTTTCCCCACTCCTAGCCTCAAGGACAAGAACCTGTTCAGCACTGTGAGAACTAGGCCCTTTAGAATAGGCTATCGTTGAGCTGCAGAGCTTCTACCTTGGAGACGACAGATAGCTATAAGAAAGGTTTGCTCCAAGATTTGAGGTGTGTGTCTTTCTAGTCCTGAGGATAATTTCCAGTTCTCATCCAGCACTCAAAAAATGAAGACCTACAGAAATATCCTCATAGCAATTCAAGCAGAGCTGTCAGCATCAGGCTGCCCTCTAGCAGGACACATGTGGCTCAGGAGATAGATTAAAGTTAGAAATAAGAGGTCATAGATGTATGTGGGTCTCCTAGGTACTAGGTCTGTTTTTATCACTCAAAAAATATCTTTGAGGCAATCTCCTGAAAGGCCAGAATAGAAGCTGCAGTAACAGCATGGGCTACTAATTGGTGTTAGTGCTTTCAGCACTAAGTTTTGAGATCATTGAATTTCTCAAGGAAAATGGAACTTGTCATTCTCTATCCAGCATTTAAGGCAGAATATTCATGTTCTGTGGTGTCAGTGAGAGAAGACAAGACTAAATCAGTTTTGATTATAGTGTCTACCATTCAGTTAGTAATAATAACAAAATTAAGGCTTACTTCCTCTATGCTCTATGGGTTTTTTTTTGTCTATTAAAATTAGGAAGTGGAAGTGACTGCTACTTCTTAATAAATACAAAAAGTACTCATAAGTAAATAATAATTTCTAACAATACCCTAACCAGATGCCTAAATATTCTGGTTAAGGAAGTGTGTTATCTTCCTAGAGCAGGAAGAAGTACGTCTTTTGTTTGTTTGGGTGTGCATTTAAAGTTTTATGTGGTACAATTTGTGAATGTGGGCTATCTATATTTACATAGATATTTGCATGTAGGTTAAAAATCCATATATCATTAGTACACAACTCATAAAATTTCCACATTGAACACATCTGTATAATTGACACCCAAATTGAGCAATAGCATCCTACAACATTTGACAAGGTCCTTCATGCTCCTTCACAGTCACTATCTGTACATCCAAGGAGAGTTATGATCCCTAGCCTCAACAGCTTAAAAGATCCTTGCAAAGGCAGTAGACCTTGGCTTTTGCTATCAAACTCGTAATAATGAATGCTTATTGGATGAATTGTAAGTGAATGAAATAGAACAACAAACCAATGATCAAGTAAGTGGTGATCTGCATTCAAGTTGATTAATCTGAAACAAGATATTAAATCCCACTAACCCTTGTCCAACTCATCCAAAACTGGAAATGGCGATGTCAATTTAATAAAATTGACATAAGCTTTAAGTTAAAGAATGTGGAACCTGTTCCTGGCACCACCTAGAATAGAAGCTAGGTTCCTGTTCTTCCTCACAGCTCCATGGTCCCAGAAATAAAATTCAGACTCAAAATATGTTTACAGATACCTTGGCCATATAGCTAGGCTCTTCTCTGACTAGATCGTAACTAAGGATAACCCACTTATTCTAACCTAATTTCTGATATGTGGCTGGTTACCTGTGTGTGCTTCTTGTTACAATATCACCCCTGGCTCTATTCTAGAATTCTTTCTCCTCCAGGATATCCCACCTCTATTTACTGTCTAAGCCATAGGTTTTTTTAATTAACAGGTGATTCATCCATACAATGCACAAGATATTCTCTCTACAATTTCCCTTTTTAGTCCAATAAAAGACTTTTTCTTTCAAATATATGTTGAATACAAATATAACAATTTTGAAATAATTATAAAAAATATAAAATATACTTGTATACTTTATATTTTTGATATATACTTGTTCAGTCCATTTATATTTGTGAACTTAGATAAAGTATTCTACCATCTATCCTATCTTGTTGACTCAGGATTCTCTAAATCATTTTCTACCTTAGCTTTTATTAACTTAAAAATATTTTCTTAGACCTAGAACATTATCTTAAATTGTAAACAACTGAAGCTTATAATAATACTATGACTATCTAGTCTTCAAACCTATCAGAGACCTGAAAACAAATAAATATTATCTGAGCATACAGGATGTGCAGGGATGCAGCTTCCAAAAATTATAGAAATGGCAGAGAAAAGTGACAGCTTTTACAGTCCCGAGTATTCTCTAATGTTCGAGATTTATCTTCAGTCTTCTGGCCCAGAATATCTGACAGACCTTTTGTGAAGAAGGAATTATGAAGGACTTGTTTATGCTGTCTTGGCAGAGTTTGGTAGTCTACTTTCCTGTGTCTGTCTATCCTTTCTGGACAGCAACTTTTTCATTACATGAGACAAGTTTAGATTGAGATGTGGATTTATTGAGATGTGGAATTGAGATGTGAAATAATTCTTTGCCTGTTTTCCTTTCTGTACATAGGGGATTCTTATTGATTTTTTTGACTCATCAGCCATATCTGGTTGAAGTAAACTAGCATCATGTCAAGTCTGTCTTGTGTATCTATACATTGGTTCCTTGAATTCCATAATCACTCTGGCCCCTATTCTTCATCTGTTCATAAACCTCCTGCTCAATCATCACCACTCTCAGCTGCTTTCTGCTCCTCGTGTCATCCTTAGCATAAAAGATACAAGAAAGGGCATGCCTCTTCATTGCAAAAGTACCACACTCAGCCTGTGCTCTGTGAATTGCTATTGTATTTATGAAGTTTGCAAAATAAAAAAGAGTAAACATAGAACAATTAGTTTCTCGTGCAAAAAGAAACACTAGGATTCACAAGCTTTACTTTCTACATTTTGAGTCAAATATCTGAAGATAAATATTTGTACAATTAATTGTATTTACTTTAACTGGTTGCTTAATTTCCCTTTTTGCCATTTACATAGAATACAAAGTGAAAATAGTCTAGATGATTCCATTCTCTGAGTACAGTCAGGAAAATTGTCCCATTCAAATGGTGGTTCTGGATCTCTCCTTGGCAAGAATTGCCAACTGGTTTAGGAATTCTTTTCAGTATTTCCATTATGCATCTGTAGCTACAAAATTGCAAGACTTGGAAAGTTTTCTACAAATACCATCTGAGAAGTCAACAAGAAGCCTGTCATGTTTGCAGAGTATGTTTTATATTACTAATAATATAAAATATGTAGTTGAATGCCTATTATAATATTACCAGTATCAATAACAATGATCAGAGTAACAATAATTTATTAAGTATTTTTTGAACTCTGTGAATCAAATGACTACCTCAGTGCTACTATACCCTATTCTTAGCATTTTTAGTCTGGCACAAACCAGTTATACAGTCTCACCAAATGGCTAAAAAGCAAACAGAGGTGACGTTCAGTACTTTGTTGCGTTATCTCCCTCAATTGGAAATAACTGTGTGAAACAAAAAGCCTTATCTCCATTCTACAGATAACAAAACTGAACAGCAGAGTTGTTAAACAACTCATCAAAGCCACAGCACCTAAGGGTGTGCAGATCTGCCTTAGTCCAGCCTGGGAAGTACTCTCTATTCTTCTAGGTGATGGGCCTTTGTGGAACCACAGGAAGAAATCCTTCATAGAACAGCTGAAATCCCTTCATTATGTATGGACACTTCATCACATGCCGTCTCCCATCTCCCATCTTATTCTTTTCAGAAATGGAAGTCAGTGTGTTAGAGAGACATCCCAGCAGAAGGTCGTCAAAGAGAGGACAGGAAGGGTTGTGATTAACTACGGATCTGAACATCTGAACCTGGAGCTGAAGGCCACATTGCAGCTAGTGCTGAACTAAGTTGACCACCAACTCAGAGAAAAGTAGACTGTTTAAAGGGTCCTCATCACAGCACCACAAGAACAATTAGAGGATGGGGGTGCTTGACTGGGGAGGTGAGATTAAGACTGCACTAATTATCATTTCTCTGAGCTTTGACTGGGGCAGAGGGGGAAAAGTGTTGATAAATACCCACTGGATGTGGTCATCTTTGATTGTGGGACTTACAGGTGCCTCTCCAGGCAAGAAGATGCTGCCCATAAGAAAGCAAAGTGGGTTGTGAGGTGTGTAGGGTGCCTTCTGCTAATCTTCTCTGATGCTTCTAATGATACTCAAGTTTCTTTCTCCAATTTCTAGGTGGGAGGGTTAAGCTTAGTATCTACTTCTCTGAGGTGAGACATCATACTGATATCTTAGGAATAAGCCAGGCTTAATCACAAGTTTAAACATTTCTGCTACATCCTAACTTAATCCAATGAAGGAAGGGGAAGCATCCCTTGCCGTAGTGTGCTGAGTGATAACCTTTCAACTACCACCTGCCAAAATCTCACCTTGTGTTACTCTGCTCTAAAGTTTCGTTATACAAATCCTATGTTGCTAGCCACCATCTGCTTTTATTCCTCATTCATAGTCCACTGCCTTGTTCCTCGGGAGTTGTATTCAGGAAGATAGAATCTCACCTCTCACTAATTTTTTAGCCTGTTTATTTACTGTATCTCCAAGTGCTTAAATGGATCATGCTAATAGACTACTATAGAATAAATGCTCTCAGACTGTTCTTAATTGAATGGATAGATGGGTAAACAGTACATACATAGTTGACACTGTACCCTTCAGCCATCATTTTTACAGTGGTGCTCTAGAATGTGTGACATCTACAACCAGAGACAGACTTCATTGAATTTAGAAAAGTAAGCATTCTATATGACATGTGGAAAGCGTTTATATAATTTGGAGGTTCCTACCTTAACTGTAAGACACCAAACAAAATGTTAATTTCAGAAACCTCTACTAAGTGGTGAGCCCTGCGGAAAGCATGGTACCATCACTTAGGCCATGACAGTGTTTCTTTTCCCTTTCCTATCTCATTTCTAGAAGCAATTCTACTTCCAGAGTAAAGGTGTTATGTACCTTGTTTTAATCCCAACCCTCATGGTATCTTTTCTTCATTTGCAAGTAGGATAATAATTTCTCTCCTAGAGAGGTGTTGTGGGGATTTAATGAAATCCTGCAGTATCTGAGTGTTCATACATACAAGTGACAGATATTATAGTTCTTGACTTTTTGTGCTACATCAGTTAAGGAAAGAAGAGCAGTGCTCTCGGGATGTTCTTAATTCACTGTTGCTAGGTCACAGGCTTGGTATGCCACCATGATGTTTCTGAACTAGCACTGCTTTTCTGACTTTGTTGTTTTACCTCAACAAAAAAAAAAAGAAAGAAAGAAAGGAAGGAAGGAAGGAAGGAAGGAAGGAAGGAAGGAAGGAAGGAAGAAAGGAAGAAAGGAAGAAAGGAAGAAAAGAAAAAGAAAACACTACATTTTCACCCTGAGATTCTACATGACAACTCTAATCTCCACAGGCAGAAGCTGTAGGAGTTTTATTCCTGTCTAGGCTTGTACAGTGACCAAGCATGTCAGTTTGGGGTGAATAGTTACACCCTCTATATTCCAGCCCTGGTGCAAGGTACTGAGGCTACCGTGACTCTTGCCTGGGAGAAACAGCTGGCAGAGAGAATGGGACCTCAAGTTTTCATGATAATAGACTGACATAATGGTAAGAACATTCAAGCTGTTCTGGAACGAGGAAAGTGGGGTGCTCAGTACAGTCGGGTAGGATACATTTCTTGCTGTATCATGGACTGGATGGAGTATTGCACATGGAGGAAGGAGAAAGTAGTTTGCAAGGAGTGAAAGTCCTGAGCATCAAGGGATGACAGGTATGCAGAATTTACATATAGAGCTGCAAATACAAGCATCTCCCAGGAAGCCAGAACCCATGAAAGATATTTATCTAGAGAATGGTGATATAGGTATTGGAAGACTGGGAAGCAAAAGAAAATGCCACCATAATCTTGTATACAGGGACACCAACTTGTCAGCCTGTGGAGGAACTAGGATCCTAGGACATGTGCATCTACCCTGGCCTTTCAGGAGCAGGAATGTGGGGGTGAAACGGCTGAGGAGGATGCTAAGAAGATTCGGAGTTGAATGGACATTGCTATGGTAATTCTGACAAAAAGTACAAGTTAAGTCAAAAGAGCAGGACACTTGTCCCATTGCTGCCTTCCATCCTTACTTAATGGCTCCTGCTGAAGCACCTGATAGGAACTCAGCTGACAAAAAAAAGGTGCTTTGGAGTCCCAACTCAAGCACAAGGCAGAAGGTGGAGGGTGTATATGGGGTGGAAGACACAGCAGATTTGCAGGAATATGGATGACATTGAGTGTCAGTGCAGGAGGAGTTGAGTTTATGACACTAATAGTTGGAATAGATCCTTAGTAATTCATCGAAAATATATTTAAGAAATGATGAAATGGAAGTATTTTTTTCCTTTTCCCCTCTAACCAAAGCACTTCATTGTTTAAAGACTAATTGAAAAAAATATGTAGCAAACTCTAAGAATGTAATTATAATTAAATGGCTATTTTTTTAAACATAGGAAAAACCCTGGAGAATCTGTTTAGTAACTAGCAGTGTTCCTGAATAGTCCTATCATATAGTAAATGGGTCAGACCATTTATTACAACCCAGTCATATCTTCTCTTCATTATTTTATCCTTGCGATTTCCAAAGGTGAGCAGAAGAATTCCATCAAAGAAGGAAGGTACATTGTAGAGATTGGCAATTCTCCCTGGCCCACATCTTCAGCTTGTATATTTCCACAGAACATCGTTTTGTATGACATTCTCAAAGGGAGTACTGGATGTGATTCTCTAGGGATCTGTAATGGAAGTGGACAGACTGACTGGAGAAAGTGTATGAGTGTGAGTCTGTAGCAATAAACATTGTTATTCCAAATACGACTTAAGGATGTTTGAGCCGAACAGGCCCATTGTATTGAGTTCTTTTTCTTCTAGTTGACCACCCACTTTTTATAGCTGTTCTTTACTTTTATGTTCTTTTGCTGATGAAAGCAAGAATCTGTCAAACATTGAAAAGTAATAACGTAAGTATGATAGTGTGTACAAATCAATAATGCATTTTAGAACAGTTACTAATGTAAATCCCACGTGTCCTTTCTCACGAATGGATTTTTATATTTGCCAGAGAGTAACAATCGCTTTAATATGTATTGCTAATTAAAAAGTTTGAATAATTTCCAGCAGATATTAAGTAATTATTGGCATTTCCATGTCAGCACCAGTAAATAATTATCTCACCTTGTATTACATAATTAAAATTACAATGCACCCCCCCAACAAATATTAAACAGTCATAAATAATTGCAGTTGTTCACAGGTACCAGCCGTGCACCGACTCGGTTATGTTTGTAATTTAAAATGACATTTTTCATTTGACTGCTGATTTATGAAATTTTTTTTAAAAAATCAATTTGCCTTTCGTAATGGGCTAATGCCCTTTGGGGATATACCAGATGTTCTCCGACCCAAGGTTGGCAGCTAGGCAGCAAAAAAATTAGCCAGGCATATTGATGTAAGACCTAAACAAGGAAAGGGTAGTAATAATGGGTGTCTGGGTAAAATAAATTAAAAGACTATCTGCTGTAACTGGTCCATGGGATTCTCAGCCTGGTGATTATGGGCTGGTGTACAGGTGGGTGTCTGTCAGATCTGCTTCCCTTATCCATGTTTCCTCCTAGTTGCCACTGCCAGACCACAGGACTTGTCTAAACCAGCAATTTCCTCTGACATGGGTCAGAAAATTGTGGAAAAAGAAATGGAGTTTCTTCAAAATGCCTTGCTATACCTGACATCTTACAGACTCCATTGCACGAAAGGAAGGACAGATTCGCTTAGGGAAGCTCTCAAGAGTTAGCAGTCTAAAATTCTGATTAGTTTAAGCCTTCAGCATCTGAAAGTAGTGATTGTGCACTAGGGGTGCTGGTTGTTGTTGGTTTTAAGGTTTTGTTTTTGTTATGTTTGTTTGTTAGTTTGTTTTAAAATGGGATAGTATTCTGTAGCCTAGGATGGCCTGGAACCCACTGTCTTAGTTAAGGTTTATATTGCTGTGACAAAACACTATGACCAAAATGCAAATTAGGGAGGAAAGAGTTTCTTTGGAGTTGGGACAGGAACTCAAGCATCGCAATAACCTAGAGGAGGAGCTGATGCACACACCATGGACTGGCTTACTTCTCATGGCTTGCTCATCCTGCTTTCTTACGGAACCCAGGACTACCAGCACAGGGCTGGCATCACCCATGATGGTCTGAGCCTTCACCCGTTGCTCACTAATTGAGAAAATATCTCACTGCTGGATCTCATGGAAACTCCTCATTCAGGCTCCTTTCTCTCTGATGACTCTAACTTATGTTAAGTTGACGCACAAAGCCAGCCACAATAGAGTAGACTAACCTGACTAACCTCAGATCTGACTTAGACTTCTTAATGTTAGGATTACAGTCCTCAGCCAGCACACCTGGGCAGTTCCTTATCTTTTAAACAGAGAGATAACTAACTCCTATCATTCCTTTATCTCAAGCAATTCAGAGGTCTGTTTGTATGTAGTCTAGAACAGCATGTGGTCATTGCCCATCCTGTGAAGGTGTGAACATCAGTCATTGTGGAGACAGATCATCTCCACCTCTGTTAATGACTGATGGTTCTGGGTCATTTAGAGCACCTGCCCCCACCTTCGCTGTAGGTGGATCCTGACCATCTGGACTGACACCTGCCTGGGGTTATTTCAATGCTTCCAGTAAGCAGATGGCAACATCCAGTGAACTTCTAACTGTTTGCTGAATGATAGTTTCTCCTCCAGACCGTTATATTCCAGGAGGGCAGAGTCCATGCCTACATTAATCAACAATGTGTTACTAGCAATTAGTCCAGAGTAAATATTTATTCAATTAATTGTTGATTAAGATCTTAAAATAGGGAGAGTAAAAATGTCCAAGATTCTTTTAGTAAAACAGTTTGTTGTTTAATTGCTTCTTAATTGTTTGGTTAATCATTAAAGAACTTCATTGTTCATAACAAATAACACCCACTCTTTATGATTAGCTAAGAGTATCCACGATGAAAGACAAACATGACTATAAGCTATTCTCTTCCCTATTCTACCCCAGCCCAGCTCCATTCTATGTGACTTTCAGTAACAAGCATATGTCTAATGACCCAATGCTGTGTCAGAACATGGAGTCCTCCATAGGTCTTGCCATTTGTATATGGTATTGTATGTGCTAATGGGCAACATCATTCTTTGCACAAGAATTGAATCATCTAAGCTCTCAAATTAGATTGAAATTCATTTTGTGTTTTTAAATCTCAGGTAATATGTGCAGGTAGCAGTCTCTATTGGAAAAGGGAGTGGTTAAAGGCCTGTAAGGGAGCCAGAGCAACACAGGGTTTTGGGTGATGAAGAAAGTATGGTAGACCATCAGCTCAGTGGAGAGGTTGGCCTCCATCTCTATAGGTGGCTCATCCTGGACCTTTGGATCTTTATCTGCTAGCTGCTCAAGGCAGTATTCTAAGCACACTGTCTCTTGCTTGGAGTCCTCCTTCTACAGGGAACACTGGAAGTGTTGGATGAGAAGGGAAACAGAAAGAAAAGACCAATATACTCAGAATAGTTCATATCCTGGTGTGGCATTATGTTCAGAAACTCAAGAGAATGTATGCTTAATCTGTGCAAAAGCCACTTCTGAGAGTTTGCTGATGTAAGTAGACGGTTGAAGGCACAGGACCAAAGGGGATGCTGCAGAAAAGCTGGAGAATTGCAGCTAGGGTGGATTCTATGACAAGCCCTGGTCAGTTAGAAGATTATATCGAGATAGTGCTTTAAAATGAAAGGTGTTTACTCT
This sequence comes from Grammomys surdaster, assembly GCF_004785775.1. NCBI lineage: Eukaryota > Metazoa > Chordata > Mammalia > Rodentia > Muridae > Grammomys > Grammomys surdaster. The sequence continues at coordinate 9,947,835 of NW_021604598.1, read as the reverse complement.
TGTAACAAGTAGATTTGAGTGAGTGACACCTGCGTTTTCAAATATCTCTGCTTAGGGGATCACAGCAGTTCATAAAACTGAGTGACCTTTTGAAAACATACAGTATTTGATGAATTTCTACATGTATAAATGCCTACATTGAAAAAAATCTATCCATATATAAATTTCCAAAGGCACTATATCAAATGGCAAAGGATTATGGAATTCTGTTCCCCATAACTCTAGAAACTCATCTCTGAGATGGCAGTGGTTGTTGGCTTGGACATAGGTGGTTTTGGATTATGTCCAGTCTACTATACCAACATAGCTACTTAAAACATCAAACATTTACAGAACTTATTATCTTCATTTGAAAACAGAAAAATAATAATCACTTCCAAGGAAGATTTAATAAGACAGTGGACTTAAAGCACCCTGAAACAATTCTTGGCACACCCTAGATCCTCAGGAAATCTGTATTCCTTACAAGTTTGGCACCAAGTCAGGAAGAATGGGCAATGCTGAAGAAATTTGAGTGTCACTTTATATGTATGTGCAAAAGCAACAACAACAACAATGGATTTACGAGCAAACACAAAACAATTACAACCTTTTACATCCTTAGTGTTTCAAAAATTAATTACAGTCTTTGTTGTCTCATCAGGCAGAAGTGGCCTAAAAAAAGTAAAGTTTCCATCTGACTAAATGCAAATCGAATAGACTAAAAGGTTTTCCTGTCGCTTAGCCCATCATTCTGTTTGTGATCAGAGACTGTGCTTTGAAGCTAGAGCTAGGGCTCTATCCTTTTGAGTCCAGATCCCTGGGTTCTCAGAGTGGAGTTAGAAACAGAAAATCACAGGGATCCCCATCCAAAGCTACTACCTCTCTTCCTGCAGAAAACTCTCATGGAACGCACAAGTTGGATGGACACATTCTGCTTTGTTTAAATAACACTTTGGTTTTGTTGCTTTTAATCACTGTTTCCCCAAGTGCGCATGCTTTCTGTACCACACACTGGCTGCATACCTAAAAGATATTTTGAATACAACAGCTTGATTCCCCTGCTGCTTGGATGATGGCAATTGGCTAGGTGTTCTTTCCTCTTCCTTCTCCAGCCCCAGCCCCCAAGGAGATTTCAAGTGCAATTTGGCCTTGCACATCAAACAGCAATTTTCCTGTAGAAATCACAACCTCCAAAAACTCTCCCCTAATCAAATCTATCAAGCCCAATTTAGGGGTGAGCTTGTGTCTGTTTATCAAGGAAATGGAGTTGAAATTGCCCCCTTTAATGGAATCACAGCTGCTCACCACAATCTTTCATATGGTTGTTTGAATTAATGGCTGGACTTGGCCCGTGCTCTCCAACCTTGGAATTTGATTCAGGTTACAGGAAATTGCTATAATTTCTGTTCTGGGATTCTCAGGGATGTTGGGGCTTTGGGGACTGGGGTTAGAATTAATGTGTCAGAGAAATTAAAGAATTCAGAAGTGTTTGGGGGGGGAGATTAGCACTTTTACACAATACCGAATGAGTCACCTCTGCATCAAAGCAAAACCATTGAGAGTCATATGAACTATTTTTACCAATCTATGAAGGAGAAAAAAAGACAAAAAGTGGCTTTTTCCAGAGCCAGATTTTAAATCAGAACACTGCCTATATGGGTAGAATGCATTTGTCTGTGGAAACTCCCTTGGATCCATGGCATGCTGGAGTTGCTACCCTTCGTAGGCAGGCAGTCATCCGGAGATGGCCAGATTCTTGCTGAGCCCAGAACAAGTCAGCAGCTTTGCCCACCCCTTCCCTTGATCCCTCATTGGCTTCTCAGCACACTGTACTTTCCCATAGATGCCACCTTTAAAGACTGTGCTCTTGCCAGCTCGTGGAAAACGATTCTGTGGCAGCTTTCCCTCAACACAGTCATCCCATTTTTTTAAAAAAAGTCCTTATTATTAATAAAAATCCTAAAGGGACAATCTAGTCCTGTTTTTAATGTGTGTTATAATCATCATCATCATCACGTCCTCATAATCATCATCACCAGCAGCAGCAGCAGCAGCATTATTTTAGGTGGTGCCTCATGTTTCCCAGACTAGCTCCAAACTTGAAGCTGAACAAGACTATGGTATTCTGTACCTCCTTTCTCTACCACTTGAGTGTAGGATTTGCTGGGATTCTAGGCATATGCCACTACACCTAGTAACTGTGGTGTTGGGAATCCAACTGTAAGGCTTTATACATGCTAGGTGAGTACTCTAGCATCTGAGAGAACTTATCCCCACTTTTGTATTAGATTCTGGTGTTGAGACTAAGCCATTTCAACCATTTTTTCTCATGTGTTTCCGTATTTTTATCCCGATTTGTTCTCACAGTAAAGAAGGTAGTGAACTATTTATAGTATCACAAATAAAGAAACCGATTAGATGACTTATCCAATTACTGTCGTCGCCAGAACAAGGCCACTGTGCTGCAAAATCTCTTTTCCATAACACTGTTGGCATCTCTAAACTTTATCTCCTACCCATTAGTTTGTGTCTCTCCCCATGCAGCCTCCAGAAACCAGCCTGGCACTGCCCACCCAGGCTGCACTAGGTGCCTCCTGTGGCTCAAGTGATGTGATCTCGGTTCCTCGTACTCCTTCTCAAGCCCTGCCCCCATGGCAGTGACTGACACTCCGTATTACCAAGCTTGTGAAAAGGAGATTCTCTTTTCTGAATATACCTGAAGTTTCTCATCTTCCAAATGTAAAGCAAAGACTTCCACATTAGAGAGTTGTGGAAATTTAATAAATGTGAGGGTGAAAGCCTTATCATTTTCTTCAAGAATAGCTAATGCTCCGCAGAAATTCTCTTACTCAAAACTGATTCTGCTTTTTCTCTTGCGTCTCTTTCCTGTTCCATTTCTTCCTGACAGCTCTGCCTCTTTCCGGTTTACTTAGGGCCATTTTCATGAGAAGAGCATTCTGGCTATTTGCAGTTTTATCGGCTCGGCTCCTCTCTGTTCTCCCTTAGAATGAATGAGCAGCCCCTTGATGCCACCTCCACCTCACCCACACATGGGAATATCTTTGAGAAGAAGGGGATATGCTACCCGTGCCAATGAGCACTGCCTCCCAACCCCAGAACTCTGAAGTCCTTGATATAACTGGATTCCCCGAGGAAAAAGGAAAGCTGTGGCTAGTGGACAAGTGCCCAGTGAAGAGCTGTTGAGGGTGGGGTATCAGTTGGCTAGCCCTCCATCAGCAGATCCCTGATTTACATTGTGGGTATGTATAGGCAAAAGTTAGCTCCCCAGTCCTGAGCTTACCTGAACTCACCTTCCTGCCAATGACCATGGTATTTTCCTAGCCTGACAGACTGCAAAAGAAGCTGAAATCCATGGTGGTATTTGATCCACTTCAAGGAATTGTTACTGGGGTTATCAACTGAAGTTTGTCTACCGTGGTGGGTAATGTTGGCTGCCGTTGAAATGTAAGGCAATGCTTGTGACTTCGGTGGGAGTTGGCAGTGTTGAGTAGGACTCTGAGCCACCAGACAGATGCAGATCATTCTCTGCATTGTTCAGAAGTGGTGAGAACCAGAAACCCCGTAAATAATTCTAACATATTACTTACTGAGTACCCTCCATTTCTAAAACTCCATAGTATTGCAAAGTATCAAATGAGGCAAGTTAGACTAATCATTTGTCCCTATGGCAAGAGGACCAGCTTGACTTTTCTGGGGTATTTTTTCCTCTTTTTCGACAAACGTGTGAGAGAACATTCTGCACTCAGTGTGTACCAGCCTGTCTAGGCTTCTGCAGGCTCTGCCACCTGTTTTCTGCCTTCACACTTTTCTAACTTCCCTCTTGAAGTTGATCACCAACTTATTAATTATGAAACAAATTGGCTGAATCTCAATCCAACCTACTTCTTTGCATAGTTCTTCCCTCTAAGTGACCGATAATTGATGATAATAAAGCCCCCTCCCTCTCCGATGACATGTAACCTACTGCCCTCTCCAGCCCCCTCCACTACTGGCTCTTCACTGATCAGCTCTGCTGGTTCTTAGTGCCCCTGAAAGAAATCACCCTTTGTTCTTGCATACGTTCTCCCACAATGCTGTTCTCATCACCTCCCACTGTCCCAATTATCACCTCTGTGGGAATGGTGCCTAGATCTGCTTCCCACTTGGACTCCTGTCCTGCAATCTGATTCTCATTCTACCCCTGCCTGCAGAACCAGCCAGTGTTTCCTCTTCCCTGCATCACACTGCCCCTGGGGCTGTTGATCAGTTGGTGAGAAAGGTATCATTCCCCCACTGTCCACCCACACCAGCCAGCTCCCATCAGCTCCTGCCTGCTTTATCTGTTGAACTCCCAGAATAACCAATTAATTCATCTCTCTCCCTTGGTCTCTTGCTCTTTGTACCTCTGCTTCATTAACTTCCCAATGTGTAACTCTGACTCTGGCACTCCCTAATCAGAAACTGTTAATGATCTCCCCTTAGATACCAAGAAATCTAAGTCTACCTCACTTTTTCAGGCATAGGTGAGTGGAGTCCAGTCAAACTAACAAGCTCCAAGGTGAGCATTGTGTGTTTGCACAGGTTGGTCTCCAGTCACTACCTTTCATGCTCACTGTGTACAGTCGGTATCTGTATCACTTGAGGCACCAGTTAACAATAGTTCCCATGACATGCCATACTCTAAGATCTTTTCCATTGGACCATGATCCTCCTTCTGGCAGGACTATAATCACCTCTCATTTGACACTACCCCACTTTGTCTCCAAGCTCTCTTGGCATAGTGTAGTCACCATTGAAAAAACAGTGTCTGGGTGACATCCTGTGCAATCTTCTCCTAACCTGAAATATTAGCTATTCCTCTTGTTTGAATATGAGGATACCTTGTTTATGTCCACTGTGAACGTTTCCTTCCAAAATGAATGTGTTGACCCTTAACCACTACAGTAGTAATGTTGGATGGTAGACCTTTTGGGGAGTGAAGCTATGAAGACAATATCCGTCTGAATGGATTCATGTTTTGTCAAAAGGCTGGACAGACAGAGCTAGCTACAGGTCTTTTCTTCACCATCTATCTTCTGTGCCATGTAAGGAGATGGCCCCTCCCTTCCAGAGGAGGCAGTCAGTCATAAGGCAGGGCCTTCACAGTCCTTAGCTACCAAACTAATGTGGCTTCCACCTCAAGCCCTCAGCCTCCAGAGTGGAGGGTGGCAAACATGCTTATTTTCAATTTACAATTTTTTGTAAAGCCTTACAATTTTTTGAGGCCAGGTATTATTCTAAAACCCATGCTATTTTTGAACTCACTATGTCATCCAATCTGGCCTTAAACTTGGAGAAATCCCCCTGCCTCAGCCCTGTAAGTGCTGAGATTCCATGATAAACCACCATAACTGCCTTAGATGTTTTGTTAGAGCAACAGAAAGGGACTTAGAAGTTATAAAGAATGCTGCGACAAAGCAGAACACTTCTTGGACGTCTTATTTGGTTTGCAGTCCACAGACTTAACAGAGTCAGCAATAACTCTTACTTTCCTGTCAGTCTTCAATGCTTGCTATTGCGTGAGAATGGATACATGGTTTTGTGGCATACAGAAAGAAGCCATCTCGTAATTCCAAAGGCTTCCTCAATTTGCAGATGCTCAAGTTCCTTATAGGAAATGACACTGAACTTACAGATAATGTACACAGTCTTCTCATATACTCTAATATCTGAATAAATGTAAATCTTATGGGGGTGGGGGCTCCCAGGGACTCTCCTTTCTCAGAGGAGAAGGAGAGGGGACTAGGAGGAGAGGGGCCTGATATTACAATGTAAAGTGAATCAATAAATAAATTTAAAAATGTAAATATTATATAAATAGAGACTATGCTATACTGCTTAGAAAATACTGACAAGAAAAAAATGTCTGAATATGCTTAGGAAAAAAAATCCAATTTTAAAGAATATTTTGATCTTTATTAACTAAATCCATAAATCCAGAGGATAATGGTGCTATAGTTTCCCCTCTTCATTTTTATTCTGCTCTGTTCTTCAGGCTAAAGCCCTTCTTTTATTATCAGTTTACCTGGATTTGATTTATGCCCGACAAAGAGCAGTGAACATATTCTCTCTCATTTAAAATCTTGTTGGACCTCATTTCACCCAGTATAGAAATGTGGAGGAGGGGTGGGGTACGATGTCCTCCCACAGATGACTGAGGATGATCTGTAGCTATCAGAGCCATATGGCTCTTACATGGATAAGATACATGCTTCGTCCTTTCTTTCCTTAAAAAAATACTTTATACTACTCTACCATCACGCTCACCTTCCAGAAAACAATGTTTTTTAAAGACCGGGTGGCACACAGCACACAGAATATGGCAAAGAATCAATAAAGGTTAATTCGCAGTTCTCATTCTTTAAGTCGTTTGCTGTTTTGTGACTTTGTAACACATTCGTGTATTTTTCTTTGATTGTCTGTGATTGAACAAAATTCTTACCATCGTCCAATTCACATTTCTGACCAGTAGTGACTATGTGAGACCCTTTTTCTAATTCTGTTGTTTATAACATTTGCTGGATTTAACGGAGCAAACTGATTTAGAAAGCTTTATGCTTTTCTTTTTTCTAAATGTGGTTTTGTTTTTTGCACAAAATTAAACCTGATGTTCCTGGTCATGGCTGAAATACATCGGACACCGCACTCGTAGAAAGGCATGTAGCCTACATGATGGCATATTTTGGGTGGGGAAATCGGATTAGATATCCATCATTTCAATTTGTATCTTTAACAGAAATGTTCATTCTCTGTTACATCTTCATATGGGCATGGAAAAGGAAACAGCCTCAGCTTGATAACACTCCTTTAAAAGGTGATCTAATTAGATTAAATTAAATTATCTGGCAGTTCCAGGCACCCATTGAGGTTTTCTACAAGTCTAAGCACAACTTTTGTGAAGAAGCTTGTTTTCAGTTATGGGGCAAATTGTATATAATTGTTTAATCAGTGCTATTCTACCATGGCGCAGAATCTTTAAAACACCTAGTGAATATCAAATCGGAAACTCCATGAACTCTAGAGTTGTTTATTTTTAAAACTTATTATTTTAAAAAGTTAATGCTAATCAACTTGCTGATATTACAAAATTGATATGAGGATTTTGTGGAAGTTTTTCAGTTCATTTGCTTTTATTTCCCAAGAAAGCATCTTGAGTGGAAAAGGGTGTGAACAGACATGCGCATATGTTTTCAAAGAACACAGGAAAGATTGTTGTTGATGTTCAAGTGTTGCATGATACAACTTATATTATCCAAAACACATTGGATATCATACTTGTACTAAGGTACCAATCTTTTATTCTGGCTTAGGTAATAAGGTTCAGAAAGAGCAAGAGACTTGACTAATGTGCAAAGGCTATGAAATAGCAAATCCCAGACCCTGTGTTTCATGGACTGATGGCCTAGTGCATTTCACGCATGTCACTCCACATCCACCGTTCCCCATGTGAGAAACACTCTTTAGTGCTAAAAAGAACAAATTCAGTTCAACCAATGTGCATGAAACTCAAAGTATGTTCCAGGGAAGATGCTAAATACTACAAGCATTGCAGGCTGAATTAGCATCTGTTTCTAGGTACACAGACTTATATGCAGAAGAACACAGCAACAGCTGGCAGTAAGCAGAGATCTGACTGTAGGTTGTGCAGAATTGAAGTCTCTGAAGTGCTCATGGGAAGTGGCAGCTGGGTGTTTGGAAGAGCGAGGGTGGCTCTACTGAAAGAAAGGCAGGGGCAAGCTGGGAGGATGGCCTTATCCTTCCTGAGGCTGTGACTGGCAGTTACTACAACAGAAATCAGAGAATAAAGCAGATATGTAAATTTTTCCTGATTTTTGAGGACCAAGAAGCATGCTTGGGAACTGGGGCTTTAAGTAGTAGGGAGGAGGGCCTTTGAACATACGTGAAGATGGACACTCTCCATGTCAGAAAGCCATTCTGAGAACAGTAGGGTTGGGATTGAAGCCAGAGCAAGAGAGTAAAAGCAAGCCTGCTTAAAGTTATGACAAGTTTATAGCAAATAATATGCCAAGAACAAAAACTACAGAAAATAGAAAACAGACCATGGAAAAAAATCAGCAGCTTGGGCCCTGGGTTCAGAATGCTTTTGCCTTCTCTGTCAGTATGCACGTTATTTAATTCTCAGAGCTCAGTGGGGCTGTGAGTGCCCACTAAGAATGTAATAACAGGAAAATGTCAAAGGGCACTTTACAAGTCATTTATAAGTAATAAATACTTGTTGCCTTTATTTTTTATTGTTGGTGGCCTTGTATGTACTTTCTCCCTTTAGACCTTTTTAGATATAATTGCACACAATGTTATTTGCATAAAGATCCCAACTGGAGCATTCAGACCGTCTCGTTGATATGAAGATGATTATTAATGGTGCCACAATCTTTTCTAAAACTGACTTTCATTTATTTCTAAGTATTCAGCAGAGAACTCAGGGAGAAAGAATTTTCAGTTAAAGATAAATACACCAGAGGCATCAGGCTTTGAATTTACAAGATCAGTGAGCCAAGGTTCAGCTGTTGTAATTCTAAAGTCTAAGGCTCTCTTGGCTGCTGGGTTGACCCACTGGGTCACAGAAGCTTCACACCCTCTCTAGAACTCACTTTGCTGATCTTTGAAATGGAATCGAGGAGCCAATCTAAGAAACTATTCCATGGCCACCAAATATTCTTGATGGCTAAGAGCATGAAGGTTCTATCCAGGGACATTTGGAAAGCACATGCAGACTCTTAATGATGATTGGGAATTTGCAGAACATTTGCAGAAACTAAGTTCTCTTTGCACGTCAGTTCTTAGATGTGCCCAGGTGTTCCTTTAGAAATGACTTCTTCCATTTAAACATCATTCCTGAAAATATTCTTCCTGCTACCCTCAGCAAAGTACCTACAATGAAGTAAATGTTAAGAAATCATATATGTAATAAAAATGTAATTCCAAAAGGAAACAAAAATGCTCTGACAGAAATCAATAGGAGGTAAAAGATGAGGGGTTGTCCTGTGGCATGGCCTGAGCAGCACCACAGCTGAAGAGGATGGGCTGGTTATCCAAGGCTAATCCCAAGTGTGGGAAACTGTGTGGGCACGCCTTTAGAGTCATTGGGACAAAGCAACCCCCAACAGGAGGAGCATATTACGCATTATGTTTTAAGGTGAGAAAGGGTATCAGGAGGCAGGTTGGACCAGAGAAGCTGCCTGCCTGCTCAGTGAGACAGACAGATCTAAGCTACAGTTCATCTGTTGATCCTTTGGTCTCCATTTGCCTGTCACTGATGTAGTGTGTGTGTGTGTGTGTGTGTGTGTGTGTGTGTGTGTGTGTTTTCATCAAATCCACCCCCACATCCTTCCCTCCCTTCCAGATAACTTCCCTATCTCCCCCACCATGTTTTCACCCAGCTCCTGTCTCTGGCTGTCTTTAAATCCAGTGAATCCACTTGATGTTTCCAGTACAGGACTTGGGCTATATGCAAATATTCACTGTACTGTGTTATTTGAGGAGTAATGATAAGAAAAAAACCCCACAAAATCTATACGAGTTCAACTTAAAAGCATTTTCTTGAGAAAATGTTTTTGATCGAATGAATGTATGTGGTGCCTGGGGGGCAGGGCGAAGACTAGGTAAAATGTGTTCAGAGCAAGATGCTGGGGACTTTGCTGGTGGATGCTCTCTGGCTAACTTCTTTAGCTGTTCCTTTTCAGAGTCCTAGAAGTATTTAAAAGATGAGCACATTCATACAGATCACACACACACACACACACACACACACACACACACACACACACAATCAAATGATAGGTGTCCTTTCACATACTAGCAGCTTTTCTGGAGTTGTGGTAGGGGGCTGATTAGCACTGCCTGTATGTGAAAGCTTTCTCAAGGTATGGTGCTGCCACTGCCCAGGGCTACTGTCACCATTAGTCCATAGCCACATCTTGTGTCTCTGCTGCTCACTGCTATGCTCAGTGGAAGCCATCAGAATAAACCTGGGATCCATGGAATGGAGGGTGTGGGGGAGAGGTAACAGCAGGGTTGTTTCAGAATTACCCTCAGCACTTCAAATGGTGTTTGAACAGAAGTTTCAGACTTTCCTGTACTCACTCCCTCACTTCTCCCATCTTTTGTCAGCTGCTATCTCAGTTTTGTGGCTATGAAACCTCCTTTCTCCCTTTCAGAGAACTCTTCTTGATTTGGATCTGAGACAGCTGTTGCTTGGTGACAACTAGCAATTCCTGCTAATGGCAGCGATATAAATCGTCAGCTTCCCTCAGCTCTTGTCAAAGATGTGGGTGAGGGTGAAGTGCAGCGGCAGCCTCTTCTTTGTCCCTCAGTGGGTGAGCTATTGGGTTCCCATGGCTGTCCTTCGAAATCACCTGGGAGATTTGTTTTCAAACTCTTGCTTGACATCGATGTGTGTTTTGATAGAAGGTTGATGCATACGTGAATCCACGACTTTTTTGATTTATTATCATTGTGAGCTCATCACTCTTTCCTTTAAATTAAAACTCCCTCCAGATGGGAATCTCTGACACAGATTTATTGATCTGCAATAAAACCTCACTCATAATCTCTACAGATGCCCATTCATCTTCTCTAGAAAGAGGCTTCATTACTCTGGATGTCCAAAGAATGAAAGCAAGAAGCTAACTTTCTCCTTCTGTTCCCTCCTGCCCCTCCTCTACTCTGTGCTCCCCCTTTCTCGGCCTATCCACTCTTCATGAGCTCATCAGAACACTCTTTCCTTGCCTCCCCACAACTTGCATTTTTCTGGATTTCTCTGCCTACTAGTTCTAGAGATATCCTGTGTGTTGTGGGCATCCCTAAGCTGAATCTGCTTGCCTCTGGGTAGCAATGGCCTATCTTTCCATCTCTTCCTTCCAGATGGTTTGTGCACTCCTCTCTGGACAGACCTCTGTGGATTCTGGTAGATGAATGAGATCGTTAGACAAAGGAGACCTGAGCAACCAGGCTGATAAAAATCAAAACAAGCAGCGGGTGGGTAGTCCTTGGTCTGTGTGTGAGGAGGGTAACTATGGGTAAAGGATGCTTACTACTCTGTATTTTGTGGGGTCCAAAGAGCCCTCTGATTTATTGCCTAGGAGATATTCTGGAGAGTACACATCATTGAGGATGCTTCTACTGGTCAGCAGATGGCTTGGTCCTTGTGCCAGAAAACAAGAGAGGCAGCTTCTAACTCAGACCCAACAGAAGGAAGGGCAAAAGGACTTTCTGAACGATCAGATGGATTGCCTAGTCAGTTCAGTGGAGTATCTCCTCACAATGCTGAAATTCCTTTGCATTTCACTGCTGGAACAAATGCACATAAATTATCTGGTCTAGTAGCTTTCAAGTGTATTGTCATAATACGCTGGCACGTGTGGTCAGCTGTATGGTGCAATCCACTGTGCCAGCGTGCTACAAGTAATGTGCACCTTCTGACAGGAAAACACTGGCAATAATAAGTGAAGTCGTTGAAAAGAGTGATGAAAATATATTAATAGTTATGTACACTGAGATGGCATCTCCATTCACCTGAGCTCTCATTCTCTGACTTGATTAGGACTTGAAAGTAGTTAGAGCTAACCTGACAGAAACTGCCTCTTATACTGAGGCTGTGACAGACAGGCAGCTAATAACTATCACTGGGACTTGGGAGTTAATCTCCTGATACAGCTTTAATAGGGTGAGGCTATCCTTGGAAAAACTCTTAGTTCATACATCACCGTGTCCTGATTACACAATAGAGGACGCAGCCTCACAACCCTATTTAAAAATAGCCAAGTTCATAACCCAGAGCCAAGCAGTAATTGCCAAATTGCAACCCAGAGTTTAAACACAAGGGTACAAATCCACAGTTCCATGTGCACCTTCCTTCCACTGACCACTGCCTCCTCCAGCAGGCAGGCATGAGGAGCATTGGGGCAGGAGCCAGGAACAGGTGGAGAGAATGAGTTGAAAACGAATCACCATTTATCACTGTAATCAGGAAGCTACCCGGAGCAGGTTTAATCACCCCGTGCAGGGAGGGATGCAGAGCCAGTTTATGGTTTACAGTGAGCAGGCTGACACAGCTGATTGATGTCAAATATGTCATGATGTATATTGTAAAGCAGGGAGATTTAATGGTGTAACTCTATGGCAGGCTCAGAAGAGAGTTGCTGCAGAGCAGGGAGTGATGGATGAGCTCATTTACATGTAAAATTGCCAATGGCATTGACAGCACTGGTATGTGAGGGGAAGATAAGAGGCACATAGCAAGATTCACTCTTGTCATAGTATTGGAATATTAAAATACAGCTGCGCCAGCATCTGGAATTTGCAATGGTTTTTTTTTTAAGATATAATTATTTTTCACCTTTTAGCCCTGAGATAATCTACATCTTTCATGAGGTTTTCTAGAAGTCTCTATGGCATCCCTGTGTGAACCGTATACAGTGGTAGATGCTAGGATAAAACTCAGTTGAATGAGGCTGTTAGTTAATAAGAACACTTGATGATTTGAACCTGTTCTCAGCCACGTGACCGCACACTAGGCAAGAATGCAGGCTGGCTTTAAAACTCATTTCGTGTCCTCTAATCTCTGGCCTTCTCATTGTCTTTTCTGCCTGTTTGGGGTTTGGGGGATCTTTGACTCTTTTTTGTCTCCTCTCTCCTCTCTTATTTCCTCTTTTAACAGGGCTGTCATTATCATGTGTGGGCAAATATCTAGTACATATTAGAATATGAGAACCGATGTATCCTTTCAATGGATAATGAGGTTTGGATCAACTCCAGTTTAACATTCAGGCATGAGGATTTACTCTTGAACCTAAATTCTTTGGCTGAAAAACCACTTCAATTTTTGTCAACTCACAGTAGAGAAAATATTGTAGCGTTAAGAGTTGGCCTGCCTGCTTTTCCTCCCTCTCTGCATCCCTCCCCCCCCTCCCCCACCTTCTTCATACTAAATACAGCATGGCTTGTACTAAATATTTGGGATATGGTGAATGAGACACTAGGGTCAGAACACAGGACACGAAGGAGGAAAAAGACTAAATGCCACTGCTTGAGGGGTGGCCGCCATATGTGCCTGGGAGGTATCCTGAAAATGCCAAGACCATTAAGGGAGTTGAGGTGGCTGTCAAATAAACAGGGGACATTTCGGCAGAATTTACCTCTACAGCAAGCCTGCAGGTAACAATGTGAGAGAACGTAAAGTGGAAAGGTGAGGTTACACAAGAGAAAACAAAATTCAAAACCATGGTGAATATTTCCATAGTCAGACAGGCTGTAGCAAGTTTGAGGACACATAACAATGAGAAAGCAATCGAAAAAGTATATGAAAAGGCACAGTCAAGAGAGATTAAGAAATTGTTTTCTTTAAGAGCCTCTCTGCACCTGTATAAAGTATGGACCTTTTTATAGCAAAAGATTCTTCGGTATTTATTATGGTGCTTTAGATTTGCCTTGTGTATGTGTTTGCCTTTAGTGAGTCGTTCCTATTTCTCTATGTTCTGATCAAGTGTGCATAACAGAAGCTGTATTGGTGATAATAAAAGTTCTCATCAAAGCCACACCATTGTGACTGTTCACTGTAATTAAGTACTCATTATAAAGACTGATGGTCCCCAGGTTCTTCAGCTCTGGCTCATGTGTCTTACATAGGTTCAGAAACCAGATGATTGCTAGCCTAAAGTATCTATTTTACAAGTGAACAGTACCCACACTTTGTGACTCAGTCTTTTGTTTCATCTCTTTAGGTACATAGGTAGAGAATTTACTAAGTTCAAAGCCATCTCCTCGGCATGTGAATGGCAGAGATGCACAGTAGAAGACATTCTCACAAGTGAATGGTGGATGACTACCAATACTTTTGTAATTATTCTCTACCAATGGGTGGAGTTTAGGAAGTACAGGAACATATGATCTTTTCAAGGGAGGTTTGCAACACTCAATAGAAGAGATATCTAAGCTTTTGAATAGCTAGGAGTTCTCTATGAGTAGATTTTGCAGAAGGAGAAGCTAAGGGCTTTACTGGAGATGGATATACATACGAAGAGAATCAGAGTTTCCCTATAGCAAAATCAAAATGATGCTAAACTTGTTGCACTAATTCTACAAAGTCTTATTCCATAAAGAATGTTGGCTATACCACTATTTACATAAAGTTGTTGATCATGCAGGGCAGTAGTTAGCACCAGAATCTTTGGAATTACAGAGGTGTGTTTTCACGTTTCACCCTGGCCCATTAAGTGTTGTGTGACCTTGGGTGAGTCACTTCGATCCTTCACTCTCAGTTCTCCATCTACAGAAGAGCTGCTCGGGAGAACTCAGAATGTCAATGGAGGAAGAGGCTTTAGCTTAGCGTTAAGTCCACAGGAAGAGCTAAATAAATGTTAGCCGTGTATGATTGATATTATTATTACCATCTGTCATTTAACACCTAATGAAGCATTGAATGAACCACAACCTAGTGACTTTGTAGAGCTAATATGCCTCCTGGAGACCTTAATAGAGCACTCTTCTCCTGTCTCTTCAGAAAGAATGTGGTCCTTTTGCAATAAATCACCAATGTAAAAGTGGGTTCGAGTGGTCCCTAGTCTCTGCTGCCTCTTGAGTTTGAGTCCAATTATTTTGCCCTCCTCCCTGGCACTTCCCGTTCCGTCTACTCAGCTGAAAACTCCATGAGTGTGCAGTTTACTTCCTCTTCCAGATCATTAACAAAGCTGCTATGAAAGCCAGCACCTGGCTCTCCTCCCCCAGCTTCCCCCTAGGTGCTTCCCCAGCTGGTTCTCTGCTGAGCCAGACTGTGAGTCTACACCGATAGGTTCTCTTTTGCACATTAGCTCTTCCATCATGGAAATGAAAGTCCCTATCATGCTCTGTATGCAGAAATGAAAACAAAACAACTATCAATGGTCTGGATCCTAAGGCAGTCCCTAAGGTTCTCTCTGTTTTTAGGGAATTTAGAGAAAAGCAGCTACCATAGAGGAGTGAGAGGCGAACACATTTTTTTACGATGACTTTTAGTCTTGCAACTTATTCTGTACACCTCCACATCCCTCAGTCCTGGAGATGCAGCACCAACCACAGCCTTCCATTCTGTGATGTTGCTACACCGCACATATTGTTCAGGGTAGAAACTGGATTATTTTTTCTTGATTTCCTTTCTTCTGCATCACTGCTAACCATTTCCATGTAAACCCTGGTAATGCCACCTTTTAATTTCTCCTGCATACTAACCTTAGCACTCTTCAGTTCCTCTGCCTTCTGGTTCCATCACTACCAACACCAAAACAAGGGATTCCAATCTTTCTTGTGATTGGTCTCTTCAAATCTTGTTTAAATTCTTAGCGGAAGTTTGCTAATCAGATCTTTTAAAATATAAGTGAAGTCATACTGCTCTCCAAATACAAATGCTTGTACTGCTTTCAGCTACTGCTAGAGTCAAGTCAAACTAGATTTAGAAGTATCTTCATGATTCTTTCCTCTCCTATACCCTCCCTGTCCTGGTCCCATCCTGATTTCCACTGATACCAGCTTTCTGCTCTTTATTCCCTGATCGGCAGCAACATGTGACTGTCTATGAACTCTGACCTTTCTGTTCTCAGTACAGTTTCTCCAGGCCAGTCCAGTAAGTGCTCAGTATGCATTGGAGGTTCTTCATCTTTCTGAAGGGGGAAGTGAAGTCAATGTAGAAACATCATCTTCCTTCCTAAGATCACTTCATAACAAAGGAAATGGATGGCTTGGTACCTGCCACCCACCCCCAAGTGCCTTCCTAACACCTGCATCTCTCCCTAGTGTGTCCTCTGATCAGGATCCAGTCTCTCATTTTCTCAACTTGACAGCCAGCAGAAGGGCCTAAATTAGGATATTTTCCACTGGCAGGTTGAGTAAGCACTGGCTGAGCTGACCCTGATAGAAATGCTTAAGGAGCTTTGAGGGAGGATTAAGCAACTGCCTTTAATCTGCCTTCCTTCTGGGCGGTGTTGGGAGCAGATCCTGTCAGTGGTGCTGGGCTGAAGCCCCATTGCTTCAGTGGGTTTTCAGAGGAGGAATGCCTAGGGCTGAGGAGAGATGCATGTGCTAAAGGCAGGCCTGTTTTCCTCTTAACAGCCCAAGAACAAATCCAACTTCTATTTTTTCCCAATGGTCCATTCAGAAAGTACTCTAGTTTGCTTCTCTAGTGATGTAATAAACACACTGACCAAAAGCAACTTGGGAAGGGAAAGGAAGGGAAAGGAGGGGAGGGGAGGAAAGGGAAGAGTATATATTAGTTTACAGGTTATAGTCCATCACCCAGGGAGGTCATGGCAGGAGTTGGAGGCAGGGAATGAAGCAAGATGAGTGGAGGAAGTCTCTGGTTTACTCTCTATTGTTCACTCAACTTGTTTCAAAATACAACCCAGGACCTCCTGCCTAGGGGCTGGACTGCTGACAGTGGGCTGAGTTCTCCCATACAAACTATCAAAATACCCCTAAGGTCTAGTCTACAGGCTAATGCAGTAGAGCGAATTGTTTGGTGGGTGTTTGCTCTTCCCAGATAACCACAATTTGTCTCAAACTGACAAAAGCTAAGCAGCAGCAAAGAAGTTTGTAGTTGTGGATCACATGACAATCAAGCACGTCCTAGATGTGGATGAGCAGAAGAGTGAATTCTAGCAAATCCTAGAAATGAGTGAGCAGAAGAGTGTATTCCAGATAATGCCAAGTGGCCCGCTGGCCCTCGGAAGAGTAGTCACTCCTCACAAAGGCATCTCAGTGACAAACTTGAATCAGCATGATGCGTTCACAAGTATCATGGCTTGGTCTAAGGTAACAATGCATACTCCTCTGTCCCCTCATCCCCCCTAAATGACCTAGCATGATACTGTCTTAAAAGTCTTGAAAGAGAATATAATTTTGTTTTAGATTTATTTTATTTTTTAATTGAGGAGGTGTGTGCACTTATGAGTGCAGATGCCCAGGGAGGCCAGAAGAGAGCAGCAGATCCCCTGGAGCTGGAAGTACAGACAACTGTCTGCTATCCAAAAAAAAAACAACAAAAAAAAAAACAATGCCATGAAGTGAGAGCATTAATCACTGAGTGACAGATGGAGTATTTTTGTAGAGCCCTGGGGTATGTCTTTTCTTGAACATACCATATCTTAGAAGCTTTGTTAATATGAATCTAAGACAAAAGTAGCGGAAATCTGAGACAAAAGGTTTTGTTGAATAATAAATTTAGAGAAGGAATTTAAAGATTATTTATTTTAACTCATCATTGACAAGTTAAAGCGACTGGGTCTCAGGAACTTTCCCCCAAATCATATAACAACAGAAATGGATTTCAATTCCACTTGGCTTACTTTTTGCCATAATAAATTTACAGACTTAAAAAAGTAAGGATTTTACAGGTTTTTGTCTTTGGTAGTAGCCCTATGTAGTGCCAGAGTTATATTTCTGTACATCCTTTGAGAAACCTTTCAACTGAGGGCTCAGGCCTAGTGTTTTATTTCAAAGATCTAACTCTAGCCGTGCAATACCACACAGGACCTCTCCTGTTCACAGTGAGTGCATAAATGTTGAATCTGTCTATTTTGTGTTTAAGCTGGCTGGATTTTCAAGAGCTTAGTAATTACAAATATTTCCTCTAATTTATCCAGACATTGTTAGCCAGTTTCTTTCTTTCTCTTGTGACACAGTATCCATTTCCAGACACATCTGACTTGTGATACAGTCCAGGCCCACATGGAGATCTGTCTCCTACTCTTGATTCAGCTGAGTCGAGCATTTTAGATTTTAACTTCAGTAGGTTAGGCAAGCCTGGCTGTGGATGGCTCCTGTTATACATTCCCATCCAGCTTCTCTGCATACTCTTTATCCCTAAAAGACTCGAGTACACCATTGTACTTCTGCATAAATAATGCTTCTGATTCATTACTACTGTACCTCAAGCCATAGGACCACAGGGCATATACCTGACATTTAAGGCTAAGAATTGTTTGACATAGAACAGAATGTTGTTGAAACTAAGAATCATCTTTAGAGAGTATGGAGAAGTGAAGATTAAATGGATGGTACTGCTGTTAAGCAAACAAGCAGCTGACCTTCAAATTGCCCTGTCTTTTTCCCCAGCCTGACCTTGAGATACCCTTGACATTGTATGGTAACTCAATGACAGCTCCCAACAAAGGTGCCAGCCTCAAACTCCTCCATGCTGCTGCAGCTGTGCGGTGTCTCAGCACACATTCACATACCAGTAGCAAGGAAGGAGCTCTATGTCCTACATCACCCAGCATTTGTGTGCCACAAGCACTGGGTCTGTAGCATCTTCATAGATGTTGTCTGGGAAGGAGATGGTAGGTCTCTCCCCCTAGTGGCCCTTACTGCTGTTCCTTTAGCTTCACCTTTCAGAGAAAACACATTGTCCAGCATGGAGGGCTTGGCCACCTCTTTTAGTTAGCAATAATTACCAGCCCTCTCTGCACTGACTTGAGG
This sequence comes from Grammomys surdaster, assembly GCF_004785775.1. Taxonomy (NCBI): domain Eukaryota; kingdom Metazoa; phylum Chordata; class Mammalia; order Rodentia; family Muridae; genus Grammomys; species Grammomys surdaster. The sequence continues at coordinate 9,929,349 of NW_021604598.1, read as the reverse complement.
CTCTCTGCTGCCCCATATGTCATTAGCTCACACTGAATGACTGCTCAGTATTTCCCTAACCCCACAGGAACTGCAAAAGGCCTTGAGGCTGGTGCCAGCTGCTGCTGCTGAGTTTGAATTGTACCACTTACTGTCTTTGTAAATAAGGGAGAATCCCCTGACTGCTCTTTCTTCCAAGTGGAATTCTCACCACCAGCAACACCGGAGATGATGGACTTGGGGGCAGGAAGTTTACACCACTCCTGTTCTGTACACATTAGCAGCTTTTAGCACCCACCAGTAATCGACTGACACAGTCTGTGAGGGACAGTGGGCTCAAATAGCCTTCCTCACTGCAGAAGCCACCTTCACGCTGTACTGCTTATTCATCATGACTTCTAGGGAATAAATTTAAGAGAAATTTTTTTTTTCTGTCCTGTCAGTGTCTCTGGTATCTCTTCACAGGGCACCACAACTCTGGGCCTATGTGATGTGAAGCCAGACTCTAGCTACTGACTTTAGTCAATGGGAAAGCCTCATTTAGAAGAGAAGAGAAACTGCAACGAAGTCATAAAGATTTCCACCCTATGACATAAACTAAAATATTCCTCATTGCAAATTTATTCTTCCTGTAGAAGGAGTCACATCACTCTTGGTGCTAAAGTCATGACTGGGCTTGTAGATAGATCCCTGGACCTGTGTAGAAGGATTCAGATGGTAGAAATCAACCAACTTCTATCCAGTGAAGCACTTTTCAAAGACAAGCCACTCATTACAAGGGCATTCATTCATTTGTTCATTCATCCAGTAACTGGAAATAGAAATAAATACAATGTATAAAGGCCTGTTGCTGCAGCACTGTTACTATTCCTTAAGAACAGTAGCCATGGCCTGTGTATCTGTCCCTCCATACAGCATCTATTTAGAGTATAACAGGCTCTATAACTGTCTCTGCCTCCTCCTAGCTCCTACAGAAAGTGCATCTTTGACCTGCCCATAGATGCACAGCACTCAGAAGAAGCACTCAGGAAACATTGATGCTATCTGTTCTGCGTAGGTTAGGGGTAATGGGATGTTCAGGTCACAAAACTTTCAAACATGGGGATACCACAAAAAGCTAACATTTCTCCACTTTGGGACTGGAGGTTGAGTGTAGTAGAAGAACACTTGCCTAGCAAGCTCAGGACCCCAAATTCAGTGCCCAGTTCACAAGAACACTTCCTTCTTCTCCTTTCAGCTGTTTAGGACCCTGCAATTTAGAAAGTTTAATTTGCTTACTCAAAGTCAGAAAGCTAACTACTGACAGGAGAGAGATCAGACTCTGTAGGTCCTCACTGTTGCCTGGCTGCTCTTTCTGTTCTGCAAGGCTATGACTCAATGTATTCAGAATTCAATGTATTCAATGAATACATATGTATTCAGATGATGAAGAACAAATAACTACCCTGTCCAAAGACGTTCCTCTCCAGCCACACACTAGAGTCCCTCAAGGCTTATGCAAGCTATACAAGCCTGAGTGTCCGTCTTAAACATTAGTTTACTTGGTTTGGGTCCATACCTGAACATCTGAGCTGCTACAAAGCGCAGTGAATGACTTTGTATTGGTTTTGGGAAGAAGAGAATGGACTTGTCACTCACCAGTCTCACCACTATGTACCCATTTTTCCATCAGTCTATTCCCACTACACATTTCCAGAGACGCCACTTTGGCATGAGCAATGCACACAAAATGTCTCCACAGTCGTCCATGTCCAATGTCAGAAAGAGTCATCCCAGCTCTGAGTACGCTGTTAGTGCTTTTTAAATGTCTTACTCAGTTACTAAACGTCACTATCGGGCAGGATTAGTGAGCATGCCCACGAGAGCTTGTGGCTTCCATTTCTAAGCCTGCCTCGTGCACAAGCCGTTCAAGGCTCTGCTACCCTCCGATGGAACCACGTCTGTGTTGAAGACTGTGACAGAAAGCCACCGGGGACTCATTTCCCTTTATTTACTTTTAATTATAATTTTCCTGTGTGGCTCTGCCCTCCCGTGAGAGCCCAGCACCCTGTTAATGGGATTATGTGGTCTGAATGCCTCTGCGCACGTGCACACCGCTCCTCTGCCTCTGAATTTCACCCAGATAATTGATTTCTGTCTGTTCTCTGACACTTGCCTTCATGGCACGGGATGTTATTAGGGCCTTTGTTCCATTTTTGAGTGACAAAGCCTTTACAAGCTAGCCAAGCAAAGGCAATTGTTGCATCTCTCACTTTTCTTATTAACTAACAGGCGGCTTGAAACCCGCTGAGAGAAATAATAACATAAGCGTCTGCTTTGGGAGCAAAGTGAGTCCATTCAACCACAACAGCTTGGTGAGATTAACAAGGGCTGCTCCCTCCCGCATCCCCCAGAACCTCCGCTCCCACAGTGCCCTCCATCTTCAGTCTCCTTCTGTTACTCCCCCATACGTCTCTGTCTGCCTATAGACACTCCTAACAGCGGACCACCAAAGCCAGTGGTCCACTGATAAACGGTGTTGTCTGGTTTCCAAGTGGCATCAGAATTTTCCTGGTGGCCAAGTGTGCGTGTTCTCGTCTCTTTTTCTGGGTAAAGATTATTGTCCATTACTTTGGGTGCTGATAGTATTTCTGTGTTTCTGTGTTTATCATCATAGCTCTGGACACACAGTAGTCATCATAACAGTGGCTATACAGTTTTTATCCTAGCTCTGGACTCACAGTGGTCATCATAGCTGTGGACACACAGTAGTGATCATAGCTGTGGACACACAATGGTCATCATAGCTGTGGACACACAGTAGTGATCATAGCTGTGGATACACAGTGTCATTATAGCTGTAGAGACACAGTGGTCATCTTACCTGTGGGCATGCATTGATCATCATAGCTATGAGTATCCAGTAGTCACCCTGTAACTGAAAGAAGATATTTCCAAACTTATAATGTGTTCTGCGTGCTTGGTATGTATGACGTATATGCCTACTTTATGGGAAACTCTTCAAAGTGAGGACTATACCCATATAGTGATTCTAAATGTCAGAGTTTGCAGCTCAGTGGTATTCTCACAACCTTGATGGAAGACAGTTTAGATAAAAAGAACACTTTTAGAAAACTTCGCTAACCATATCATTTCTAACTGGATAGGGTTAGTACAGCTGAACTTATTTCTTGGTATTTCCTAGAGGATGGGTCCCTGACTCATGCATATCAAACTGGGGATGCTCAGTTTCTTTTACAAACTACCTTAATACTTACATATAGCCTAAGAGCATCCTCCATTGTGAGAGTGAAGGTGTGTGTAGGGGAGGTTTGCATGTGTGCTGTACATGTGTTCATGTGTGTACCCAGGCTGGCTCAGTACTCATGATCCTTCTGCCTCAAACTACCAAGTGTTCAGGAAAAAATCTGAACCTTCACAGCTAACCACTTGTGTACTTAAAATCATCTCTAAATCACTTGTAACAATTAACATAATGTCAACGCTATGTCAATAACTCTTCTCTGTTATTTTGAGACTCCTACCAGGAGAAATCTGTGCATCTTCATTAGAGGAACGGTTTGGGAAGGGGCTGTTGGTTTATTTTGTTTTGGTGACTTGCGGTTTGGACTTGTTTGTTTTGGACCAGGGATCATCTCCAAGGTCTTTTGTAAATATGACACATATTCTTCCTCTAGCTACATCCCACCCCTCTTCTTATGGTTTTGGGCTGTAGTTGCTTGAGGCTATGGACTCAGAGGCTCAGTGATAGATGATTATAGATCAAATATTCAAATATGTGAGTCTGCACCTTGACCCTTGTCATCATATTTGTCTATTTTTACTTGGTAAAGGCACATGTCTTGAATGAAAACTCAGGAATAGTAACACGGTCCTATATATCCCTTTAAGGGATAGAAGGCAAGTTGTGAGTCCAAAGTCATTGTATGCGATAGTGCATAAAGCTATAATATTCCTGTCATTTTCTCCTTCCAAGCTTCCCATGTTTTCTCATGTTGTTGTCTCCTCTTTGTCATCCCAAGTACCTGTACTGTCTTTGTTTCTATTTTCATTTCTTCCTTCCCTGCTTCTTTCCCATTCCTCTCTCCTCATTGCCATGGCCCCTTGGCCCTTCCACAATTCATCAACCTGTCCCCCAAAGATCCTTGTACAGCTATTCTTGAATGAATGATTACTGCAAAGAATAGAATTGTTAAAATGCAACGATGTTTTCCATGCGCCAATGTGTAAAACGTACAACAATATAGAAGAATGGCACTAAATGAATTATGGTTTTAAAAAAAATACAAATTACCAACCTGTCAAATGCTATTGATGCTGGCATCAGTAGGAAGAATAAGACTGTGTGTACAGAGGGAGCTTTTTTCCTTTTGTAAAGCAAATACCAGCCTTTGTAACAGCTGGTTTCAGTGTCTTGAATGAGTAACTGATAAAAGCAAGGGAAGTAGGAACGTCTCCAATGAATCATTTTTCATCGTGTCACTGGAACGTGTTACTTTTGTGTGGAGTTCAAATGTGTTCTAATACAGGAGGGAAGGGCTCATTGCTTTCCTTTGGCTCAATGGTATCCTATAGGAGCAGGCAGATGAGAAAGGGAAAATTATGAAAACGAAAGTAGAAATGGAGGTGGGTTTTTAATATTCAGAGACTGATTTGCATACCAGATAAAAGCAAGTTTGACAGGAAAGCCCCATCCATAGAGAAATGCCTCATCTCCATGAGTAGATTAAAAGGCAGAATGCATTTGGGTGAAGTACAGTCATCATACTCTCTGTTCATTCCTTTTGTCTTCCCTCCATCTGTTCTTCCTTTGTTTTCTTTTCTTTCTTCTTCCTTCTTCTCCCTCTCCCTTCCTTTTTTCCTTCCTTTCTACCTCCCATCTGTCCATCTTTCCTTCTTATCTCTATTTCTCTTTCCTTTTCCCTTTTGATGCCAAGACATGAAAGAATAGGGTAATTCTTCCATAGAATTGGCAAAAAAATTAATATTAGAAAAAATCTTTTGCTTAGGAAGTGAGATATAATAATGGTATAGTGATATAGACTAATCACAAGACAATCAGAAGACAAGAAATTCTTTATTGACTGGTAAAGGACTATTTTCTTCTTGTTCCCTTGAATGAAAATGGTCCCCATAAGAACATGTATTTGGATATTTGGTTCCCAGTTAGTGGAACAGTTTGGAAAGAATTAGGAAGTGTGGCCATGTTGGAGGAGGTGTGGCTCTGAGGTAGGGCTTGGAGGTTGCAAATATTTATGCCATCTCCAGTTAGCTCTCTGTCTTGTGGCTGTGGATCAAGATGTAAGCTCTCAGCTGGACATGGTGATGTGTGCCTTTAATCCTAACACTCAGGAAGTAGAGGCAGGTGAATCTCTGAGTTTGAGGTCAACTTGGTTTACAAAGAGAGTCCAGGACAGCTAGAACTATATAAAGAAACTGTATCTTGAAGAACCAACCAACCAACCAACCAAACAAACAAACAAAACAACACAAATAAAAACAAAACAAAACAAAAAAACCAAATTAACCAAACAAAAAGATGTGAGCTCTCAGTTATTCTAAAACCATGCCTGCCTACCTGATGCCATGCTCCCTAACCATGATGGTCATGGACTCTAAGCCTCTGAAACTATAAGCCTCTAATGAAACTCTTTCACAGCAATATAAAAGTACTTAAGACACTTTTGCAAACTCTAAAAGCAAACTTACCTACTAGAGGTCGAGCAAATTCTATACAGATTCTCATGCTCCAGTCAGTCAAATTTTCTTTAAATTTATCGAAATCTTTGGTTTGTCTTCCACAGGAAGAGTCCATGACCATTACGTGAGCATTAAATTAGTGGTAAGCAGTCTAGCTTTCTTGGCTCACAAGAAATGCAAGTATACCCTGGTTATGTGAAGAATCTCCTGACACCTGACAACATCCGATGATCTTTCTTAAATTTGTGGGTTTTTTTTCCCAGACAACTATTGGTAATAGTTCTAGTCTTTGAAAGTGCTTTGGAAAGCAGATACTTCTACTGCATAACTTAATTGAAAGAAGGTTTTCTTTATCATATTTGCAAACTCTATGATTTTTTTCTAATTACTTCTATGTATGTTGCTTAAATGGGAAAAATAGGAATGTAAAATAATTTTTGTCACGATATAGATGACAACCAAATGTAAGGCGTTGCTACTTTGGTCTATGTATCTATTTAAAACATCCAAATACAGGGATTTAAACCCAAAGAGGGGATGCATAGAAAACTCCAATTTCTGTTTCTTCTTTTTGCTGTTCAACACTGTGTATGATTATAGTGTTGGTTGCATTTAAGTGCTTTGTTTTCCCCTGGGTTACAAACATCTAAGGGAGGAGGGAGGGGAGGGGATGAAGAGAATTGAAAAGAATTCTCAAAAGGCATTGTGAAGCACATCAGCTGAGCAGTGAGTTCGAAATGAATCTGAGGGAGACACACTTAATTTCCTTCCACACAGGCTTGAGGCTGAACAGAAAGACTTACCAGGAATAGCTGTATTTACCAGGAATGGCAAATTGTAATGAGTCCTTAGTGTAGGAGAAAATACTCTAAGCCATTCGATAGTAATTATCCCTTCCACTTGTGCAGCATGTTGTGGTCCATCATTCCTACACTAGCAACATAATTCTGCCACAAAAATATTGGCTGAATACTCACTCAGTTCTCAGCATGGTGCATATTTTTGGAACATAAGATTCAAAGGAGTCACAGCCCCTACTGTCAGTGAGTCACATTACATGAGAGGAAAGTGGAGAACAGTAGGCAATTAATTCTGCTTGGGGTCACATTGAAATGGACCCAGAATTCTGTATTTCTGTGAGAAGTCATTCTTTCAAACAACAAATATGATTTGCATGACTGGACTATGAAAGACATTATGGTAGCCTATGAAAGGCTTGAATGATATGTAATTATAAATCAAGACAAACTGAATAACAAATAGAATTTCCTCGGACTGCGGTTCTTCCACTGGCAAAGGAAATGAGAGATTGTTAAGGCTTTAGCAAAGTAGCAGACAAAAGAAAGACATTGCAGATGGAAAGACCGTTACAAACTTTTCTTCTGGGAAGCAGAACCCAAATTATTGGTAGAGAAGATGGAGGAACACAGATATAGATACAAAGCATGTTCTGTGCTATAGTTTGTAAGTACGGTAATAATGAACTCTCTGGAAGAGTGAGGTTTAGCACTTTAGAAAGTTTCCACAGTCCCAAGATCTACGAGTCCAAGCTCACAGTGATGATAAAGTCGATTAGTTCATCTCAGATTTGCAGGAAGGCATCTGTCATGAGCCTCTTGTAAGAACCCGGGTGGTTTCCTAGCAATGCGGTGATCTGTGGTTGTAGCACCACTGTCCAAGTTTGATTTCTATTGCTGTAGTAAACACCATGGACAAAGTAACCTGGGAAGAACAAGGTCCATTTCACCCTTACAGGTTATATAGCCCATTATCAAGGGAAGCCATCAAGACAGGAATGTGGGGGCAGGAACCACAGCAGAAGCAATGGAGCAATACTGCTTACCGTTTACTTTATAAAACAACATAGAACCACATGGCTCACTGTGGGCTGGGCTTTCCCACATCAATCAATAATCACAAAAATGTCCCACAGACATGCCCACAAGCAAGTCTGATAGAGTCAATTACTCAACCAAGTTTATGTCTTTCCAGGTGACTCTAGTTTGTATAAAGTTGACAAAAACTAACCAGCACAACTATGATCCTGACCTCTGGTTCATCCTTGAGTATATCTGTATCTGTATGTCTTCCTAGGAGCACATGAGTCAGGCTGCCTTGGGGACCCAAGCTACACTGATATGAACAATGAATGCATGTTAATTTAATAATGTCTGAAACAAATATGTATCCAAGTAAGGTCACATTCAGGAGTGCATGAAGTTAGAATGTTAAGGTATGATTTTTGGGGTGGGGGGTGACACACTTTGATACCTATCATGGAAAAAGCTGGTAATAAACTTTTGATGACTCAGAGAGCAGACACAGAATGTCAGAAGCTCATTTCTTTATCTGAATATATTGAGTTCAGGATCCAATACCCAGGTTTATATTTCTTTGCGGATTCATTGCGGGAAGGTTGGATGTAGGTGTGCTTACAAGTATGGATAGATGTGTAGAAGACTATTCTAGTTACCTGAGAGAAAAGTGATGAATCGGGCATACCAACAGGGAGAAGGTAGTAATTGAGAGACTAATAAAAAAATTAAATATATTCTGCCCCATATGAGAGTCTTAATCTATAGTGTATGTGTGTGTGTGTGTGTGTGTGTGTGTGTGTGTGTGTGTGTGTAAATAAGTATATGTGTGAGTGAGAGAGAAAAAAAGGGTACTATTAGGTGATGAGGGAGGACATGGAATACAAGGGAAAAGACAAATGAACTCTAGCTGAGGATAATAAGCCAATGTTTTTTCTAGTTTTAATTGTCATAGATTTTTGCTGTTTTGTGGTTTGGGGATACATCGTAAAAGTATAATTGATAGTTAAAGTGTAAAGTCCAAAGTGAAGTTCCATGACTTCAGAATCGCTACTCCATTCATACAGAAGTTCACTAAAGGGTATAGACCGAGTCTGGGCAATTACTTGACTGAGTGGCTTTGATAACCTAGCTGATAGTGCTTTTTCATCTATGTTCTTTATGATAAAGTGAATTTATTTAACACCTTTTAAAGGGTTACAAAAGGGAATGATAGGTTCCAGTGGTTAGAAGACCAGGGGGTCAAGGTTGAGAACTGAATGCCAGTTAAAACCTCGGAATCACATCTGGCAAAAAAGCATTTTCAAGATAGTCATGGTTGTACAGAACACAGCCTTCTAACATTCTGCAGGAGACATTGAGAAGATTCTGGAGCTCTCTGGATCTCAGAAATGAGGACTGAGCCTGAGATATGAGTATTGATGTATGTATTCATTCATAAATTATGTCCTTAAACAAATAGCCTTAGGGAGAGGGTCATGGAAGAATGGGACAGGGTTGCACTTTGGCAAGTTCCAGTTGCATAGTGCAGTAAAAGAAGAGTTAAGTCTGCAAAGGAATCAGAAGAATACTGAATAGCAAGGTAAAATAAGATGGACATATGGCCCAGAGAAAGAAAATACTTCAAACACAGCCATGGTGAGTGGAGGTGGGGCAGAAGAGGCACCCCCTTGACATATAGCATGATGTTTAATGTCTTATCATAATGATACAGGCAGTGATTATTGTTGAAATATGAGGAGACAATGACAGAACAGGACACAGTTTTAAAAGTTATCATTCATTTGAGATATCAGATACAAAAATGAGAAGAGGAAAAGGATGGAGAGAGAGCAAAGGAACCAAAGAAAATATTTTGAAGGAGAGATTGAACACATTATGTTGGTGTCAGGGTGTTTGTTTATACAAGAATTAAGGGAAAGCTCCAGCTAAGTCTGGGAGAATATGGCAACCAAAACAATAACGGATCTGTAGCTGAAGGGGCAATGACTCTTCCTAGGATGTGCTAGATCCTCTTTTGACACGCACACACACACACACACCCACACACACGCACACATAATCCAATTTAAAGATGAATTTAGGATTATTTCTATATGGTAATTTGAATATGCTTGGCACTATTAGGGGGCATGGCTTTGTGTAAGTAGGTGTTGCCTTATTGGAGGAAGTGTGTCACTGTGATGGTGGGTGTTGAAATCCTCCTAACCACATGGGAGCTAGTCTTCTCTTAGTGGCCTTAAGATGAAGATGCAACTCTCAGCTCTTTATGCACTCTGCCTGCCTGGATACTGCTGTACTACCTTGATGATAATGGACTGAATCTCGGAACCTGTAAGCCAGTCTCAGTTAAATATTGTCCTTTAAAAGAGTTGCCTTGATCATGGTGTCTGTTCACAGCTGTAAAACCCTAACTAAGACACTAGTAACTATTTGTCAATTTTTTAAAAAAAATATTTTTGCTTTTCCCCATGGCTGTCAGGAATTCTTACTATCTGTTTAATTCCATACTGTTTCAATCAATTTCTTTAAAAAAAAAATCAATGTTTGTAGTTTGGTTTAGAATAAAAATTTTGTATTTTATTCAAAGTCCTCTTCCTTAGGAGAACTCCAATTTTAGTTTACTGGCCTGGAGTATAGTTGTAGCTATGAATATGACCCGCTCGCCTACTCCTTACACGTTCTAATCTTTCCTGGGAAGTAAGGCAATAAATATAAAATAAGGTAAAAATTTCTGCCAAATAAAAGAGACAGCTGCATTTGCATTCTTAACTTCATAGCTTATTTTCTGCAGGCTTGGGGAAGGCAGACAAAAATGTAAGAGCACAGAAATGGGGGCCCAAACCCTAAATAATGTATGTCTTCAGTCAATGTCACTTCATCAGAACAAGGGATTCATTACTTCTTCCAGTTGACCCTTGGCTGATGGCCTCTCAACATTTTCCTGGATTGTCTATATACTTTTCTCCAATGTATTGAAGACCACAGAAGCTTCACCCACAATCCTCCATTTTTAATTCCTTGTAGCCCATGCGCTGTGGTAGATAATTTTGAGTTGGCTTTAAGGACTACAGGAGAGCATTTTGTATGCTCGCTCTTCTCACAAGCACTACATTCCTCCCTGCTATACATTCCCTCACTTCAATAATGTAAGCCGGGTCAGGAAGCTGCACAACTCACAGGTAATTAAAGAGTTGGTTGACTGTGATAGACAATCAGCATCTCTCTGAGCAACACTTACAGAGAGTCCTGTGACTTTTTCCATTCTTCCCGATACCCTTATCAATATGACATTCCTCAATCCTGTGGCCATTTCTATGTGGTCAAAACATACAACTACTGGAGGAAGTAACTGAACATCAGTCCAGTCACCATTTGTTTGATGCATAGAGAAGGCAGTGACTAATGAATCTGGCAAAATAAAGAAAAGTCTACTTATCTCTGCTTTTGTTTTTAAAGCTTTTCACAAGGCTATCAGTGGAGGAAGTTGAGGACAGAAGAAGATGTAATATTGATGCAGTATTGTAATACAAGTAAGACAGGCAACAGGCCTACTACTCTTATGGGATCCACTAGATATTAGTAGTGATGAATTAGCATAGGTCAATCTACCCTACTTCATGACACTCGGCCACTAACAATTAAGTCTGGATTGCAGGCATGTTTAGATTATGGCCCAGTTCTAGAAACCAGAGGAGTACAAGAGAACAGAGGAGCCAGGTTCTTTAGGAGGATGATAAGTGACTGCAACTGACAAGGTGAGCTAAGGGTTCCAGATGTTCAAGAGGGAGACATGATAAGAGAGGGGAAGGGACTTTTGATTGGCATATCAGATGATTTGAAGAACACTTCTCATGAAAGTCGTTAACGAGAAACAGAAAGTGGACAGCAAAGATGTTAAGGCAAGAAAATAGGAGCTCAAGTCAGTAACTTTGAAAACAAATCAACTACAGATTATGGCAAAAGCTATGATTTTACTGGAGAAGACTGAAGAGATTCCTGTGCTAACGATCACTCAAGAAGGTCATTTATGAATGACACTGATTTTTTCAATGTATATTTAATTTTTATGTGTATGTGTGAGTGCTTGCATGGATGTATAAATACCATGTGCATCATGTATATGCCTGATACCTCGGAAACCAAAAGAAGATGTCAGGCATCCTGGAACTGGAGTTACTGGCAGTTTGAAATGTGGTGTGGTCTCTGGAAACCATATCCAGGTCTTCTGCAAAAGCAGCAAGTATTCTGACCTGCAGAGCCATCTCTCCAGCACCAGTTAGAATTCTGAGTAACTTATAGAAGTCCCAACATCTTTGATGAATAGGGGTTGACAAGGAAGTTAGGGAGCTGGTGGCAAGCGGAGCTGGAGGAGCGGTGATAAATGGCAGGAACCTCAAAGAATCAATTTCAACAAGAGAGTGAGCGAGCATGGAAAGGCCAGTGGTAATCAGGAAGGACACATCCACACCTCTCCACACTCGGAAGCAAGTGTCAGAATGAGGATATAAAGCTCGAGTGGCCAAGGGGGCAGGATACTCAGTAGATGCACAGGCTTACTGTCCCTTAAGTCATGGAGTTGGTCCTAATGTTTTCTTGAACAATTTATGATGGAAGTCCTCTGTATGGCCTGCTGTATACATATGGATAAGAATAGGAGATGGGGAAGCAGAGGCCAGAGGAATGGGGAATGGAAAGGAATGAATCTTTTCATTTTGGTGCTATATAAATAAAAAGGAATAAAAAGACCAATGATAAGGTGTCTAGTGATTGAGCCTCCACAGTCTCAAGAAGAGTCAGAGAAAATGGCTGCAGAGATGGTTTAGATGCCAAAGTGCTTGCCTCCAAGCAATGAGGACCAAAACCTATCATCCAAGTAATTTTAAAAAAGTGAAATTGGTAACATGTGCCTGCGATTTCAATTCTGGAGATTATAAAAGGAAACTGTAGGCTCGTTAGGTTTCCCTGGCCAGGTAGTCTAGTCTACTTGGAGAAGTCGTCAGAAGATTACAGGTGGAGACTGGTAAATCCTTGAGTCTCACTGGCTGGCTGGCCTGCCTAGCCTGCTTGGCAGATTTCAGGGTAGCAAGCAACCTTGCCTCAAAAATAGAAAAACAAAACAAAAACAAAAAAACAGATCCTAATGTTGTCATCTGTTCTTGACATAAATACACACAAATGCATGCATACATAAACATATATATATATATATATATATATACATAGACAGAGACATAGAGACAGAGACAGAGACAGAGACAGAGACAGAGAGACAGAAACAGAGACAGAGAGATACACAGACATAACTAAAAAAAATACTGAAATAATGTACAAGAATGTGATCATAAATGGCCAGATCTGGCTTTCTTTAGCCTCCATAATGCAAGCTGATGCAAGCATCTTCATTGCTTACAGAATTCTGGCACTTCAGTTAGCCTATGTATATTTGGGTCTGAGAATCTGTGCTCCTCCACTTCCTGAAATGGCAGTGTTCCTAGAGTTTGCACTAACTCGTGTATATATGGATTATTTCTTTGATTTGATCATTTAATAAATAATGCTGTGTACCTACATTGTACCAAACTATTTGCACATGAATAAAAGTGATTACTTCTAAATTCATGGTTCCTAAAGTCTATTTGAGAAGGGGAAAATAAATGGGAAAAAAAGGCTAACAAGTGTAGACAGATAAGAAGGTAAGATTCCATCATAGAAAATTAAAGATATATACCTACGGGGACACTTCAAAAATATAAATACTGAAAATTGCAAGAACCAGATGTTTCTAGCTATTTAAGGAATGGAGACTGAGCAACCTAAGTAGAGTAGAGAAAGAGAAATGGAGAACTGAGGGGAGGTTACAGGCAGCAGCTTGTCGAGGAATCACTCTCTATCATGGAGGAAGGGTTATAGTGGTGGGGGGGAAGATGAGGTAGCAGGTAGTTAGGAGGATGGAGAATTTTTGCTATTGGTGCTTGGGTCTCCTATTGCTATTTAAAATATTGTGACCCATGCTTAATGTCCATTTCTGCCAGGGTGAATATTTGTAGCCTTACTTTGCCCCTTTTCTCCTGTTCCTCACTGATTACCTAGCATCACCCAAGACCAGGAACTCAGCTGAGGGTGTAGTAAAAGCTGACGCTCACACTGTATGCTCATCCTGAAGCTCAATCTACAGAGAAGGTAAATTGCAGATATCCGGCACCATTATTCAATTTGTCATGTCACATTCTAATGAAATGATCAAATTTTATGGACAGTTACCTCTCTAATTTCTAAGTCCACCCTTTTTATTTTATTTCTCAGACTCTGATCTTCTGTACTTAAAGCACTCCCCTGCCATCATTAGGCAATAATGTCCCCCAGGCCTCCCATCACCAGATATTGGCACACAAGGAAGGCATCTCTTTGTTTCCAGATTCTTGCTTCTCTGCATTTTTCTGGCAGCATTAAGAATGGTGAAGGTTCGTGACTCTGGAGTCAAATTATCTAAGTTCAAATATCTGGTTCAAAACTTAAATAAGTGACCTTGAGAAGCTATTACACTCTCCATGCCTCATTTTTCTCATCTTTAAGGTGACGAGAATAAAAGCAACTGCCGCATGGAAAAATGTTAGGTCTGAATAAGCTGATTCAGGCCAAGTACTGATCACAGTATTGTCTGTTGCAAGTGTAGAGTGATTTTCTCTTCTTTTCATTAGTACAAGTCATTGCAATCATCACCACTATTACTACAACCCCCAACCCCATCAACAATAACCTCCTCATGACTTTGACTACCATCAGAAACGATTACCACTGTCACCATCACAACAAACCACCACCAATGGCATCATCGGAACAATGACCATCATCAATCACTACTAACATCAATTATTATTACCACCATCACCACCAGAGCCAACAATAGCATCTCCATCATAACTGCCTCTTCTAGAAATCACCACCATGGCCGACAGCAGTCATTACTACCATCTCCTTCATCACAACACTAGCCCTGTTACAGTCACCACCATCAGAATCATCATCATTGACACACCACCAGCAGCAGCAAGATACTGCTATTACTCTCAGACTGTGATCATCACTGACTGTCTCCCCAGTTCACAGCACCTCTTCATGATACATAAATAAATACAGTTTTTACTCCCTGGGTTCTTTTATCTCATGTTCTCAGTGACTTAATCTCTATTGTACCTTCAAAGTACCAGGATACCTACTTCCTATGTTTATATTTGAAACTCTCTGTTCAATGTTCTTAATGTTTTTTTTAAAAAGTTAATGGCTGCAGAAAAGATTTCTTTTAGTCTCATGCCTAGGATTCCACCATGAGTACTTTGTCTGTGTTTTTTGTGTCTTTTTCTGTTTCCCTTTTACACACAGTTATGTAAACCTTCAAAGTTCAAAGATATGTCATCGTCTTGATTCCTTCATTATCAAAGTCTCAGTGCACATACAGGAACTTCTAGCACTCCAGTCCTCACCACATCTTGGAGCAAACCACTGCTTTTGGGGGGCTCACATTTTTAATGAGTAATAGTGGATTTCAGGAGGCTGCAGGACTCATGTACATCTCTAAATGTTAATGAGCAGTTGAATTGTGATGGTTTCCTTTTGGTTACAACGCCTGTGAACAAACTGGATTCCTTTAAGACCAGCATGGACATGAGAGAGCATCAGTGTCCCAGTTTTCTGTACAGACACTGCCGTGAGGCAGGCATCCCAAGAACTCACAGGTGAACACTTTCTAAGCTGTGCTTTCCTACTTCCCTGTTGGAGGACATACCATATGTGAATGCTTAAGGGAGTTCATGCTTTAGTCTGGAGACTTCCTTGTTTCTTTTGATCAGAATGCCAGGGAACTTATAGAGGGCCCATGCCTCTTGTACAACCTCTCCTTTCCCATAAGCTTCTCAGAGTACCTCATATGCCTGGTATGAGAAAGGGAGGAAATCATCTACTCCATCACACTTCCAAGGAGAGAATTTGTAGCAGTGTCCATGTTATATAACTGAATTTTAACTGATGACTCACAGAGAAGTCTAATGTTGAGATCATCATAGGATTGACATTTACCTTTTAAATATTCATGAGGGCATACAGGATATGAAAACTAATCTACACGTCTGGAGTACTGAGTGAGAGGCCTGAGTTAGGCTTAAGGGTAGCTCGCCTCTCCAACAGAATTTCTCTGCATTCAGATGGATGAGCAATAGATAGTATTTCATCCCATAACTTTCTCCAACTCCCACACCATCCAGGCATATGAGCCACACACACCAAACTGGATCTCCAGTACTCAGACCATACTCTGGATATTAAAGGAGGCAAAACTCTAGAGGTCCCATGAGGCTTTTTCTTCTCATTATTAAGTTCAGAGCAATGTCTTCGCTTGCTGATTTGTTAATGAGAGAGCGAGGTAGACATCTGGTGCTTAGGTCAGTAGACTATGTGTATAGAGTTTGACTTAAAACATCGTTATATTAGAGACTCACTTGTAAGGAAAAACTGGGTACCCCACAAATACTGGATGTGTACATTTGTTAAATGATGGCAAAAAGGACTCACAATTCTGGTAGACACACTTAAAGTAAGGAATTCACGAGCTTCATTTCTGTTACCGACAGAATTGTGTCTCAGTTAATCTCAGCAGTCCTTGAAAATCAATCTGATTTCACTCTCAGGTCAGATCTGAGATGGTGGCTTAGACTGGGAGTGGAGTTGGCATGGGTCTACCACTCATGTGGATAGATTGAGGAGACTTGTTGTTGTTTTTTTTTTTTTCTTTTCTGCACATGAGGTCTTACTACTCACTCTGTAGCTCTCCTTGGCATGGAACTTTCTATCTAGATCAGGCTGGCCTGGGACCCTCTCTGTAGACCAGGCTGGCCTGAAATTCACAGAGAATCTACCTATCTCTGCCTCCCAAGTGCTAGGAATAAAAGTGTGGACTGCTACACACAGTCCTGGTGAGACTTTTTAAGTCTCAGGCTCCTTAGTCCTCAAGTGATAGATATACTGATAACTCCTTTTCTGAGCTAATTTGGGGATTCACTGATGGCAGTTATATATACATGTGCATGTACATATGTCCGTAGGAATATATGATCTTGCATATGCATGAATGGGTGGATATAAATATGTATGAAGGTACATATACAAATACATACACATTTAACTAGATATTATAGAATATTGCATGCATTTTATCCAAATGGTAATCTAATTTTCAAATTTAATTTAAGCTAATCTGTTTTGTCCTTTTGTTTTAATGAGTTTTTTTCCTTTAGTAATTATGGGCTAATTTTCTATTGCTCAGAAGGTGAACAACATATTTAAGAGATGACAGGATTAAAATATGTTTTCAATGATAGCATAGCACCTAGCTCTGATAATATTAATGTTGTATTTTAAGTAGCTGTTTATAAATATAATTCTTCTTAAATGTTTTCGACCATAAGTATCCACACAGTTTCCATGGATATACTTAATTTTTATTGTAGAATTGTGAAATATTACAGGGAATGTAGCTTTGATCATTCAATTGAGGTATGTCATATAATGTCACATCCTACCTCTACCATTGCTACCAATAGCTGACATCAGACACCGAATGAGCTCCAGGGTACATAATCATTTCTTCACTCAATATATATCTTCATGCCATGTGCTCAATATTGTTTTCTTTTTTCTTTCTTTTTATTTTTTTTATTTTTGGCTTTTTGAGACAGGGTTTCTCTGTGTAGCCCGAGCTGTCTTGGAACTCACTCTGTAGACCAGGCTGGCCTCGAACTCAGAAATCTGCCTGCCTCTGCCTCCCAAGTGCTGGGATTAAAGGTGTGCGCCACCACTGCCCGGCATCAATATTGTTTTCAACACAGAGAAATATAAGAACAAAGCAGCTACCCAAGCATCCCTGCCCTCATGGGCTTTCAGTGTGAAAGATTAGCATATTATGAGGGTGTGTTAGAGGAGTGGGAGGTCTTTAGTGTCACATTGCCCACTCTATTCTTTGGGGATCAGGTAAGAGCCTTCTCTGTGTTTTATAAGTCACCAGTGAAAAGTTTACTGAAGTACATATAAATTCACCAGATACACATGTGCATGTGTGTCTTAGAGACCATGACACTGTAAATTGTCCCCTGGAATGTTGCTGGTGATTGATTTTAAGCTGTCTCATTTAAGCAATTAGAATCTTCATACCTGTCAATGATAAAGGGCTCTCTTCTAGAATGCATAAACAACAACTTCCATAACTCCAACATATTCAAGTACTCAATAGGTCTGGGCAAAGGATTTCAAAAGACATTTCACAAAATAATGATCTATAAAGGACTCAGTGTCACCAACAGACAAATATATATTAAAAGAATGACAATATGCTATGATTTATCCACAAACATAGCTTAGAAAGAGTAATAATAATAAGTGCTGGTGAGGGCAACTAGAACAGAACACTGCTGCTGGGAGTCCAAATTGGGACAAAAAAACTTCGGACAGCTGGTTAATTGTGGACTTCACATTAGCCCTTGCATTGTAGACTCTCTAAACACAGATTTTGCAAAATACAATTTATGCAGATGTTTGTAGCTGTTGTGTTTGTTTTCTCCCTAACCTGGAAGCAACACAGATGCACACATGTCAGATGGATATCTGGACTGGGACATAATCTTCCAAGAATAATGGTAATAATATATAGTGCCACAGAGAAGGACACAAATACCTTTTGAGCCAAATATGTCAGATATTAAAGGAAAAACTCACATGATATGGTTCTATTTATCTGGAGTACAAACACAGTTAAAGCTGACCTATGCACAAAGAGCAAATTAGTAAGAATTCGAGGAGCTGAATTGGAGAGGACAAGATAACAGCTCCTAAGCACAGGCAAGCTCTTTCTTCAACCAGCGCTAGTAAAACAAGATTCTTACCAAGCTGTTCAACCATAATGTGTTTATTTTTCTCCATATATTTTATGTTAGCATATATTTTATTTTAAAGTGGTTATAATTTTATCATCTTTCATCTGTTTGTTACTCCTCTTTTCCCCCAAATATTTCTCATGAAATCATAACTCCATTAAACAAGTTGGGAAGGTTCTGCAAAGAGAAATTTGTGCTCCCCTTACCTTGAAGTCTATGGATCAAACCAAGAATTAAATGAGAAAATATGTCCTGAATAAGACATGGAACAGCATAGCGCCTGGTGTGTTCTATAGATGATCAGTGCTTGGTGGAAGCATAAAAGAATGAGGGAACTTTCCTAAGTCACTTAATTTTGCTTAGCCTCTATACTACTTGGTAATTTACTGGAGCCTGGAAATTATAACTCACCGAAGTGATTTTGCAATGAACTTCGTCTCTGCATGACTCTCTTCACATGCTGAGTGGTTGGACTTCTCTGAGTTGCTGCAGAAGTCAGTGGCCCAGAAAGAGACACTTCATTATTTTAAACATATGAAAAATTGTTTCATTCTTCAGTGGATTATTCATTACTGCTTTACTAATTACTCTGGAACTTCGATTTTCTTTTTTTTTCTTTCTTCATCTTCTTTTTTTAGAAAAGCGTAGGCAATTGTTTGAGTAAATTCTTATTTGAGTAATTAGTTGGATCAAAATAATTACGTAAATTAAGAATCCTTTAATAGACATCATTTAGGTGTCAGTTGGATTTGCTTTTGCCAACGCATAACAAGCTCATTGTGTGATTAGAAACCAACTTGTCATTCTTGAAGGGATCATTTTTAAAACAAAAGAAAATCTCTTTTGAGCCTCTAACAGAACCCATTCTAGTCCCTTCTAAGAAACTAGAAACTTATTTTTGCATCTGTCTTTAAACTTTATGTTATTGACAAAAATTTAAACAAGAGTCAGGGTATGGAGAAAGTGTGTGTACGTTAAAATTAGAAAACCCTTTAGGGAAGACATAGGTATATTCCTATCAGTACTGAGGGGGAAGCCCCTTCATAGGCAAGCTCTTCCACCCAGATCCCTGTCAAGCATACCTTGTTTCAAGATGAAGTCAATGAGCACCTTCAGTGCCAAGCTTCCTTTTACCCCTGCCCTTCATTAAACAGTTAGTGACTCTTGAAGCTGGGTTTTTCTAATCCAGTACAGATCTGAAGCATACTCTTCTTATTATGTGGGTTCTCACAGATGATCTGCTTGAGCTAGGTATAGTGGTCCACGCCTTTAATCCCAGCACTTGGGAGGCAGAGGGAGGCGGATCTCTGTGAGTTCAGGGTCCGTCTGGTTTACCTAGTAAGTTATTGATCTGTTTCAGTGATGGCATGGTGTTTGAAGGAAGTAGCTATTGAAAGGTGACTCAACCAAGCATGAGTGAGTTAATGCTTGTGAGATTCACAGCCAGACAGATCCTTTTCTGTTTTGTAACCTGAATTTTTTTCCGTTGATAAAATAGCCCATGACTGAGTGCCGAAATTCTTTTACTGTATATCCCTTGGAGCTTCCTGGTCATCCCTTGGAAAGTAGTTCTAGAACAAGCCCAGCTAGGGATTTTTAGCTTAGCCTCAGCTGCTAGATAGGAAGAGTCACTGTGTACCCAAGACCCCTGAACAGTCTCTGTGAGGCTGAATACCCATTAACCACCATGAGGTAGGACTCCACACAGGATTGATCACAGTTTCTTATGGGCACATGTGATTCTTGGTGGTAGCAGTCCTGACGCTGGGACACATGTCCTAACTGGGGACAACTTTAACTGGCTGAACTAGAAAGGGTTGTGTATAATACCAGGTTTTATATTAAACAAAAATAAATTTTCTCTAACGCGAGTTTTCAGACAGGTTGTCCTAATATATTAACTTCTGTCTGTGTTTTGAATAGTCAATTTCACGGTGAAATGAGTTCTTAATAATATATTTACCACCTGGGAGAAATCTCCCAGCCATCTGGAAAGGAGAGGGGATTTAGTGCCTCCAAACAGAGATTGGATTTTTTGCAGTTATTTATTTATTTCTACGTCAGGTAAGAAGTGGGAAGTGTGACTTTGCCCCTACACCACTGCTGCAGGGGGTGGGTGTAGATCGCCCAGGTCTGTGAGCATGCTTCATCTGCCTCTCTGGGAAGTCCGGATTTGCAATCCATGTCAGGCACGCAGCCTTTCAGCACGCCAAGCATCTTCAACCATTGTCCTGTGTGATGGTAATTACCGGTGGGAAATACAAGAACAACAAAGCTTCACATGCAGTTTTGTTTGTGTTTTGAATTGTTATGGAAGTACCAGGAGGGAAAAGGCAGAGCTGGGAATCCACATGGAAAATAGAGGGTTCAAGTCCTGGCTCTGTCGCGGGTAGCTTGTAAAAGACATTTGCCACCAAGCTTGGAGACCTAGGTTCAATCTCTGGGACAAACATAGTAGAAGGAGAGAAGCGAGCCAGCTCCCGCAAGCTGTCCTCTGACCTCTATAGGTGCACCATAGCATACCCAGCCAACACAGCCCTCCAACTCCAGCGTACACAAACACACACACACACCACACACACAAGTTTAGGTTTTAAAAATTCTGTTTGTGTAAAAATAGTGTGATCAACTTGATTTAATAATTAATTGTGTAACTGGCTAAATAAAAAGAACATATAATCTGTTATTTCATCGTTTAGTTAATAAAAATCTACTAAGCAACTATTACGTAGCAAATATTCTTTGAAGTGTTTTATGAATGAAAAAAAATGTCCTTTATGAGTTCAAATTCTTGAGGAGGGATATGAAATATACTAGACCTTTGAGGAAGAAATGTCTAAGCCAGTAGTCTACCACTGCTGGAGCTCTAAGAACACTGGATGCACAGTGTATAGACAGGCAGTCAGTGTGCACAGTGCATAGACAGACAGTCAACGTGTCTGAAACTGTCAGGAGGAAACATCAGTATGAGTCAAGGCAATAAGAGCAGGAGACTAGAATAATATTTGTAAGGGCGTAGACTTTTAGTTTAAGAAATCGATAGATACTAGAGTGTTTTGCAGAGAAGAGCAATAAAATTTCACTTATATAGATGTGTAATAGGGCTTGTGTTAGGAATAAAACTGAATGGATATGAGCATCTGTGGCCCTGAAGGAAGTAGTGAGTTAAGAAGCAGGATAGCCATGCAACAGCAGACAATGGTCAAGTCCAGGGAGGTAGCAGCAAAGCTACTACTAAGAAGTGCACAGTTTCTAGGACTACCCTCCTGCACAAGGAAACTGGAAGTGAGGGGAGAAGAGGAGCAAAGATCGCTTTGGGATCCTGAGTCCATCAACCGGAAGAGTTGATGGAAAGCAGTTGAGAGGTAAAGGCTGTGTGATAAAGAATTGTGTTCTGAGGAACTACACCTGGTGTCAGGGTGATGTCAGGGTGAAGGCAAAGAGCCAGGCAGTTGTATACATGCCCTGGCTTGTGCCAGGTGTGTTCACTTGAAAGCACCAACGCACTGAAGCTCTGTGCCATTCTGTAATTAAATAAGAAGCCTAAGACAAAAATGAAGCTTAAGAAATGACCATTGGATTAAAGTCAAAAAGTCTTACAGAAACCCTGAGAACATGCAAATGTGGAGCAAGAAAAGAGCGCATGCAGTTTTGCAGAGGGCTTTGCTTATTTCATTTTGATTTTGTTTCCTTGCTAGGAGATAACAAAAGAAAGGGATTTTTAAAAAGGCTTAGGTATTGATGAGGTTGGCCAGGAAGAGAGGATGGAAAAGGACATTGAAGGAGGAACACAAGGAATGAGGCTGATGTCCTGAGGGGACAGGAGGAGGCCTGCAGTCCCCTGAGGCAGGGGTGTTGGTGTCCATGCCAAGTCACAAAGGCAGATGCAGGGTGTTGAGTCTGAGAAAGTCCTTGATAACTGCTCTAGGTGGCTTCTGCAGGAGGTAGTGGAGGCAACAGACAAAGCTGAGGATGCCAGAAGGTGACAGGCGTGAAAGAAGGGACAGAACCTGCAGAAGAGCCACCTTGGGAAACAGGCAGGGGAAGGAACTAATAGAAAAGTGTGATTGTCTGGCAGCATGAGACTCATGTGAGAATTTGATAATTACTTTAAAGTGAGATCACTCAATATATGGTCAGTTAAATAGATTAAGGACACAGTTCTAAGACGTTTTATAGGTCCTCAACTCATCTCGGCTCTGGAGATATAAAGATGAATAGGAGGTGTTCACTATCCTTACAGAACTCTTAGTCCTGGAAAGAGGCTGAAATATGAAACCAATAACTGTAATAAATTGTAATAATTCTATAATCAAGTTATCTTTATTGTTTTGGGAAGTACTGCCAAGGGCTGTTGCCAAATATAGTGACCCAGCAAGGAAGTACATTTCACATCAGAAGCAGAATACCTTCTTCAGTAATAGAAATTTTGCTCAGTCTAGATGTATTTATGAAGGGAATAGTCTGGGTTAGGCATTAATGGCAGGTAACTCATGCTTAGCTATTTTTAAATTAGCAGAAACTAAAATCACTTTAGCAAATTTTAAAAAGCCAGATATCCAGGCCATATTCATATCAGTCAGTTATAATTTTTTAAACTTCCTTTTTGTTTCCAAGTATAGCCAAGGATGAACATTGCTGATGTTGGCAGACAGATTAAAAAAAAATCAGAACAAGGAAAGGGAGATGTGGGCAATGCTGTCACATATGGAGTGAGTGAGATCAGTTAAAAGGCCTGGAGGAAAAAACACTCAAACTAGCCGAGTACTGTGTCTTAGACAGGGTTACTATTGCTCTGATAAAGCACCAAGACTACAACAAGTTAGAGACGAGATGGTTCATTCAGTTTACACATCACAGTTCATCATCAAAGGAAATCAGGACAAGAATTCAAGCAGGGTAGGAGGCAGGAGCTGATGCAGTTGCCATGGATGGGTGCTGCTTCCTGGCTTGCTCCTCATGGCTTGCTCCGCCTGCTTTCTTATAGAACCATACCACCAGCCCAAGGATGGTACCACCCACAATGGGATGAACCTTGCCCCATTATTCACTAATTATGAAAATGCCCTACAGGCTTGCCTACAGTCTGATCTTAAGGAGAGTTTTCAAATGAGGCTTCTACCACTCTGGTGAGTCTAGCTTGCATCAAGTTGACATAAAACTAGATAGTGCACTCAGAAAGCAATGTTTAGGAGTCATGGGGCTGGTGTGAGGGTGGATGCACAGGAGGGGCAAAGCACCTACAGATATAAGAACAGGGTGATAATCAGAAATCTAGAAGAGGGCTTCCATAAAGAAAGGTCTGGCAACCAAAACAAATTAAAATGTCCGGAGATGCTGAGTGACCTTTAGTCATGAGTCACACTGGAAGGGGTAGATTTCCTAATTGTTCCTACAGTATTGATGGAGTCACATTCAAAGATAGCTAGGAAAACATTTAGTTACACAAAACTGTGTTAACTGAAGTTGCTGAGCACGGATAAACAGAATGTGAGAGGTCTCAGCTCAGGCAAGGAGTGAAAAAGGAACTGGATGGCTCATTGGATGGCATTAGGACCCAAGTGGAGAGCAGACAGGAAAATGATTTGTCATGTTTTGTGTAGCATTTCATTTGCTAGAATAGTGTGTGGACTTCGGAACATGTTAGTCCATGAAAAGCCACTGTCACTTGATTATGGAACATTAAGGTCAGAATGGAATGATTATTTTCAGCTGAGGTTGGTTTTGTTGTGTGTCTCAGCTTGGCCAAGTTGAATCTGTTTTATGAGGTCTAGGGCAATTTGCAAGCTGTGGTTTCTGCTTCATGCATAAAGCCAAACAACTCTCACTTCAATAAGAGTAAGAGTAAGAGTTGGGTTACAGCAGACAGACCTCAGGTGATACTTGATATTTCTAGCTTTTGAGTTGAAAGAGGTTGTGACCAGATCTGTGTTGGTTGGTTTTTTTTTTTTTTTTTTTTTTTGGTCAACCTAATATGACACTAAACCTATCTGAGAAGAGTAAATCTCAGTTGAGGCATTGCCTTCATCAGATTGTCTTGTGAGCAAGTCTGTGGTTCATTTTCTTGATTAATAACTGGTATTAGAGGGCTAGCCCACTGTGGGTAGCGCCAGTCCTAGGTAGATAGACCTGGGTCTTACAGAAAGTAGACTGAACAAGCTAGTTAGTAAGCAGCATTCCTCCACCGACTTTTCTTCAGCTCTTACCTTCAATCTTCAAGCCTTGAGTTCCTGCCCCAAATCTCCCTCAACACTATACTGCGATGAGGAAGTGTAAGATAAAAATAAACCCTTTCCTCCCAGAGGAGTTTTTGATTTTGTTGTTTGTTTGTTTGTTTGTTTGTCTGTCAGTGTTTTATTCATAGCAATAGGAACCTTTCTGGAACAACACCCTCAAGGATTTTAGGTGATTGTCACCAGGCTGTTAAGCCAGTCAGAGGTTGACGATAGATAATTATTGATGGGGTTAAAGACACCCCCAAGACAAATTGTCTCTGCTTCTACACCATTTCATCTCCTCCCAATCTCCAAGTTTTAGACAGCCTGGCAGAAATGATATATGGAATTGAAGACCAATGTGAGCTACATAGTGAAATATACTGTCTCCAAAAGGAAAGTGAAATAAGCAAGACAGACAAAAAAGGGAGGAACTCATGGCCTTTGAGTAAGAACACCAAGAGGCAGTGGTACAGCAGCTTCTTATGGAATGGTGCCCAAAGCTGCTGGATCCTGGAGATGAGCTTTCCATAAGCTATGTCTACAGCTTGCCTTCAAGCAAACAGGAGAAATTCTCATGGAAAACTGATCTTTAAAATAAGGCACTATTGCAGGGTTGCAGTGGTGTACACCTTTAGTTCCAGCACTCAGGAAGCAGTGGCAGGCGGATCTCTGAGTTCAAGGCCAGCCTGATCTACAAAGTGAGTTCTAGGATAGTCAAAGTTACACAGAGAAACAATGTCTCAATAAATGAAATGAAATGAAATGAAATGAAATGAAATGAAATGAAATGAAATACTACAACAGTAATATTGATTGATAACGTCAGCCAAAAAATAGAAAATGTGGCATGTATTTTATGTGGATCTCATTTAAAAGCTGTCATTTATGATCATCTCATACAAAAATCACCATGAATTCTTAAAAATGACAAAAATGTGTTAAAATCCCATGTTTCTAATTCAAGATTTTTTTTTCCAAATTTACTTTGGATCTCACTATCAAAGAAGTGCAACATTACATGCTGGCATAGCCCCCTTTTTATTTTTTCTCTGAGTCCATTTTCCTGTTTCCATCTTCCTTTCTCCTCAGTACAAATTGGATTCTTTTTTTCCAAATACATTTATGTATAAATAAACAAATAATGTTTTTCTGTGATATTAGACTATTAAAATAATCTCAATATGGGCTGGAGAGATGGCTCAGTGGTAAAGTGCTCCCTGGGCACACATGAAGACATGAGTTCTATCCCAGGCATCATCTGGAAGATTTCAATGACAGGGTCCATTGGAGGGGTAGACATGTATCACCATTCTTATACATGGCGCCTTGTGCACATGTTAGCAAGAACTACTGGGTACAAGATACAAGAACCTTTAAATTTTACAAATATTGTCAAATTGCTAAGTAATGGTATTGCATTCTTATTAGGGTACAATAGACTAAGCGATTTGCACAGCGTATAATTGTATGTTATTGTTTTTATTTGCATTTTCCTCATTATTAGTTTGGCTGAACATTTTCTCTCATCTTGAGTCGCTTCTTCCCAGCTCAGGCAGCCTAGTGGTCCCACAATCTTGGGAGGTCACCATATCGATGTCAAACTTAGTGCAGACACTGGATCAGCATGGCATGCTGTAATCCTACAACTCCTGGATTC
This sequence comes from Grammomys surdaster, assembly GCF_004785775.1. Classification (NCBI taxonomy): domain Eukaryota; kingdom Metazoa; phylum Chordata; class Mammalia; order Rodentia; family Muridae; genus Grammomys; species Grammomys surdaster. Next base: position 9,903,059 of record NW_021604598.1, on the reverse strand, counting down.
AGGTGATCCTGTTGCCTCTGCCTTTGGGGTAGCCAGGACTATAGGTGTGCACTACTACACCCAGCTCTTTATTTATTTATTTATTTATTTATTATTTATTTATTTATTTATTTAAAAATATATGCTTTAGTTTTCCTTAAAAAACTGTCCATGTTTCCCAGAGGCTTTGGTCTTGCTTTGTTTCCTTGTTTTACTTGACATGGTTTCAAATTTCCCCTTTCCCCCTTCCCCACAATTTGTTAGTTCTATGCATTGCAGTACTCATCCATTCTCTTGGTGAAGGTGAGGGACTTGTGTTTGGAAAGTAAGATTACATTTTTGGTAGAGCTCTTTCTGTCCTTCCAGAGAACTAATACTGTATTCTGCCTCGTGAGTCTCTCTCTCTCCTCTCTCTCTCTCTCTCTCTCTCTCTCTCTCTCTCTCTCTCTCTCTCTCTCTTTCTCTCTCTGTTTCCATGAAAACTAACTTACTACATGACAATGCCATCTCTTTTTGGACCCTACAAAAACGAGAAAAGCTGTTTTCTTGTGCAGCTCTTTCACAGCACTCCACCTGCACTTGTGTTTTGAGTTGGCTGACACTGGAATCCTAGCATCATTTATCAGTTTCTAAACGATCTTGAGCATTTCGTGAGGAGACTGTGTCTCAGTGTGGTCTAATTCTGTGTCAGGATGCTCATCCCCTGGGTCTGTGTTTCTCTTGGCCTTACATGGTACCATCTGCACTGATGGAGTGCCCAAGCACATCCCACTGTCAGGGAGAGTGAGTCCTCCCATTTTGCTCATCAATTTCATCTCAGTTATTTCTGATCCTTTATTTATGCTCCTCGAATTAATGCATAGTGTCATGTAAAATTCCTCCGGTATTTTCTCTAGAGTTGTATTTGATAAAATTTATGGAATAATTTTATGCACGTTGGCATATTTATGATGAGGAGGATTTTTTTTCCTGAGCATACTGCAGGCTTCTATTTATTTAGGTCTCATTTTCAGGTTTTTAATAAAGCTTTATAATTTTTGCTATAAATCTCTTATATATGTTTTGTACGGTTATTCCCACGGACCCTATTTTTGTTGTCATTGTAAATCATGTTTCCTGTAACTAGTTTTTCATTTGTGTGAAACTTCTGTTTCAAAATTTAATTGATATTCATATATTGATCATTTGTGTTCCCAAATTCCTCTATCAATTATAATTAATGTTTCACTCACCTGGATTTCCTGTATAGATAATCATATCATTATGCAGTTCATTGTTTCCTTTGATTCTCATCATCTGAATATTTCTTCATCTGTGTGACTGTGTTTAATCTGACCTTCAACATAGCCTACCAAAGCAATGAGCACAGGCAACCTTGCTCCATTCCCGACTATGGAGCTGTTAGCAATCAATGCCTTCTAATAGCTTAACTATTAAATATGATACTCATTCTATTTTTAATGCAAATTCCCTCTCTTGAAATGAAGGAAAGCATTTATACTTCACTATTTTCTTGCAGTTCTGTCATAAAGGCATCATCATACTTTATTAAACAGGTTTTTTTATCTTTTGAAATGAATGGTGTTGTTTTTGTATACCCTTCTCAGAACTGACCAAACAAACATCCCAGGACTGAAGTCTGGTACCTAAACTGTTACTCACAAAACTTGCTCCAAGGAAACTACTACAGACAAAATAGACGATTAAAATTGTACTCCCCTACTAGAGTGATGTTGGAGATGACTTCCAGACCTTGATGGTTGTGGGACTGCATAAGGGTATCCTGGATCAGGTGTCTAGAAGCCCGAGACTCTGTAGATTCTGGGTGAGATTCTATATGAGAACCGGCAGGAGTTCGACACCCCCCAGAACCCAGGATCCTGAAAAAGCGGTCACAGTCTCCATAGAATTACTACATAGGCCAGGCTATAGGCCTCAGGCCCTAGGGATTTACATACTAATGAAGGCCAGAGGGCAGGGCAAATTAAACATGCCTCCCTCAGATCCTCCCCTTTCTCCCTCCCTATATAACTCGGGACTGCCCTGAGTTTTTTGGGGTACGTCTAGATCCATCTATTATCCGCCATGACAATACACCTTTTTGGAACCAAGGACTTCCTCGTGTTACTGGGGTTACTGGGGCCTGCCGCCGCCAAGGCCCTCAGGCCGCTGAAGCCATAGGGTTTCCTCCCGAATGTGGGACCCACCATGAGGCGGCGGAAGCCCCTCCGAGGCTTGCGCCGCTGTGGGTGCCTTCTTAAATTTTCCCCACAGATGGTCAGTGCTTCTCAAGGAGTAGCCATTAGCCAGCTGCATGACCATCAGCAGGTGCTTCATAGATGTGCAGTGCCTTCAGCCCAGCTCTGTAGAGAATCTGTGTAAGTAAGCTGCACACAGCTGACACCTGGGAAGCCTTATACTGAGTTTCCTTATACAAGTTTGTTCATTAAATCCAGTCTCCTTAACTCATTTTGAAAACTAAGTCAATTCTGTATTTCCAAGATAAAACAATTCAATCACTTAAAAAATATTCCTATGCTGGGGACCTGGAGAGATGGCTCAGTGGTTAAAAGCACCGAATTCTCTTCCAGAGGACTTAAATTCAATTCCAGGCTCTTTCATGGTGGCTCAGAACCATCTGTAATTTTAGCTCAAAGGAATCCAGATGCCCTCTTATGGCACACAAGTGGTGGACAGAAATGTAAAGTAGTCATACATATAAAATAATAGCATAATTTTAAAATGTGTGTACATAAACACATTTCTGGATTTTTAAAACTCTGTCTTTAAATTTTGTTTGATAATCTTCCTTTGAGATTATCTCATCTCTTAACATGAGAATGATTTCAAATGTTCCTTTCTGTAAAACATCTTTGTGTGCATGTTCATGTGTGTGTGTGTGTGCGTGTGTGTTTGTATGCCTGTGTATGTGTGTGGTTTTGTGTGTGTTTGTGTATGTGTGTATGTGTGTTTATGTGTGTATGTTTGTGTGTACACGTGTGTGTGTGTGCACATGCGCATGCTGCACCCGTGGAAGTGTGCACTGCCATGCTGTACTCATGACGGTCAGAGGACTTGGGCCTGTCCGTCCACACCCTCACTTAACTTTTACATTTTCTAGAGAGTGCATTATTTCTAGAGCCTGTCTGTAAATGCTTCTGGGCCTAACACTAGTCATTAGGTTTTTAAACTTCTGATAACATTTTGTTCTGAACATTACCTGTAAAACTTGATTTTTCATGCTTTGAATCACTTTTGGTTACATATTTTGTTTGCAGTTTTCCCGCAATGGCCTTTGAATTCATAAAAAGACTCTTCTCAATCTGCTATTATCATAGCTGCAGTTGTCAATTTGACACATCCGAGAGGAGGAAACCTCAGTTAAAGAATTGCCTCAGTCAGAGGTCCTCTGCACGTATCTGGAGGGTACATTTCGGATTGCTAATTGGTGCAGAAAGGGCTAGCCCACTGTCAGCTGTGTCATCTCTGGACAGGTGGGCATGGGCTTTTATTACAAAGGCAGCTAAATAGGAGCTGGGGAGCAAGTCAGGCAGCAGCCTCCCCCCATGCTCTCTGCCTCAGTTTCTGCCTTTAGCTTCCTGCTTTGATCCCCTGTCCTGGGAGTCCTCAATGACGGATTTGATATGCAAGCCAAATAAACCCTGTCCCCTTCTAAGCTGCTTTTGGCCAGGATGCTTATCACAGCAGCAGAAACCAAACTAGGACAATTATGTAGCAGTGTATTGTGGAATTCGAGATTCTTATTAGTGGCTGCCTCCTTGTCCTCATGTTTGTCCTCATCCTCCTCCTCTTCTCCTTCATCCTCTTCTTCCTCTCCTCCTCCTCCCCCTCCTCCTGCCCATTCTTCCCTGCCTCTTCCTCCTCCTCTCTTCCTTTGTTTCTCTCTGTCTGTCTCTGTCTCTCTCTCCTCTTCCTCCTTCTCCTCTTTCTTCGTCAGACTTCAGTTCCCTTAGTTTTTCAGGGAAATATTCATAGTTATCAATCCTCCTAAATTGTATTCGATTTCTACTTTAATAGTTCTGTTTTGACTATTTCTTTATTTTGTATATATTCATGGGTTCACTCTGTTGTACTCTACTACTAGTAGGTTTTGAAGTAATTGATCTTTTAATCAATTTAAATTTATTAAATAGTGCATTGGTTAACTGAACTGTGCATGTTTTGGTATTTGTATTTGATAGTCCATTCATATTTTATATTCATTTTTAAACCCTTACAAGTTTTACTTGTATTATGTATAAGTGAAATTTGAACCATAAGAACAAAATCTGAATTATAGATATTCCAAAATAAAAGCAACGGTATATTAAAAATACTTTTTAACTGGAAAAAACAAAAAAACATGCTTCTCAACCTAAATGTTGTCTCATCCTGTAAAGAGCATGGTACCCAACAAACATTTTAGTTTATTATTCTAACACAGCCCAGCACAGCACAGCCCAGCACAGCCCAGCACAGCCCAGCACAGCACAGCACAGCACAGCACAGCACAGCACAGCACAGCACAGCACAGCACAGCACAGCACAGCACAGGAGACTTATGGGAACTGTGACCAATACTACTATCTAGCCCACAGAAGATAGACAGTTTGTCCGTAGCCTGGGAAAAAAAATTAAAAATTTCTGGGATAGTTTTCATTGTTTATATGCCATTTCTGTACCACCAGAACACTGTAAAAGTATAAGTTGAACCATAATTTCAACTTTCTCTCCCTCCCTCTCCTTCTTCCCCCCTTTCTCTCTCTCTCTGTGTATGTGTGTGTGTGTGTGTGTGTGTGTAAATATTCCATGTTTCATAGTTACAGAGCAACTTTGAGGCTAGCCTGGTATACATAAGACCTTGTTTACAAAACAAACAAATAAGCAAGCAAGCAAATAAACAAATAAATACTCTTTCCCCAATCCAAGCAACAATAAGGAAAGTATATTCTCTATTTTGGTAGGTACAGTATTCCAACGGATAAATAAGTAAGAACAAACAAATAAAAAAAAACACACAAAAATCAAAAACCAACCAAGACCTGGCTGAAGCTGAGGATATGGAAGCATTCAATGTGAAAGCTGGATACAGTCCATGTTTAAGGCTCAATGTCAGAAGCCCAGTCATAGAGGTACAGGACAATAATAAGATAAAAGATGAATGTGGTAAGGAAGGAAAATGTATGGAACCAGAGGTGGAGAAGCCATGAATTGAGCAATTAGCAGATTCTGTATTTGGTTAGGGCTTTAGTCATAGCCCGGGTTATGGAATAGAAGAGAGAGAGAGAGAGAGAGAGAGAGAGAGAGAGAGAGAGAGAGAGAGGGAGAGAGAGAGAAAGAGAGAGAATTTAGGGCTGAAGTGATTGTGAAGGCTTCTGCTTCTGTGACTGTAGTATTAATGTTAAGCCTTCATTTTGTTACAGGGCCATGGCTTTCTTTTCAATAAAATAGGAATGATAATAATATCTACAGTATTAAGTTACCATGAAAATCAAATAAGGAAGTATTTATGTTGGTCTCAGTAACAAACTCAATGAATCATTTATTACGTATTTAAATTGTCTTAATTAGAATAATTTATGATAAGAATATCTATACTTGTCAATAATAATAATGATAAGGCAAATTATCAAATAGGATAAGAGGAAGTGTAGAAATGAGATCTAAAGATGTCTTCTAAAGGGACCAGCATCTATATCTTGTCATTTCTATGCACTGAGAAAAGTGGCCTAGACCCCATCTGCCAGATTACTTCTGGATCAGAAGACATGCTGCTTACGTGTTGAATGAGTCAGGAAGTTGAATGCACTCACAGAACTCAGTTAATAGTCATGTCTATAAGACAATTACCTATATCAGAGAATTGATATGTTGGTAGAGTCTCTGATATAATAGCCACAAAAAAGACAGTGATCATAGTTGAGTTAACTAGGCAGCAGAGGAAGAATGCCAGGGGAGAAATCCCTGACAGTTATTTCTCCAATGACCCCACAGGAAAGCAGTGAGGTTAATAGTTTTTCAGGTGGCAGAATAGATCCACCCTTTTGGAGGTCCCTTAGTTGCCTCTCATGCAGCAACTGTTTTCTCTGTTTGGTTGAAATGATCTCAAAGGGACCATTACACACAATCAGTTTTTAGGATTAGTTCAATGCCTTTGCTGAGAGCTCTATTTAATATCCACTGAACATTTTCCTTATTAGGCACAGTGAGAAATGCAGCCTTAGATCTACCTTCAAAAAGTTTAGAGCTTAAGAACCAAGACAGACATGTGGACATAAAGCAAGGAGTATAACTATAGCACAGGCATTAATACCAGTAAGCCCACGGCTTCACTAGCATCCAGAAGGCTGATCCCTGACTCAATCTGTAAGGATCAGAGGATACATGAAGAAGTTGATGGCTCTGCTGTTTCTAATAGAGACATAACTTTGTTTGTATAGAAAGATGCCAAGAGATAAGCAGTGAAGGCCAACTAGACCAAAGGCTTAGTGAAGATCTGTGTCTGGTAGACTTTTTTTATGTGGGGACCACAGAAAGTTCAGAGTTGGCTAGAATAAAGTATGACTTTACCTGTATGAAATGGAGCTTGGAAGAAAGATCAGCCCAGCTGACTTTGTATTGTGTGCTATATTAGTTGTGAGTTAATTATTTACGGGCTGTGACTTAAAGCAACAGATGGTTATTTCAACATAGTTGCTCCAGATCCAGAGTGCGGGCACAACTTACCTGCGTCTTCTGGCCTTATATCTAGGAGAAAGCTTAAATCAAGAGGACAAGCATCTCAAGTTTCTGCCAGGATGGATGGACCTTCAAACACACACATGTGGTTAGCAGTAGATTCTTCTTCCTCCTATGATCTTGGCCAGAGGCTGCCCTCAGATCCTTAGCATGTGTATCTTTATGTATGTCAGGCCCAACACAGACATGTCCTTTCTCAGTATGAGTAGTTAAGAGAGAGGAGAAGGGAGGGGGTGAACAAAATGAAAGATGTGGTCTTTTATTATTAGACCAACGTTTGTAATATAGTCTATTTATCAGAAACAAGTCCCTAGGTCCAACCTCCACATAAATGGAAGAGATTTAGAAAAGGAAATATATCCAAGGAACTGGAAGATACTCAGTGAAGCCATCTTGGAGGCTAGCTATCACATGAAACAACACATCCCTCATCTATTGTCTATACAGTATTTAACACCTTAGCAAAACGTGTATTCTCTGTATTCCTTGTGTTTTTATACTACAATACAACCTGCAAGAATGATATAGATGTATTATGTCACTGAGCAAATGTGTGAACTAACAGGTACTAAACTTCAGGTACAAAGTTGGTGTGAAAATTAAATGCATATAAATACAGCTTTCTTACTCTCAAAAATATTTCCTTCTGTGCTGGCATAGCTATCGAATTTCCCTTTGGACTGTAGCTGAACAATCTAATTGCTGAAGATGGATGCATGGAACTCTCAAATAGCTATAACACGAGAGTTTGTGTGATTATTTTTATTACATGGTTGATCCCCTTTCCTTCCCATCTGATAAGGTGAAATTGGAGTCCTTTTCATCTACATGAAAGTATCTTTTCCCTATGATTGGGTAATATTAATAATAATATCACCTTCAGCTACCTGAGACTGTGCAGGTGACAATGGGTGTTGCCACGGGGAGCACATGCTTCTCAGAAAAATCCCTGCACTGCGCCAGCCTCCTCCTTCACAAGATATCCACTTGCCTCCGACCCACTGATGTGCTTGCTCATTTTCAAAATGCTATTAATAACTAACAGATAGTCTTTGCATTTTACAAAGAGCTTTCACATCTGCTGCTGCCCTTGGTTCTCATTCAACCACTGGAATGCAGATGCCAGACTGGCCCCGAGTCTCACACCTAAAAAACAGCAGAGCACACCGGAACTCTGCTGTCCTCTCCCTCTGAATTTGTATCCTTTAATTACATCATATGGCACATGGTGGTTTCCCCCTCCCCGCACCAGACCCCTTCATGAGCAAAGGCTGTAGTTTCAGCCACTCTTGTTATGTCACTCCACAATGTCTCCAGAAAGGCTGCCTTAGATTATTAACTTCCTGAATGACTGACCTCTCTTCCCCAAGCTATTTTGCAGCTTAGAAAATTCAAGGTGTCTAACTACAGAGTGGGTATATAAGTGCTCTGCCTAATATTGTTAGGAGGATAATGGCCTTCAATGAAAACACCTCAGTCCATTGCATGGAGATTCAGTGGCATTTATAGATTATCTTAAACTCATTTTTTTTTAAATACCAGCTAAGACCTGAAACCTAGAGGCATGTGATTTGCACTCAGGATACTAAGTGTAGGTTACAGTGACCATTAATGGTAGAACGAACCCCAGGATCCACTTTAATGGCTTGCAAATATTGGTGTGAGTACAAAGATGTGAAATCATTCCATTCATGCTTAAAATGTACACTCACAGTTGCAGCCTTGGGGACGTGGGTTAGCAGCTGAGTTGTTGGAAGCCGAGGGTTTCTGTGCAAGTAACAACAACGCAGTGAATCTTTGGGTCACCCATGCCATAGTTAAACATGCAACTCAGCAGCTATTCTAGTGCACGAGTCTGTAGTGACCACAAAGACAAAAAGTGGTCGCTATCCTGGGATCTTCCTGGTTCCACTTAGTCTTAAGGTTAGCAATAATGAACACTTCTAGAAAGTCCCATTCTTGCCCTTGTAGACAGCTCTGGATCCCTGAAGAGTGAGTACTTCTGCCTGGGACACACCGAGTCGGGGGCAGGGTGGATAGTAAGAGACTGGCTGGAGCTTTCTTTCCACAAGTTTGGCTTGTCCTTCCAAGTCTGAGGTCGTTGCCCTCAATTCGCTTAAACAAAACTGAGAAATCAACAACAAAAAGGGATTAGCTGAGATTCCTCTGGGCAGGGAGCGGCTGCTGAGGAGAATGGTCTAATGAGGTGAGCAGCCGCAATCGATGTTCAAATGGAAAGGGTGGCAAGGTCCTCAGGTCAGGTGGTGCCATCGGATTTGGCTGGGATTGTACAGTCAATAATTGACCTGGCAGCAACTGCACCATCTTTAATTCAGGTGTGCGCCAAGGGAGGGCACTGACCCATAGGATTTCTTGATTAGAAAACTAGGCACTGGGTTTTTTCTCAGGCTTCTTTCAACAGAAATATCTACCAATCTGAGTCGTATGTACAGAAACATCCCCATGGCTCTTCCGGCTGGCGGCCTCTGCAGTCTCCCATGTGACTCAGTGCTATCTCGGCAGTCAGTGCCTGCCATGTCTCCTCTAGGTGTCTGTGCCGAAGCAGACCTGAAACTTGTTTTAATCCTGGGAAACAAATTTTAATATGTCCAGATGGATTTCTTTTTTGAGTCTAGAGGACAGTATTGTGAGTTCAGGTTGTACATAATTGATGATGTCAGATAGATCTAGATAAGCTATTACATGAAGGCAAACCAGAAAACCAAACTTCAGTGGAGCCCTCAGTGTTAGATCTTTGCCATCCCGTCTCAATCGAGTCCTTAAGACCACGGATTTTCCATCATTAGACAAGGAAATGAACTTGGAGGGTAATACAGTACAACACCTTCATTTCAGAGAAATAAATAGCAACCCCAGATGATTAAATAATTCCCTGTCTACAAGTCAGCTCTTCTAATGGAAAAAAAATGTTTTTTTATTATTTGTCTGGCATTTCCATTGGACATGACTGTTAGCTTTCAGGCGATTCTGCTAGGCTCCTCCCAGGGACCTAGCAATGCTTTATGTCATCATCTGCCATCCTAGGCCAGAATGGAATTCCTAGGATGGGATGAATTGCTTGTTAACCTCCCCCCCCTCCTCTCTCCTTTCTCTCTCTGTTCCTATATGCTCCTGGCCAGTCTCTCCTTTGTCCTTTGTGTCCTTCTCTGTCTCCCCTCTCCTCTGCCCTCATGGCTCTGCTCCCATCACTCTGCCTCTACCTCTTTTCCAGGCCTGTGCTCCCTTCCATTCTCCCAAATAAACTTCTTTACTATCAGATCTGTTGCACGCTGTGACTTCTCAGGGGCACATCTTGGTACGGGCTTACCAGGTTTGCCTCCCCCTCCCTCCAGCTGCATTATGTTTCATAACAATGACGTCTACCCTTTATAAATCTAAGAATGACATTTCAAGTTTCAGCTAGTCTAGAACGTTCGAAGCTGTGATGAGAATGCACCTGTATATCTGGTTTCTAGTCAAGGCAGAGTGAGGAATCTTCTCATTGTCTGTGAGGCTCTTGTTGCTTACAGTGGGGCTTAGCAATCCCCCATGTATGGCTTATGTTTATACCATCCTTCCTACAGCATCTTTTGAGACAGACAACCATTCTGTCCTACTTTGTAACGAACCACTACAGGACCAGAATCATCTCCAGCACTGAACAGCCATTGCTATAGCCACGTAAAAATGAGAAGTAAATGCTGAATGACGGTGTCTATGAGCAGTCCATGGATTTCCCCAGACCTCAGCTAACACAAAAAGAGAATAATGAAGCATGATAGAAAAGGAGAAAGAAACAAGGAAGAGGGGGAAAGTTGTCATTTTGCTTTGAGGGTTCAGGAAGAATTTCCATCACTTTTCATTTCATCTCCTAAATCAATTTGCCTGGCTGGAGCCAGGGAGGGTCTGAGATGCACACCATGGTGGCAATGAGCCTGCTGTATTGCCAGCTGCTGGACTTGCTGATAGAATTGTCCTTGATGTTCCGAAATAAAGAAAAAGGCAGAGACTGACAGTGAGCTAGTGCTAGGAAGGCTCCTGCAGGGACAGTGTTATAACCTGCTGAGGAGACTCCCCGCGGAGCCATGAGCTGTGTGCAAATGGCAGTCAGTGTGTGCTTTGAAGCCTCCAGCCTTGGGAACTTCAAACAAGGAGAGGACAGACAGATGATCTATGGGAAATTAATATCTAACAGGTTTAAAAACTGCTTTTCCTGTCACCTTAATCTCCTGCCTGCTCACTGACAGTATTTACTCTCTGTACATACTGAACATTTAATACAACTGAGGTTCCTACACCTTTAATTTTGCTAAACAGAAAGCCTTATATTTCAATACACTCCTTTTTAACTCTTTTCTTTCTTGACTTCACTTTGAAGTGTTCCTTTGTCTAGGTTTTGCTAAGCTCCCTAGGGAGCAGAGGAGCGAGTGAGGGGAGTTTGAGGAGAGTGCTAGGTAAGCAGAGTACTCTCTCTGCCCTGGTGACTCATCAGCCACCCTTGAATGTTTATGAAGTTGTTGTTTGTCATGGCATCCATGGGTCAGGATTCTGCCTTTTGTCCCTACCTGGCTATAAGCCCACATTTACCTGGATCTACAAACCTGATTTGACAGCTAGAGTATATGAGCTCACTTTGGTGTATACCTAGAAAAGATTTGAGATCCTACCCATTCATCCATCCATCGATCCATCCATCCATCTATCCATCCATCCATCCATCCTCCCACTGATTCAGTCATGTGATCTTATACTCTGAGCTTAGGCCCCAGTATTCCCAACAAGCTGGGTTCAAATATCCATCTTCAATAGACAAATAAACAGACAAGAAATGTAGAAAGCAAAATAAAGGAGACTCATTCAATGTGACCAAGTTGGAAAAGTGAGGATATTGACCCCTTCCCAAGCTCATCTTTTGGGGTTCTGACATACACTGCTCAGTACCTACAATGCTATATGTATGATTTCAGGGCTAACCACTTGGTATTAGATAACCATGTAGGGGGCTCTTCCCTGGAAATTACTACTTTTCTCATTCTCAGCATTCCTTAGTTGCCTATAGTTCATTGTATAGGGTTGAGGCCCCATCAGTTTTTCCTCTTACATGTTAGCATGTCTATGGGTGTCATTCTTATTCACTTCTTATTTGGGAAGCTAGGTTGATGAGACTTCATGGGTGTGTAACCCTTCTAACATTTATAGGAGGCATAATCTTACAGCAAACTTCCTGTTCCTCTCATTCTTGCAATCTTTCTGCTACCTCTTACAGAACAGTCCCTAAGCCTTAGATGCAGGAGTTGTGAGGTAGATGTATCCACTAGGATTGGGTACCACAATGACCCTTCTCTGAGTTTTGACCAGTTGTGGTTTTCTACAATAGTTTCCATCTGCTACAAAGAAAGTTTCTTTGATGGAAGATCACAACTACACTTACCTGTGGATATAAAATAAATACTTAGAATTTAGTTAGAGATTATAGTGGGCTAGTCAAGGGAAGATTGAAAGTTCTCCTCCAAAATCCATGACTTCTCTTGCCTCTGGTAAATGACTAGGCATGATTTCCCTCTTGTTGATCAGGCCGTAAGTACAGACAGAGAATGATTGGTTACATCCAAAGGGTGTGTCACCTTTACATCTTTATCACAACATTTTGCTTATTACTGCTTATACACATTTTTTGTGTGATCGCTCTATTTGTCCAGAAGCATGGGAGAGAGTATAAAAAAGTGTGTTATCCAGCTATTAAGTAGTACAATTTTATTTAGGTAGCATTCCACCATCAAGTGTATCCTTTCTTCCTTTCCTGGTTTTAGCAATTAAAATGTTCTATTTAAGGAAATAATTTCATCTTGGGCAATCCAGGATGGTGGATCTCTTGGCTACTGTCATCTTAGTTCTAAGGCAGTGGTTCTTATGGTATGGTTCTTTGAGGTTCAGAAATACTCAAGAACTTGTCAGAAATACTCATTTTAGGTCTGTACTTCTGGATTATTGAATCAAACACTCTGGGATTGTCACAGCAGTTTGTGTGTAACCAAACTTTCCAAATCACTCTATTGTACATGGAACTTTGGGGACCAATGTTGTAAACTTACTTTTCTAAACTGATTTTAACTTCTGACTCATCACAACTTTTTGTCTTAAGAAATTTTAGTCTTCTGTTCTGTGACTGACTAGCTGATTCCATAAGCTAAATACAGCATCTTCACTGAACTAATTAGTATATTCACTACAGTAATAGCAACAAATACAGAAATAAGTGCATGCATAAATAACTTAGCGAGGAGGTGGAAGGGCTTAGGTGACAGCAGAAAACCAAATCACAGTGGTGACAGTAGGTAGCTTAGGGATATTTCTTCCAGATAGTGCAATGTATACAGAGATCAAAGCAATGTCAAACCTTGTGTGGGCTGCCTGGCCAATTGTTCTCATTTCTAGGGTATATTTTTCCAGAACTCTACAGTGGTTTCCTTCTTAAATTTTCACAGTATTTGCCCTGCAGTCTTTGAAACATATCTTTGGAGAACCTCCTGTGTTGCCTAGAGGCAGCTGAGAAGATGCAGCTGTCCTCCCAGCTTGGGTACTAATTGATCATGAATTAGTTGAGCCTCTTAGAACTATACTTCTTTTAACAATTAATAGATTTCGTAACTCTTTGCTCTCCTTCAGAGATGCTCTGTAGCTAGTTCTTTGGGAAAATATGTCATTATAAGATGCTAGTCCTTCTCAATGAGTTACAAATTTCTGCTTGGAATAAATGGTATCACAGTTATTTTTGCCAGAAATATATAGAAATCTAACAACACATACTTTCCAGTAGAAAGGCTTGGAAGAGGTGCATCAATATTCTATGGTATGCTAGTAAAACAAAGGCAGACGTGGATTACGCTTTTAAACACAGTAAGGTAATTGTTTTGGAAGTGATTTCATAGGTAGATAGATGCCCCAGCCCCTGAAGGGCACCCCTAGTCCTGAGTACTCAGGATTTCTATCCTGTCACGGAAGTAACTACAAGAACAAATAAAGGCATGTGGGGTCCTTCATTAAAGGAGCTATCAAGTGAGTGAGAAGATAATAAGAAATAGCATTGAGAAAGGGAGACAGACAGACAGACAGACAGGTAGAGAAACAGAAAGAGAACCAATAAAGAAGCCCGTGTGCTGGAGCAGGGATTGGGTTTGCTCCTTTGTAAAGGAAGTTATTTTTAAGGTTACTGTATTTGAGTCTAGATATAGAGAAAAAAAGAAGAAAAAAGCCTATGTACTGCAGAAATCAGAGGAAATTATATTCTTTGCTGAGGAAAGGTGACACACACTTGATTCTCAATATCAGCATGAGCTCAGTATATTGGAAAAACAAAGAAGCTAGTGTGGTCAGTGCCTAGTTGCTGAGGGAAGGGATGGAGATGAGGCTGTGAGATAGACACCAATGAGCTTATGCCATGCTAAGGAGGATGGCTTCTTTAGAGGGATTTAAGCTGAGTGGATCTTTAATTGTTGCCCAAATAGGGGTGCTTATGAAAGCAAAAGGGACATTCTTGGTAAATTAGACTGAATGTCACAGGTAAATTGGGCCATATGTTTTCCCCCTGGGTTGGGAGAGCATTATGACATGGTTTCTGTTTCTAAAAGATCTCTCCAGCTGATGTGTAGAGAACACACAGGCAGGGACAGGAGTGGGTGTGCAGGCACTGTAAACCAGCATGGTATACATGGTTGGCTTGGGGAGGGAGGCCACAGGCTGCTGCTTTGGGGACTCCGTGCTGGGCAGAGCATCTGGGCAGTGTGCTGGTGAGGGACAGCCTGTCCTGGCAGGGAGCACAGGTGATTTGGCAATTCTAGATCATCTGAATGAAGAGACACACGACTTTGCAGCTTAGAAGTGGTAAATTTAGAAGAATTAAAATAAAGTCCTCCCTGCCCCCCTCCCCCCTCAGCAAGCAGGCAGTACATAAAGACGGTTACTGGGAACCAGGGTGACAGCTGACAATCTAAAGGGGTGGGCAGAAAGTGAATGGGAAGGGTAGCTACAGGAAACAGGGTTATTTTGGAGATGGCCATAGCATTCTGATACTAATGGGTATGTAACCACGGCCTCTCCACGCCAACTTTAGAAGCCAGAGGAGGCTGAGAGTCTATCTATGTAACCCTATGGGATTTTCGCTGTTCCTTTTCCTTCCTGTCTATGAGCTGTCCCAGAGTCTCCTCATCCCACACATAGAAGATGTTAAAAAGCAAACATCTCACTTGGCTTTTTTTTTTCTTTCTATGATCTCTCAAATCTTGTTTCTCATTTTTGCCACTGTTGAATCTCTTTTATCGCTATGTGCATTGTTCTATGCCTTCATTTTTTTTCAAATTAGTATTTTTTTTCACTTTCATCCTAAGAACTGTATTTAAAAGTCTTGCTCAAGAATGATCAATGCTTACTAATATCCAATGCAGTGGGGGGTCCGCTTTCTGCCCACTCCTGGCTTTCTTATGGCACTAGAACATCTTTGAACTCCATACAGATTAGAGGACCCCCTCCCCACACCTCTCTCTAGAGAGCTAATTTAGGGCCAGAGGCAACAGATGTTCAACTAGATTGTATTTAAACTTATGTGCCCTGTCCATGCTGACAGAGAGTGCTAGCCAATAAATGTTTTCTTAGACTGATTAGATAGTCAAAGTCTATTTATTGATTTCCCTTGTTCCTGATGGTTGGGGTCAGAATTGGGTGTTGTCAGGTTCTTGGATTGCTGATCAAGGAATTGAAATAAAGGACCACACAGATTTCAAAGGTGTCGGGGAGATTTTACTCAAAGCAAAACTATAGAGCAGGTCAGAATATACCTCAAGGAAGCCCCGGGTCACATAAGTGAAGATCCTCAAGGGGTCCTGATGGTTGGTTGGGGTTTCTTTTATGGAGTTCAAGAGAAGGAAGAGTTTGGTTGCTAAGGAGTGTAGCATAGGCATTCTCCATTTTGACTGATAATTTGCAGTTCTGTCCCGTAGAGCATGTGATTTTAATCATGTGCATGCTCAATTGTACACGGGTAAAATTGATAACTTGGAATTTCTGTTAAAATTCACTTAGGTCTGTAGGTTTACCTTTCCATACATGCACTCAAAACCACTTCAGGCTGCATTGCCTCCCTCCACACTATATCCAGACACGACTGGGAGTATGTATAAATGGAAACCATCCAAGTTGAATGGTCTTAAGGAAGAAAAACTTATCCCGTTGTTCAGAGGGGCTATGTGAACCATTCGAGGCCGATTCTGAGGTGGCCATGCACATTACTAGAAGAAGGATGTATGCATAAACTTAACTAAGTAGGGTTTCAGGTTCTGAGCTATCCCCTGTGCTAATCTGTATCATCTCTTAAGTTCAGCTTTGTTGGGGGTTCTAGTGCTGCTGTAATGGCTAAAATCAGTATCGCATGTCCATGGCATTAGTTTTCCCATAACACTTTCACTCCTCCATAACTTATCATGCTCAATTTCTGCCACTCAAAAATATCCATCCACCCCCTCAAAAGTATAGTGAATGTCTTTGAAATATCATTTACAATATCATCTTTTAGGCCTCACAAAAATGATATGTGATTTTGTAATTTAAAGAGATATTAGAGAACATTTATTTCAACAGTCTGTACATCTTCAACAAGAAGTTCTTAATCCCTGTGCCATTATTTTCAAGAGAGTTTTTTTCAGGTTTATTTCCAGCCGAACAGCTAGCTTAGTTCTGACCTTTAAATAAAGGCAGATAGAGCTGCTGCTCTGCCGTTGACCAGCATTTACTTGTAAGTTGAACAAGTGTTGATTGAGCTATTGTGTCTCCATGGCTGTACTAGATGCCAGAAATTAAAAGACAAACAAAACCAGATTCCTCTCACTTGTCAACCTTATAATTGAGTGTAGCATATAACCAATGTTCCAGTGTCATCTTGCTGAGTTTATACAAAACCATCAGAAAAAGTCAAAGAAAGATTTTAATTTGATTCAAAGCTCTTTATAGCTACCTAAGTCTCTTATGCATATGTGTGAGCCATGTAAAATATAAAGAACTCACTTTAGGGGCCCTAAGTTATCCAGGGAACATTTAGCTTTAAAGGTATTTCACCTAATCTAATAGGCCATTACACAGGCAAAGATATTAAGGCCCACCAAGGAAGAGGTTTTAGTTTGCTTTTTTTGTTGTTGTTTTTGTTGTTGCTGTTGTTTTGTTTGTTTGTTTTTAATTAATAGCCTATGAACATTCCCAATTAAGCAATAAAGAACTTGGAGCTAGAACCTACATATGGATTTCCAATTCTGTGCTTTCTGTCCCTGCTTGTTCTATTGAAATTGCACTATAGCCTTTGATCCGTTTTATTTCCCATTTTTATATGTAATATTAAACTAGCTTAAAATGTCCATTAGTAATGAACCTGTTTAACTTAGTTTAATCAATTTTCTTCCAAATGCAATTCAGTCACAATCCTCTCATTTTTACAAAGCAGTTGTCAAGATCTTTTGGGACTCAGGTTTTTCCAGAATATACTCTGAGTAATCAGGGCAATGCAGGCCAGGGGGTCTAAGGAAACTCTGGTTACTTGTCATTTACATTCTTGCATTCTAGTTTCTGTCTAAAAACAAACAAACAAACAAGCAAGCAAAACAGAAAAAGGAAACAACAAAAACCATTAAAAACTGCAAGTGTCAGTGTTTGTGTGTATGTGTGTTTCATTGTTTGTAGTATTGCTTGTGTGTTATGTGCACTTGTTAGTGTGTGTGCATGTGTGTACATGCACATGGAGACTAGAAGTTGGCATCAGACATCCATGCCCAATTGCCTTCCACTTTTAATTTTTGAGGTAGAATCTCTCACTAAACTTTAAGCTTATCAACTCTCCTGGGCTGATTGGCCAGTGAGCTTCAGGAACCCACCCACCTGTCTCTACTGCCATCTCTCCAACACTTAGGTCATTATTGCATGGCTTTGCACATGACTCTTAAGTTAGTGCTTGGAGTCCCAGCTTATATCTTCATGTTTGTGTCTAAGTACTGATCTCCTCAGTCTCTGCCTTCTATCTTTATCTTTCCCTGATCCTAACTCTACACCCTGGGCTAAAGATACTGATCCTAAAAACCTTGCTCCCTCCTGGGAAACCTTTTCTCCTTCCTGGGAAACGTCTGTCTCACTGAGTCCTGGACTGACACCACTGTTCCATTCTGGTCACCTACGTGATTCCTGCCGATCTTTGGACCTTGGCATCCAGAGCTCTGCTATGGGTACAACTGGAAGGAACCATTCTGCCACTGTCTTCATGATGCTTTCAGTCTGTAGCTTTTGTTGGTAGGAGACATGCATCACCTTTTGTCATTAATTGTTTATACATCACACATGTCCTTTCCTGCAGGTAGGAACCTTGTCTTGTTCTCTGTAACTCCCGTAGGGCAGGCAGTCAGTAAAACAGAGAAACTTGAAGACCTGGCAGTGGTTTCTCCTTCACCCCACCTTATGCAATGAGTTCTCACATTGGTATATCATTTCTCCTCCTCATTGCTGACACTTTAATCCTCACCTGCTTTGTCCTGTGTAGCCTATGGAGTTGTCTCCTAGCAGGTCTCTGTATCTCTTGACTCACCCATCTCCCATCATCCTCTTCCTTCCTGTCATACGACTTTTTGAAAACAGATCCTCATTAAAGTCTTCTAGTGGCACCCCATCACCATACAGGTGGGAACCCCAACTCCTTCATGTATCCTGAAAGACTCTGCGTTGTCTTGTTCATGACAGCTCTCATACCCCCCTGCCTTCCTTCTCTTTTCATCTCCCCCCCACCCTTTTCAGTCTGTGTTCTCTCACTGAACCTTCAGAGTTTCTAGAATGGAGGAGGCACTTTGTGCTTTTCTGGGTGTGCACTCTTGGGTTGCCCTTCTCTTTCTACTCAGACTCTTTTCTGCTTAATGCAGCTTTTCATTTCTCTTTATTGGCCGTGCTTCTTCCAAATACTGTACTAGGCTGACATTTCTGTTAACAGACCAAAAAGAACTCTGAATCTCTTCCTCCCCCTCCTCTTCCCCTTCCTTTCTCCCCCTTCCTCCCTCTCCCTTCCTTTCCTAACCCCCTTTGTATACAAGATACAACCTTTTACAATACTTGAGCTAAGATCTGTCCCTGCACCCCACTGGGCAACAAGCACATAGAGATGCTATTTGATTTCCCCATTGTGTCTCTTTCAAACTACAGAAAGAACCTTTGCATGGTGTTGTTTGTTAAACTAGTAAGCCAATCGAAAACGGCCCCTCACTATGGGACTAGGGAGGTTCCTGGAACACTGCGAGGCTGAAAGAGACAACATGAAGCTGGGTAAACAGAGTACTGCTAGGGAACAGCAGCTGACACAGGTTCTGGAGCAGTCGAACCTCACAAGTGGGAACCTTCATGTTTGGTTTGTTCCTTCTGGAACAAAGATTGAGAGAGTTAAGGTATGGTAAACATCTATAGAGCTTATCATAAGTAAGTCCTAAATATTCGTGAAGCTGGCAAGTACGTAAACAACTCCTTTGTCTTACATGTTTCCACTTGCATGTCCATCCATCTGTCCCGGGGAGAGTGCTTCAAGTACTTAAATACAGAAGTTGAGGAAGTAGTTGAAAACCTTGCTGTATATAATTGTTGTAACTTGATCCATTTTCTTCTTTGAAAGTTAGGAATTCAGAGATCATAATATCAGCCAGTCAGCCAGGGGTTTGTCATGGTTGAGCCCTTAGAAAAGCATTTCAAATAAACCTCAAGACCTATTTTCCCTTTCAATATCCATTTATTCTCCCATTGTCCATTCATCCATCTACCCACCCATCTGTCTGTCCATCCATCCAACACACTATCTGTTCATTATCTCAGCAGACACATTAGCTTGTCTGGTACTAGACAGATGTTTCAGAGAATAGAAAGGAACGTTTACAGAAATCAAATTTTAGTAAGCATTTATACTCTCTTGAGAGTACAACAAAAATATCTAATCACAAACAGTAGAAAATATAACATAGTTGAAAATTATGGTTGGAAGAAAGTTGTTGTCACTACAAGATCATGTGGAGGGCTCTGGTAATAATAAAAAAACTGTATGAACAGGTAACTTTCCTCACACAAGCTATGGGGAGTTTAGCTATGTTAAGGAGCAGCTAGAAGTAAGATTGCCTGTTGTCCTTTTCATACAGCTTCTGGGCTGTATGACATCCTACCCTTTATAGCGGTACTCCTCAAGTCTATCAGCATTAGGTGAAAGGGTTCCACTCTGAGTCTTCATTTGTCATCTTACAGAATATGCCTGGATGACAGGGTCTCTCTTTGATCACTTCCCAGTTCTGTGATATAGAGACATTATGTAATTTCTTTGTCTTTTAATAATAGCACCAGTATCTGCTGCACCCACTGCAAATGTTAGTTAAAAAACAATGTGTGCAAAGAGATTTGCAAACACATGCAAACTTTTGCTCTCAGTAACTGTGAGCACCCAACAAACAATATTTTAAAAGATGCTGCTTCAGACCATTATAGTAAAAGTAGGTGTCGACACTTTTTCTAACTACTTTAGAAGCCCCTCCCCCTTTAGGTTTCCGTTTTCTGTCTGATCCTACTCAAAGTTGTTCCTCCCCACATCCATCCCTGTATAGAATCTTGGACATGAGGAATCATGCATTTGTTATATATGAGTAACTCCAATATCTATTAGAGTCTTCTGAGGGCTGGGAAAGTTTAGTCACTGCTGGGGGTGATGCATCTATATTGGTCCATAGCTCGTGTCTGTAGCCTCCATGACTATCAAAAAGAAATCTCAGACTGGAGTGTGAGATTTGGGATTGAGGATAGAACAAAAACAGTTGGGAGAGCTTTCTATCCCTGGGATTTCCAAGACAACCTCATGTTTGGAAATGTAGCTAGATTATGAGGGATAAAGTCATGGGCTGAGACTGGAGGAATCCACACATAGTGCTCCTTAAGCCATCTGCCCCCTCCAACAGGTATTCATTCTTCTGTTAGCAACAAAATTGACAGAGTGTGTGGACTTTTGTCTATAGAAGCACACTACTGCAGATCAGCCTAGTATATACCAAAAGTCCAGATTCCCAGAAGGAAAATAGATATTCAGCAAAAACTACATTACTTGCATTAACAGCCTACTAGATGGAACCGCCCACACCACCTTCCAAAGTCCAAGCTCTCCAGGACCAATGGCCAGCCTTGTATGTAGCCTTCACCTGTGGCTACGGGCCAGACTGCATTCCAGACTGCATAGTTAGTTCTTACCAGTCCTTTCTTGGTGGAAGGGGGAATGGGGCTGCATACTGTCCTGCTTTCTCCAACTTCCACAGACACGTTATTCTTTCCTAATATCTTCCCAGCTCCATATCCATGAAAAGGACTTGAGCATAAGGCAGTGACAATGAGGACTCTGGTGTCCACTGTCAAACTTTCCCCAAATCCAGTCCTTCCTCCATGTGGTTTGACATTGTCACAAATTGCCATCAGTTTCTGCTCAACACCACCTCTTCTTTTGGGAGTGATGCTGGCATCCTTGGATGCCTTCTTACCTACTCCTGGCTGTCTTATAGGTATCTAGTGACTGAGAACCAAATGTGCTTTTCAGTGAGAGGCACAATGGAGACTCAAATAAGATCCTTGTCAGCTGCCAGAAAGAAGATGTCAATTTCTATTCTATGTGAGCGCTCCTATGAAGAGACTAAATACCAATAGCAAAATATTAATAAAGAGAGGGCTATACTCTCCTATTCCCAAGTGCTAAAAAGACTCTAGGCCAATGTGACCTGTAGCTTAATTGCACATTTTCAAGCAGGCTCTCTAAATTAAAGCGTAATCCCTTGGCAATAAGGGGCTGGAGCTGCTCCCATCCACCTCCTGGCATTTTATTTCCTTCCTCTTTCTCTCTGCCACATGCTTATTCTGAATCTTCTGTCCTTCTGTCCTTCTTTCTGTTTATCCTTCTATGTCCTCTATTTGGCTTTTTCCTTTCTTGATGAAAATTAAGGGGGAAAAAAAAACCCTTGATTTTCCGATAACCTTCCAGAAAGTCTCTCTGGGTTACCCTCTGCTTTAATAGCATTTAAGCCAATCTGCCTGATGTTGCTGTAAAGGTCAATTAAATTCACCCTAAAAATTTCACTCTTGGCTCATTATACAATTGGAAAATGAATTAGAAGCACATACTGCCCCTGAGGTTTCTGATATTTCACTAATGAATATGTCTTAGAATGCAGGGGGTGGAGGGTGTTGCAGGCCATGCAGCTGGTTGCTATGTTACTGTCTGGCACACGTAGTGGTTGGAGGCTAGCAAGTACTAGATGGAGCTGTCTCCAGTCCAAGTTAGGAGGCATCACCACTTCCTGAGTACCCAGGGAAATAAGCAAATCATCACTCTCAGCTGAAACAACCTAGAACCCATCTTGAATTTAAGGCACTAAGGTCACCTTCCTCCCCATTGAGAAGGTGACTACTATCGCTGTGGAACAACCAATCCACATGATTATCAGCCTAAATAAAATAGTTTTCTGATCTTAAATCTACAAGGATCTTTTCCAGGTAAGGTACCTCTTATAAAGCCAGTATTAGGTTGATCAGGGCACTCTTCAATTGTGATAACATCGTAGCTTTCACACCCAGAACAGCTATATGAAGAGAGAAACGTGCATTTCTGGGTCACTTTGAGGTCATGACTGGAGTCAAGGTTGCAAGGAACACAGTTATATCTGAGGTAACTGAGGATATTTTAACTGGCTTATTCCTACTTAAATATAAAAGAAAAATGATAGACCTTTTCCCCATGAGGTGATCTTGAAAGGATCAGAGCAACCCCATGGTGGCGGAGGGCTCAAGGAATTTCGGTCTCAGGTAGCAGGCTCCTTTATCCATGCATTTATTGTTAGGTCTTAAGTAGTTCTAATTTGGAAAGTGAATGTAACACTCTAAGTGGAAATGTAGCCTAAGTGTTATGCATGAATTCAGATATTTGCAAATTGATGTGAAATTATTTTTTCAAGATTTCCTGGTTCAAAAGTGTGTCCTACATTCAGGTTTTTGTTCACATTCGAGTTTGGAGGAGTCCCCAGATAGCAAAGACTACAACTGTTCTGCTCACCTGAAACAGCAAACTGGTATTCATTTTGGCACAAGAATACAGATTTTGAAATAGGAGTTATTGGATGTCTGCCTCTTGGGCTTAAGTATAAATCTAGACAGGTTAGCTGAAACTTATATAGAGTGTCTCCAGCCTTTCTGGAGACACTCAGGTGGAGAAAGGAAATCTATGACATTCATCCTTAGAGTCTCACACCTCTTCATGAAAGGTGTTTGGAAATTCAGAGCTGAGGGCATACCAAGGTCATGATATCAAAAGTTTTCTCTTCTTAAGTGAGGAAATTGAGGAAGCCACTCCTTAGTATGTATAAAAGCCAAACATTTCTCACGCAGGTGTTTATAGCAGAGTTTTTTCTTTCACTCTTGAATCTTCGATTCCATTTATAAAATCATGGTTCTCATTGTCCCAGTTTGCTTTTAGTTACTATGATCAGACATTGACCAAAACCAACTTGAAGAGCTTATTTCCCTTATGCTTCCCAGTTAACAGACCATTGCTGTGGAACATCAGGGCAGGAAACCAAGCAGGAGCAGAGGCTGGAGCCACAGAGGAAATCTACTTATGTGCTGCCAGGCCCTCTTCTTTGTCTTTTCTTTTATAGCCCAGGCCCACTTGGCCAGGAATGGCATGCTTACAGTGTATGAGACTTTCTATATATTGCTTAGCAATCAAGAAAACAAAATCTCTGCAGGCATGCCCAGAGGCTGGTCTTATGGAAGTGATTGCTCACTGGAGGATCCCTCCTCTGAGGTATGTCAAGATGAACCATTACATTCATGTTCACGTACATAGTATCCGGTAAACACAACATGACAAAACCATAAGTTCTAAGAGCAAGACTAGTAAATCATGATGTGTCTCAAAAGCAGCCAATCAGGGACAGGGAGATAATTCAGTATAATGTCTGCTGCTCCAGCTTCTGTACTCAACCACTATAGCCCACACAAAGAGCTGGGTGTGGTGGCACACAGTCGTACTCCCCTGTGCTGCAGAAAGACAGACAGACAGGTATATTCTTGGGTTTGCTAGCCAGCCAGTCTAGACTAATCAATCAATGAGCCCAGATTCCAGGAAAGAGCCTTGTCTCAAAACATAAGCCAGATGGCTCCTGATAAACAACACTCAAGATTAACTTCCAATTTCCACACGCACTGTCACCTGCACACCCACCCGTTCACACCTCTCCTAGCACCTCAAGGAAAGCAACCAAGCAGGCAGTGAAGAAAAGTAGTCACAGTGAAGCAGAGAGATTTCCCTTAGGGAATTCCTGTTCCTATTTGTGGTGGTTGGTTCTATCTAGAGTGTGTTTATCCAAGTTTCAAGTGATAGGTCTTACTATGGCACTCTTAATAGGTGATACCAAAGATCACTCAGTGCTGGTTCCCTTGGAAAGGAATGTGGGACCTGTATTCAATCTTTGGCTCTTTGTCTGAGAAATGATCTCTCCACAGGCATCCTTTCATGATACTGCCATCAGCCACAAAACTCTCAGACCAGAGGTAATGCCTATGCATGCCCTTGGGCTTTCAGGAGTGTAGGCTGTGCAACCTTTCTCTTTATAATCCAGCTTCATCATAGCCATGAAAAGTGGACTGATATGGTGTTTCTCCTCTCTGTATCTGTGCCCAATTAAAGTGTGCTTTGAGACATATTTCATGCTCATGCTATTGATGTCTCCATTTTCATTTCCTGGTTCCTCTACATCCTGGTCCTTTTTTTCCAGGCCTAGGTTAGAAGATATTCTTGGAATCCTTTTGACTCTACTATGTAGCACGCCGGGCCTATTCAGAGTGCCTCCAAGAAACACAGTGACCTGGGCCCAGAAATGGTGATTGAAGTCACTCAGGCACACCTCAGATTCACCAGCACTAGGTGATCTATTCTTGGAACTGCAGAAATGTAACCCAGTGTGAAGTCCAAGAGCAGGAATCTAATGATGGCATAGTGTGAGGTTTCTTCCTGTGCTTTCTGAGATTAGTCTATAAGCCACAACTGCTGAGAGCCTCAGTCCTCCCTTTCTCAGCCCAGAATATAGGACAGCAGGAATGCAATCTTCTATTGCTTCCCTCCATCTCCCCACCAAAATCACACTGCAGGTTCAGGATCTTCTGCCACCTGTCAAACAGGAATGTAGACACTACAGAGCTTGGACGGGCTTGGTCATACTTAAGGATTCATTTTGACTCCCTCAAATTTAAAAATCAGATAGAGTGATGATGGCATGTTGTGTTGCTAAACATAATCAAATATCACATCGACCAGTGAGTGGACTATGTGTGAATCGTAGGACTTGGGTTAGCCTGTAGGAGTGAAGTTGGCTACCCAAACATGTAAGAAGAGTCAATAAATGTGTGCCGAGCCTAGAGATGCAGCAGAACGAGGCAGGAAACTGAGAAGGAAGGCAGGGAAGAGAGAGTAGTATCAGCTGTTGAGTTAGATCAATCAGAGAGTTAATCTGAAGCAGAGGATTAGAAGAACTGGCTAGTTTAGTATAGATTGTGTCTGTCTTAAGAGTAAAGAGATAGGGAAGAAGTGAAGAACAGAGAAAAACAGACCAGCAGACAAAACATAGATCAATAAAGACAGAATCCTCTGGGAAGAAAAGCTTGTTAAACGTCTGCTCTGTCTATAGTGGGGCTGGCCACTGGAGTTTGTCAGATGAGGGCCTCGATCTCCTGCTGCTGGAGAGGGTAATGAGCTGGGCTGACCCAAGAAATCCTCTTGTTGGACTAACCAGTTTCAATTAAGACTATCACAGGAGCTAATTATCATTTTAAACTCTACTCTCACATGCACTGTCCCTCTTGCACTAAGTAGATCGGCTAATGGTCCCAGTGCACAGCAACGCAACACTGGAGGCTTCCTATTATTTCTTGGCCTCCAGCAGGGACCACGGACTTCTAGAGTGTTAGGTTTCTAGGGGAAACAGGAGTGGTAATATCCTCTTTCTGTTTCACAGAAACAAAGGCTGCGAGCATTGGGAGACTGTTCAATTTTGATTTTGATATAGTCAAACTTTCAGCTCTATCAAAGGGGCTCTCCACATGCCACCTCTGACCAGGAGCGCCTGGCATTGTTTGAACACAACTAGGGAGAGGGAGCTTGTCACCTACCAGTCTTTTATGGGACAGTTCTGTTCGTCAGGATGTCTCCTACTGTTGGGTTAACATCTGCCTCTTGTTAACTTCTGTGCTTTAGTCTCAGATCTACCTTGGATTCAAAGTTTCTGGCCTGGGTAGCCCCTGGCTGACTTATCCTGTCAATTTCTGGGTCCATGGAGGTGAGAACTGTTCATTACTTCTTTGATACACAGGGACTGCACTCTGTGACACTAAGTTCTTTACCATGGGACCCAGCTATGCTTTATCACAGTCTCTACTAAGAGACAAAGTCTGCATGCCCTGAAGCCCCGGGCCTGTAACCCATTCTTAATAAGAATACTGAGGCTTATAAAGATCAAATGGCTTACCCAAAGCCACTGGTAACAAATGGCAAAAGCCAATATTCAAGTTCCAGTTTACTATACTCCAAACTGTGTTTCACAACATCCAACCAAACAGGGATTGAGAAGGCAATATTTACCAGTTAGGAATGTACTTATGAGTGTAATGGAAACCGATGTTTGAAATTGGAAGTGTTCAGAATCCCCCTGTGCATGTGTTTATATGGACTGACTGCTGAATGGAAAAGCAACCCATAGGCAATTGCTACACTTTGTTCACCCTAAGAGTAGAGTAGGAGTCAGGTGCCTCCTACTGCCCATTTGCTTTCTGGTCAAAACAAACAAAACAAACAAACTATAGACTACACAAAACTATGTTAGAAGATTTACTATATTCATGTACACATGTGTGGCCTGGACTGCTGGATCTAGTGATCTCTCTCTCTCTCTCTCTCTCTCTCTCTCTCACACACACACACACACACACACACATACACACACACACACCACAGAGAGACACACACACACACACACACACATACACACACCACAGAGAGACACACAGACACACACACTCACACATACACGCTCCTGTATAAAACTTCCTGTATAAAACTGTAGGCACTCAGTATTACCAATGCACCACACACCTCTCCTGTGTACACCACACCACACCATGGGCAGCACACATGTACTGCCTCACACTGTACACACTATACCTCCTTTCATACATGCACATATACACATATATAAGAGATCACAGTACACTATTTTATTGCACTATAATTTGCATGCAAGGAGATGCCTCTGGAATTTCACCTTTCCTTTTCCTTTCAGTCTTGTTACAGATTTGCATAGGAAAAAAAACAAAACAACAAACAATAGCAGGAGTGTCTATGGGATCTATAGCAGCCCTCTACGTCATCACTGACATCTATGGAGGCTATAGCAATTGCCATAGAGAAGCTGCTTCTCAGTCTTAGGCCCAAGAACTGGGGACAA
Organism: Grammomys surdaster; assembly: GCF_004785775.1. Lineage (NCBI taxonomy): Eukaryota > Metazoa > Chordata > Mammalia > Rodentia > Muridae > Grammomys > Grammomys surdaster. The sequence goes on along the minus strand of NW_021604598.1, from coordinate 9,875,772 downwards.
ATCAGATTCCCTGACCCACTTGTCTGCAGGCATAGCCAGTCACTTTGTCAGAGCTCCAAAGCCCACAGGAATGGATAGGCAGGATTCAGAACCAATCTCACAGAATTCAGCTTGTGCACGTGTGTCCCCCCACAAATCTGTGTGGGCTAAAAATACCTGTGCCCTGCATGGCGCCAGAGATCGCTGACAAAGGCATTCGTATTTGCAGTCGAGCCACCCTCGGATTACTTCTGCAGCAACCTCTCTCACATTTTAAACAGGTTGGTAGAGCCATCACTTAGCCTGCCTCCAGGAGGCAGCCATTAAGAGATGTAGCTGGGAAGGGCATTTTTTTTCCTTAAAAGGTTTTTAAAAAGTGACTATTTTCATTACAGTGTCATAAATTTTCTGGTTTAAAAATAAAATTCATTTGAACTTGAGCTTCTTTAGACAAACTAATATCTTTGGGAAAGTAGGTTAATAGGAGAGGTTGGAGGGACCAGCTTGGCTCACCAGTTGTTGGGGAACACAAGTTGGAAGGAACACAGTGAGACAGCCGAGATGGAGAGTGGGAGTAGGTGTAGGAAGCAGGGCTCCCTCTCCCCTGGTCTCTTGAAGAGAAAGCAGGATGCAATCACAGGTTCCGTCAGCAGCACAAAAGTAAATTAACCAAGAAATTAGCTTTTCAGATGTCCAACCACGAGTTCTCCTAAATACTCCTCCTGGCCACCTGCTGTTTGCACCTTACACTGGGCTAAGGAAGGAATCTGGTTCAACTCACACCCCAGGCCTTGCCTCAGGGCAAGCTTCAGGGCTCCAAAACCAGAGGGCTGACAGGAGCAAGAAGCCACCCAGCTATAACAGGAAGCTGCTTGCAGATTGTACATCACAGGAGGTGGCAGAAATTAGTTCTCTCTCTCTCTCTCTCTCTCTCTCTCTCTCTCTCTCTCTCTCTCTCTCTCTCTTTCAAACACACACACACACACACACACACATATATCTGTGGGGGTGCATACACATGCACCTGTCTGGATATGTGTGTGTTTTTCTGTGTGCCTGTATATGTGTATCCTTGTATGTGTATCTTTTCCTGTGTACTTATATGTTTGACAGAGTTTCTATGAACCTGTGTTTGTGTGTGATTATCTATGGGTCTTTCTCCACCTGTGTCTGTATATTCCTAGTGTACATGCATGCTTTTGTGTGGCAATGTACATCGATGCATGTGTGTGCACATTCACACTCTTGTGAGTGTGTTTCTATGAGTGTGAAGAGGAGCATGAGATGTAGACAGAGTGTTTGGGGGCACAAAGCAAAGTCTTAAGTACAGGAACCCACAGGCCAGGGATCCCACCACCAGCAGATGGAGCTGTGAGTATAAATTTGAAAAAGGCCAGCCTGACTGCTGACTGTGCTGTGCTGGCTGGAGAACTCCCCCACCCCCACCCCAACCCCAACCCCAAGCAGTCCTGACCATGTTGAATGAGAATCACTAATTCTCCTCATTCTCCTGCAACAAGGAAATCTCGGGGACAGCAGGGTCGTGCTTCACTGAGGCTGTGTTTCTTGATCTTCGTGGAGTCGCAGGGTAAGACTAGGAGTTCACTAGCTGTCCCATACCTCATTAAGGATTATACTGTTAGGTAAATGAGCTCCCAAATCACAAGGTACCCCTCATTGCACAGATAAACAAAAGACCTTCCTCCCCCTTTCATTTTAAGTTTGACCAAGTTCTATCAAAGACTCTTCCTCCTCTCTCAGCCCCTCCCCCACAACCGCCCAATGCAATCTTTTATTATCTACAGTGAACGTCTTACTATTAGCTGGCTCCTATCTGATCTCCCCGCCTGAGAACCTTTCCAGCTGCCATTCATTGTAGACTAGATTCACCTTCCCTACAGAGCTCTGATCCTGTCTGGTTCTGTCTAGATATTTCAGTGGCTTGCTACAAAATCAAGTTCAAGCTAGCTCACACTCAAAGTATGAGTCCAAACTCAAGGTAGCAGTCTTCCTTGGCTTAGTATGCCTCATCCCTTCCTTCTTTCCCTTCCAAGGGGAACCCCTGCTCCATCCTGAGCCCTATGCATACCCTGAGCTCCAACTGTCTTTCCACCTCTATTAATTTTTTCTGTTTTATTTACCCATTTTAAACTGTACTTCCAAATGGCTCCATTTTCTCCAATTTTGTCCTTTACAGGCCACGCCTTTCCCTATGATGCTGTCCTGATGGCATCACTAGAAATACCCTTTCCTTACCCCTGTTTCACCAGACCTTTCATCTGCATCCAGTGCTATTCTATGTCTCTTTCATACGGCACTGTGGTCATTGGCACACAAGGCTGACTCTGCAGTTAGCATGTCCTACTTCACTCTATTCTAACAACCAGGAACTCACGAAAGCTCTCCAAGTAGGTAGCATTTGTCATTATGTGTTTTCTTTTGTTCTCCTCCCCCTCTTCCTCCTCCTCCCCTCCTTTTTCTATTTACTTTATAAGAAGTTTTATCTGGGGCCTGATCATCTACCAGTCCAGCCTTCGGCCAGGCTATACTGTGATGGATAACAGCTTAGTCAGCATATTTCCAACATGCCACCCAAGTCCCACAACAGTAAGAAAATGTCGCATACACAGAGACAGAGATGAAAGGGTCATTATGACTCTTGCTGCATCCTATGCTAACATCCCACTCTCATGAGAACTCACCAAGGTCCAGCAAGAACCACCTACATCCTTCATAGAACAGCTCCTCCAATGACCTGATGAGACACTGAAGCCCCACCTCTTAAAGGCCTTACTACCTCCTATACTACACTGTGGTGGTAAAGGGATAGACAAACATCTAAGAGAAGAATCTCTGTATTTTTCTTTATACTATGCTTTGATGAGAGGCAGTTTATATGAGGGTCTTTCTCCCCAATCAGAAACGGACAAGGTATGATCTCTGTTTTCCTACTGATTAGCTATGTTGCCACACGCACACACACACACACCACACACCACACACACACACATACATACACACACACACATACCACACACACACCACACACATACACACACCACACACACACACACACAAACACCACACACACACCACACACATACACACACCACACACACCACACACACACACCACACACACACCACACACACACATACACACACAACACACACACACACACATACATGAGCTGGTTTCTATCTCCTAAGTGTTCAATGGATGGAATGAGCAGGGATTAGTAGACTCCCACTTTTAAAGTTTTTATACTATCCTCTAGTGTTCAAAGTTTCTTTGTTCAGAGTGAGTCTCTTTCTTCGGAGACTGCTAGGAGGAGAAAGTGGGTGCTAGCCCTCAATACAAGCCTCCTGTCCTCACATGCACCTCAGTGGATCCCCATTGTTTCTGAGGAGTGTTCATCCAGCTCAGGCATCCAAGAGAATTTCCAAAATTATTTTCTTCGTTTCAGTTTGAAGACGTTCATGTTCTCTTTTGGGATTCATGCAGAACTCAGACAGGAATTGCAATGATATGCCACCACTGACATCTGTTCGCATCCTGCTGCCTTCCCGAGAAATTGGCCTGTCCTATCCTTGTTCATCCTTCGTCCCAAATAAAATTTAAAATGACTTCAGATGGCTTAGGCAATGCCAGCTCTACGACTTCCAAGTGCTATTTCTAAAACTTCATGTGTGTTCTCATTTTAAGTTATTCTTAGTAAGATTATAGTTTTAGGAACAGAAGGAAACTTTGGTGAAAAATTGGGAGATAATTTAATTGTAGATCTCAAGGCAGATGCTGCTGTCTCATACTTACTATCTTGTCCCTGTCATTTCTCATCAAAATCAGACCTTAGAATTCCCACTGGGATGGGAAGGAGCTCAGAGCTGTACATTGGCCCAGCCAGCTCTAAACAGTGACTCTTCTGTGATGATTGACAGATCTCTCCCTCTCTTCCATGCTCAGGCCCCCACCATTGCTCTGGGGAAGGCTTCAGTGATTGTGGACATTGTGCCATTCAGCCACCATTTGACTGTTGTTGCCGTACCACAACTCTACAGTTCAGATACCAATTTTATAAGGTGAACAAAATGACACAAAGAAACTTTAAGTAACTTTGAGGTTCTTTTTCTGTATGAAGGTTTTAATTAACCCTTTGTGAGTTTGATGCCATCGTGTGTCTCTCAAATTCCTTCTGTAGTCACCTGTATTTCACCTTATCCCATCTTTATATACTATTTTTATTATTATAACCCACAAAGTACAGTTTGTGCTCTCCACATACTCACGGGTAGAGAAGCTATCCATTAAAGCACAATCAACATAGTATCTCAGAATTCTTGAATATTGCCAAATGTTTTCTTTTAGAAAAGTATCTTTGGTTCCATCAAGTAATTCTGAATATCTGTAATTAAAGCTTTATTGTATATTATTTATTATATCATATAGCATTTATTACTTTTTTATTCTTGATTTTAATTTCATTGTTTCTCCATCTCTTCTCCTCCCTCCAAATCTTCCCATATGTCCCTCTTTTCTATCTTTAAATTCATGGCTTCTGTTTTTATTAATAGTTATATATATATATATGTCTCCTCATTCTGTATAATGTTACTTGCATGCTTGTATGTATGTTTTCAGGTCTGACCATTTGATATTGATTAGATAACCAGTTGATGTACTCTTCATTCTGGAAGACTGTCTCTTCCACTCTCAGAATTTCTTAGTTGCTTGTACTGCTCTTTGAAGGAGGCTCTAGGCCTTGTGGGTTTTTCCATTTCCACTCTGGCCTGTCTATTGCTGTCCCTGTCCATCTCATTTTTAGGCAGTCAAAGTGGTGAGACTTTATGGACTTAGCTTCTGACATCACTAGGACACGCAATCTCACAGCTAACTCTTTGATCCTCTGGCCCTTATAGTTTTTCCACCCACCCTTCAACAATGTTCCCTGAGCCTTAAGTGAAGGACTTGATTTGTAGATATATACATCAGGACTGGCATCTATAGCTTTCCATTTTGATTGATTGTGCTTTTCTGATATGGTTTCTGTCTATTGTAAACTAAGTTTTCTTGATGAGAGGTGAAGACTACATTTATCTGTTGGTTTACGAATAGATCTTTACAATATAGTTAAGAATTGTGCTGATTTAGGTAGATGTTGGTTGGTGGTTATCCTCTAAGATCTATAACTTCACTAGCTCTGAGCAGTTGTCTAGGTTTCCAGTACCAGTCATGTTTTCCCTCTTGTTGAGCAGGTCTTAGGTCCAATAAAAGAGCTGTTGGCTATGGTCAAAGTATGAGTTCTACTATTGCACCCTCAGGGTAATTATGCCATGCTGGTCATTGTTGTGCCTCCTAAGTGTCATAGATGGGTAGAAATTGTGGTTGCTTTTCCTCCTTCGGAGGCTTGCATGGAGCCTTCTTTTACAGTAAAATTTATCCTCCAGGAGGAGGCATCCAGATCAGTTTCAGCTCTTGGATTTCTGGGTACTGTGTCTGAAGTGCATGGTGACTTCAGCAAGAGAAACTTACCTCCTGGTTTCCTAGTGGAAATCAGGGCAATTGCAATAGTTTGTGATGTTTTAGGAGTCTCTCAGATAACCCTAACAACAACCCAAAAGATGGCTTCTTATGCCAGGGATTCTTTCTTCATAGTCTTTCTTGGATGGGAGCGCTGTCAGCCTAGATGAGAAAATTTAACTTAAACTGTATATGTATATTTTCACGAAGACTTACATGTATTGTAGGACTTTTAAAAAGGTAGAGAGCTAATAGCATGGCATCCTTGCTGTTATTTTGTATTCCTCCTCCTGTTTTGTATTTATTCCTTGCTCCCTAATTAGAGCCTCCTTTTCATTTCCATTTCCCTGATTTGATACTTTGAACCCTTCTGTTGTTCCTCTGGGCCCATATCCCAGCAATGATCACATTTTAATTTGGAATTAGAAACCACTACTGAAAGAGAACATGCAATGGCTGCCTTACTGAGCCTGGGTTACCTCACTCAATATGATATTTTCTAATTCTCTTTATTTACCTGCAAAGTTAATGATTTCATTTTTCTTTATTGCTGAATAGTATTCCATAGTGCATATGCATCATGTTTTCATGATCTATTCTTAGGTTGAAAGATACTTGTGTTGTCCTGTTTCCTGGCTGTCGTGAATAGAGTAGCAATGAATGTGGGCTAGGATGGAGAGTCCTTTGTGCTGTAGAGTAAGATGTCAAGTCCTTTGGGCATATGCCAAGGGGTGATATAGCTGGGTTATACATTAGATTTATTGTTAGTTTTTTGAGAATTTTCCAAACTGAACTTCATAGTGGCTGTACCAGTTTTCAATCGCATGATCAGTGCACAAAGGTTACCTTCTCCCCATGTCCCTTCCAGCTTTTGCTGTTGGTTGTTTCCATGATATTACTCATTTTGACGGAGGGAACATGAAACCTCAAAGTTGTTTTGATTTGCGTTTCCCTCATTGCTAGGGACAATGAACATTTTTGCTTTGTGGAGATATTTTGTAGCCATTGTTTTATTCTTCCTTCCAGAACTTCTGTTCAGGTCCTAGGCCCATTTTTCTTTGTGAATAGATTTTTAAAAGTTCTTTGATGATTGATTGATTGATTGAATTTTTATTTATTATGGATATGAATCTTTTATCAGGTGTATAACTGGCAAAGATTCTATCCCATTTTGTGGGCTGAGCCTCTTTACCCGGTGATTGTTTCTTCAGTTGTACAGAAACTTGATCGTTTTATGAGGTGTCACTTGTCAAATGTGGTCCTTCATTCTTGGGCAAATAGATTTCTAACACTGAAAGCTGCAGTTGCAACTAGTCCTTCCTGGATCTCTCCTGAGAACAAAGGCTGAGAGGAGGACAGCAGCTGTCAGGGGAGGCAGATGTCTAGAAATAAGGTAGATGGACTTTGGCTGTGAGCTGTATCAAGTCTTGGTCTTACCTCTTAACTCTTGGGTCGTCCAGGTGGTTGCTTTAACTTTTCTGAGCCTTTTTACTTTATTAGAAAAAAACAAACAAGATAATCACAACAGAATGGCAGCGCCTGCATGACATTCTAGTGCTGCCACCTGTGGTAACAGCCTAGTGAACTGTAGATGTTCCTAGGGAAATGGTGTAGAAACCTCAGACACCCTCTCCTTGCTTGGGAGATGCTCCAGGCTTGACCACTTGTTGAGATCTGAGTTTGTGATGTAATGCGGGATCCAAGCTGGTTAGCATTCTCTTCTTAAGGCAATATCCTTTGCCACTTTAGACAGATTGTCTCTCAACTGTGCTCGGACACCCGGCACAATCCCATACCCAAGTTTAAGGCATTTTATTTCTGAATCTTCGTAATAAAAACCTAACAGTAGTCTGCCGTAAGTGAGTGATTGGGCCTGTAATTGTAGAACTCAAGAAACATCCTGAACTACATAGCAACTTACAAGCTAGCCTGAGCTATAGAATGAGACACTGACTCCACCCCTTTTCCCCTACCCTGCACACAAAACTACTAGCTTGCACATTTTAGATGCCAATTCTCAGAGAGAAAATGATCAAAATAGAACTCCTTGTGCCTAGTGTTGCACTTGTCAATCAGGAATGAAAGGAAGAGATGGTTTATGTGTATCACTCTGGGCCTACCCTTTAAAAAAAGAATAGCAGTTCCTTTCCTCCTCTAGCAATTCAGAATGCTTGGGATAGAGACCTGTATATATCGTTTTTAAAAATAGCCTTGCTTCAAAAGCACACTGCTAGGTGTTGTAGAAGGTATCCAGACAGAGACTATTTAAGGAACTGACCTAGTCTAAATACAGAATCTGCAAGCTGTCTTCCAGAGGGAGCAACCATGAGAAAACCCATCTGAAAGTACTATTAGATGTTTATAGAAAACATGGCTGAAGCTATTGCCAGTTTATCAACTATTGCTGCACACGCTAAACACTAGCAGTGTAGAGTATGATCCTGTGACCTGGCATGCTTGTGTTTCTACTAGTGGAAATGGAAAAGCTCAACATACACATTGTCCTGCTCCCTCTTGGCAGCTCAGAGCTACGTTTAGTGTTCAGTGAGTCTCAGCTGCCCAGCCTAGGTAGTGTCTGATGTGTTTCTCTTGAACTGATTTCTGTCTCTGTTTTCATTCTCAGTATTCTGCTTTATATATATTTAACAAGACAAGCTGTCTCAGACTTGTTTTCTATGTAAGAAGAATATAAATTATGAGGAAACCAATAGAGATACCAAGGAGATGAGTGACTTCTGGGAAAGTGGAGGTATCATAGGCAGGGAGACACAGCAGGATGGATAGTTAGCATAATATGTTATAATACTTTGACGGAAAACCCACTGCTATTAGCTATGAAATACAGTTTGTACTATCAATATGAATATGATGCACGTACCGGCTTGTTTTCTTCCTGCCAATGCAAGGAAAAACATGGTGATGTTAGTGTGTTCCCTACTGTCTTCTCTTTGCTCCTCTCTGGAGTTCCCTCACCTCTGCTGTTCCTGAGGGCCGCCCTGCCCTAGGCTCTGTGAGGAAGCCACTCTCCTTCTCTCTGCATTTGTAACTACTGGTCCCCTAGGTCTTTCCTTTCTCATCATGTACTTTGTCTTGTTTCCCTGAAGCCTCACAGTTTCTCCCAATTAAGAATGAAGAGCTTCAGCCAATTTCAGGCCTAAACTTGAAGAAGCTGTCAGTGCCTTCAAGGGATTTAAGTTCCTCATGAAGACAGGCTGTGTGCCCACAGAGAACTCCCTTGGCACAGGTGAGGGCTTCATTCATTCTTCCACAGCACTGGGTTTTGTTTTAGTGCACCTAAGACATCTTATTACCAAGGTGCTCTCTACTGGGTGCAATTCCACCAAAGCCCACATGTTTACCTGGAAGAAAAGAAGAGATTGATGCAGATTGGCATGCATTATCCACAAGCCAGGAAGCTGAGCTCATGAGCTGGGGCCAGTTCTTAATTAACCTTGGCGAGGTCCTTCCTTACATTTTATGTGGCTCAGCAGCATCGGGCTTTTGGAAGAGAACTTTCAGACCGATTATACCCAGGGAGAAATAGTTATTGACATACCCACGGCTACTGAGATTCATCAATTTCTCAGGGTCCTTCTTCCATTTGTCTTGATTCCCCAAAAGAGCCAGTGGCTGCCTGATGCAGTGGCTTGTGCAACCAAAATCCATGTTCATCACTTCTCCTTTGCAGATATTTATCCTATTAATATTACCAAATAGTTATTTTATCCTATTATTATTACCAAATAGTTACTTTTTTGTCAAAGTTTGTGTATTTTGCAAAATCCCAATATAATGAGAGTGTAAGAGTGTGTATAATGCGCTCTCTCTCTCTCTCTCTCTCTCTCTCTCTCTCTCTCTCTGTGTGGGGGGGGGCGACACAGAAAGACACATACAGAGAGATGCTAGAAAGATGAGACATGCTCAATGAACATAAAATATCACTGCAGTATTTTAAGAACACATCCAACTTGCTGATTTAGATTCCTCCATCTGTTGATAGTGTCCTCACTAAGGTTTTATGAAAAAATTATACTACAATACTGGAGGGTATTATAGCAGATTTAGAAGGGACAATGTTGACATTTAAACCAATAACAGAGTGCTTAGTGCTTAGTGTTTGCTTCAGTGTGAAAAGAAATATAGACGAGGACCATCCTGACCTCACTGTCAGTTTAAGATTATAAACATAGGCGCTGGTGAGAATGGAACCCATCACATCTTTTTCTTACCAGGTAGCATCAATCATCTTGATTGACAGCCCAGTAAGACATGAAAGAGGCTGTATTACCTATGATCATGCGTCTACTCTAATTTTAAATGTTTTCCTTCAAGATGGATATTTTTTCCCATTGTGATATGCTTCAAATTTTTAAAAATAACATCAGCAGGAAAATAGTAAGACATTCTCCATTAAATATTTATCAATATACATGATACAAAATGGAATATAAACCTGGAGTTCTATATGTTTTAGTGGATAACATCTTAGGCCCTGATTTGGGGGTGGGGTGGGGGTTGACTAAATGAATGGGTTCATTTTGGGTTGAATGGGTTATACTTAAACTTTTTACTACTTTACTTCTTATACATTTTCAGCCAAGACCTAACAATGCAAAACATATCTCTTGATGAAACCTTTCTCTTTTGCTTCTGAGAGTGCCTGCACTGTACTATACTTTACAAAGGTTCATCTAAACTCAAGGGATGATAGGTTGAGATTAGGGCCTTTACTATTGGTTGGCTACTTCAAATGACCAAATAAATTATTATTATTATTATTATTATTATTATTATTATTTTTGACAGAGGTCTTGCCTTGGGACCAAGGATCAATTTAGTTGGAGTTTTCAGAATCAAGGCTAGAGATTTGGTTACAGGGAATCTTGCATAGCTATGAGAAGCATGAATTCACAGAGATGAAGACTTTCTTACTGGACCTTTTAAAGCAACATCAGACAAATGGAAAACAATTGAAATTAGACTTTGTATCACATAACATGTTCCTGCTCTGTGTCCATTCATCTGAATGCCTTCAACCACCCTTATTTATATATTGAATTTAGTGTAATGTTTCATGGAAGGAATGTTTCCTTAACTTGAAAGTTTTTGAAGGATTAAAACCACTTCCTATCATAGTGCCCATGGTTTTGGAGGGTAGGATTTGAGGTTTATTCATTTCTCTGTATTTACGGGTCAGCTGATAACCTGGTGTTCAACGGCCTTGATCTTTCCTGTTTTTCTCCCTCTCTTTTGTGTGTTTAATGATTGATTAAACAAATGCATTCAAATATTATAATGGGGAAAGTCTCTTTCTCTGTGTCCTTCGCATAAACACTGTAGTGACTGGTGAAATAAAAACTTACAAACAATAACAAGAAGGTATACCTGACTAAATCGGGACAATCTCTTACAGGGTTGCTAAATGTCATTAAGTTACAAGATAGCAAAAACAGAAGTACATTTATATATAGTCCTATTGGTGGTGACCTGCTACCAGCCTTGAGGAACTAACCACTGAACAAGAGCTTTTTAATAATGATGTCATTCAACATGAAGGCAACTCTCCCTTTTACAGATATTGTCCTGGAGTAGGAAGTGGCCTGTTAGCAGAGAATATCTCTTTTTCACTCCTCTCTGTGTCCTTTGTTGGATTCTCTATTATCTTCTAAGGTGAAAGGCTTTCCAATGGTTGTCTTTTAGTCCTGTCTCCTCTGGAGTGGCATCCTAGGGGCAAATGGAGCAGAGGTAGCTAGGAGCCTCCCAGGCAAGGGAGAGCAGGCCAAGGGAGTGACACTTGGCAATTTTGTTTTGAACTCCTCTGTTATTTCCACTAAAGCAATTTTCTTGACATTTTCTTGTGGCATTTAAAAGGGGGAGAAGGTAGACTTTCTTCCCTTATCATTTTTAACCCCCATTTCCTTATCTGTTGTGATTTATCTAGTCTTCCTTCAAACGTCCACAGGCCTTGGAGCTGGCTATCTTAAAGCTCGAGTGTGGTAGAAGGATTCATCCTCGGTCTCTCCAGTCTAGGTATCTGTTTCTCCTAGTCTCTGTTTCTGTTTGGTCTGTTTCTCTGTCTCTGTATATCTCTGTCTCTGTGTCTGTACCTGTGTTTCTTCTCTCTGTCTCTGTCTGTCTGTTTGTCTGTCTGTCTGTCTGTCTGTCTGTCTGTCTGTGTCTTTCTGTGCGTTTGTTTGTCTGTGTGTGTGTGTGTGTGTGTGTGTGTGTGTATGATGTGGCGGCTGTGGTCACATACTGTCACACAGAGCTTGTGATAAAGATGTCAGCAAATAAGCAAGCCACTAAGTGCTCCTTGAAAGGGCTGTTGAGCACCCTCTCCTCACCTTGCACCACCTTCAGACTCCGCGCTCTGGATCACCCATAGACGATCTTTAATCCCCAGTTGTTTCTCGGGTGCCTGGCCCTATTACTCCTCTGATGTCTGATCGTGAAAAGACCAATTAATTTTAATCTTAGCCCAAGCAAAACATAATTAGACGAATCTGTTAGAAGAGTATCATATGTAGCATTGCATTGCCAAAAGCAGGTTAAATTGTGCTGCTATTGAAGGCCAGAAGATCATGCTTCATTTTCTTTTTACTAGAACCATCTTTAAAGAGAGGATGCTCCTGAATTAAGCATCAGCAGGAGCTGAAAAAGACCAGGTGATGTGAGACTCAGTTCTCTTTTATGTCTACACAATGAAAATAACAATGACTACACCAGGGGAGGCGGTGCAAGATTTAATGAAGTAACACGTGTAAACTGCAAAGTGCAATATGAACACACAAAGATTTTTATTGAACCAATACTTGCTTTTCTGCAAGTGTGCCTCTCTATCTGATTGACAACAGTTGCTCTTGGATACTTCCTGTTATGTCCCTGCTTCTATTAAGCATCTGCATTGGTCAGAGCTTTCTCCTGTGAAGACAAAGCCTTCTCACATTGGTCCTCTCAGCCTGCTTATATGACTTGATGTGGGAATTTAAAAGGATGAGCTGTGTTTATACGTATTTTAAAAAAGAATCTGGGCAGAAATCCTGTTCTGAGCAAGAACATAGATAGAGCCTAACAAAAACCATACCCACAGAGTACAGGAACCCAGAGATTCATCCCTCCTCTTCCTCCACCATCAGGCACTCACCAATACTAGAAAACGCCCCCATCTTAAATATGCTTACATTTCTGTTGATGCTCCAGTGTTCTTTCTTTAAGTGCTCATGAAATGAAGAGAATTTATAATCAGAGACAATGAAATGTCGTATTTGCGACTCAACTTGATTGACAAAATTTAAGGACTTGTATATTTTGTAGTCACGTCTCCTTGTATTTGGCTATAGAATTTTACTTGTGTCGTTTCCATCCACTACATCAAGCTACTTTGGGGGTTAAAGGGGTATAGATTCTTTTTGAGTAGGGGAAAAACTGTTTGGTGTAAAAGGGCTTGGTTCTCCTCCAGATGTTAGAAAACAAATGGCAAGTGTTCTTACTGTCCCTGTGATGAGGGCATAATACATCTTATTATAGACCTCATTGTGGGGACTTCTGTACATAGTGATTATGTTGGTTCTCAAAGATAGTTTTAAGTATCTCTATTGTATTTCTTGTATCCATGGAAGGAAACTTTGCTTTTGGTGAGATCGCAGATTACATAATAGCCAACTGTTATGGATATCCCATGAGCCAAGGCTGGCTGGGAAAAGAGAGTGCTTAAGGAAATCTGTAGAACTAGAAGACAATGTGAGTAAGTATGTTTCTGGCCACTGGGTAGATTCATCCTGTTAAGCTCGAGTTATTTGTTTCTGGATCTGGTCTCCTAAAATGTTTGCCTAACATGAAGTCCTCATCAGTCTCTGCTATTTCAGTGTTTTATTCGCCTACATATGAATTCCAGCTTCCTTACCATTTGTCTGGTCACCACAACTAGGAGATCAATATTGATATCAACCTATCAATCCATTCTATAAAACCCAACTGTGCTTCATTTACTTTCCTAACAGGAACATTTCTTTCTGGCTTGGGATCTTTTCCAAGAAAACACAGTGAGTTCAGTTGCCAAGACTCCTTTGTCTCCTTAAATTCATAACAATATGTCCTCCTCACTGTTCTGTCTCTCAGGACCATGTCAGACTTGAAGTATAATTGCTAATACGTTCAGGAAGGGGACCCTCAACCTGAGTCTGTGTGGTACTTCCTTTCTTCCTTCCCTAGGTGGGAAATCTTTGCAGAAATATTACAAATGTGATGATGTGCTTTCAGAATGTATCTCTGGGGAAGCATGGTCCCCACCTTTTCCACCTCAACAGTAGTAAACTCTATTCTTGGTCCAGTTAACACCTGCCAGATTTCTCCACTGTGGACAACTTTTCTTGGAAGTTAAATGAAACAGGAAAGTATAAATTTATCTTGACAGTGTAGCCATACTCCCAAATGAAGATCTTCAGTTCTCTTGTCTTTGAGTGGAGCTATGTTTAATTAAGTTAATTTGTTGATACACATCAAAATAGAGGGTTCTCTCAAAGGAGGACAAGGACTTATTTTTGTTAATTCATTACCATTTCAGTGCCCTATACATGGTATGACTAGTCTTAAGTTCAAAGTATTCTCAATTCTATTTGTTCCAAAAAATTGTCATCTGAAAAACCAAACCAAACCAAAACTCTTTATAAATCATAGATAAGTGTAGTGCCTTTGTAACTTTCAGATACATTTCATCAAAGATCTGTAGCTCAAGCTGTTGGTTTTCTCTTACAGTCTTTTGAAAATACTTGTCCTGAGTTACTGTCCTCTCCCAGGTCCCATATATAGTCTTCCTACATTGCAATGGGCTGCAGCCTAAGAGTCCTGGAAAGCTGGAATGATCTGTTACAGTGGGTCTTTTCTGGGTTTTGTTTTGCTGGTGTAATACTTTGTGCTGGCCTGCATTTTTGTTTCCTAAGAACCTTTATGGCTTTTGTCTTCATCAAGTATTACAACAGAGTAGTGAATAGAGCCATAAAGAGCAGAGAGACAGAGATTTCAGACAAAGGGAAATCAACTTCTCTCTTTATGCCCTGCTTTTCTGTGTGTGCTCATGTGTGCAAGCATGCATAGACTCTCTCTCTCTCTCTCTCTCTCTCTCTCTCTCTCTCTCTCACACACACACACACACACACACACACACACACACACACACACACACACCACACACACACTGCCATCTGGACAAATCTCTTCCAACACGACAGACATGAGATAAAACTCTCAATAAAGAGAACCAATACCAATCTGAAAGTGGCATTTTTATACTATGTTTTGAACCACTATTATGGCTTATAGGAGATGGCAGCTCTTGCTGGCATTCATTCTGGGAGCAGAACTCCTGGGCATGCTCAGCTCCTCTGCAAACAGACTGGGCCTAATGCTAAATTATAGACTAGAGAAGGAGAGGACTCAGGGGGCAGATGATCACATACTATAAATACCTTTCAGGCAACACTGCAAATGAAGGAAGAGAATTATTCATTTGCTCAGCAGGTACCAGAATGAGGGGCACCAGGAGAATGAGGTCTAAGCTGGGGAATACCTCCAAAGCTCCTCACACAGATTTTCCTGCCCTGAGCTCTTATCAAAGAAGTCCAGTACCAGGTACCAAAAGCAGACACACAATAGGCATTGCATGGAGAAAAATTCCTGCCAATTCCAAGGGGTACATGGAGTCACCCATAGCTTTTGGATTATTATCTATGTTCTTCAGATGATCTCTCCTAAACCTCTTCAGCTTCAGGAATTTGGTTTACAGTTTGGTTGTTCAGGAAAGGTATCGTTCCTGTTCAGTTCCCTGCACCATCCTTGAAGATAAATTCACACTCTTGTCTTTGTTCTCTGTCTCAAAGCTAAAGTATTTATAGGTTAAATCAAGAACCTAGGGCCAGGTCTTGGTTGGCACTACCCCCAGAGGCCACCTTCTGATTCAATTTTGGTCATCAAAAAATATTAAAGATGTATAATCCTTATCTATTAATTACAGAAGAGTCAATATGCTTAAAATACACTAGAAATAGCAGACAGAACATTCTAGTTTTGAATATTGCTGCTTAAATCGTTATCTGTATGATTCCTGTGTCTCCCTGTCCCAAAGAACATAGACCAGTAAGATAGAGAATTGCACAGTGGTAGACAGGAGGCTGTGGTGATGGACTGGTGTGCTCCACTCCATCCTAGCAGGGGATAATGCTATGGCTTTCCTCTATTTGCCTAACATGAATTAATTGGGGATCGGAAAACAGTGAAATGCAGGGAAAACATCACACAGGAAAGACCCTTCCTACTGAAAAGAAACAATGCTTCCCATTACAATCTGCTTTTCTACAGAGACTTTCTGTGTTTACAACCCTGGCTTCATGAGTTCTCTATTTGCTACAAAGGTCTTTATTCCACAACTGAGTCTGGGTTCCCATTATTTGTCATTTCTCTTTCCTTCCACTGTCCTCATTAGCACTCATGAAGTGTTTCCTCTGATACATTAAGACAACAGGTATAAGGATAAGCAGCACTTCTTTTTTCAGTCCTACTCTGGTGGCTTAAGGAGGCAACAGAAATGACGACACGCGCATGGACTTAGGATCAGAAGCATTGAGTCTGAATCTTGATGGATCCTACTTTAACCATGTGGTCCTAGCTTAATTAGTTGTCTTTACTGAACAGCAGAATAAAGATAATGAAACCTACCTAAGAGGAAATTGTGAGGCTGCATTTATACTCACATTCTCACACACATACAAGCGCGACCTCTGACTCAGAGAAGCCATCAACACATAGTGGACAGTGTTAACAGTACATTGGAGAACTGGACATGCAGACTGGTTCCTGTCTTCGCAGCTATTTGGTAGGATTAGGCAGGAAGATCTCATCAGAGTTTGAAGCCATTGAAACCTAATCTCAAAAACCCGGAACCACAGTTGAACAATGATTAAACACAGAGTGTTTGGCTGCATTTGACTCTTTCAGGTAAAACAGATGAAAGATGCATGAAACAAGTTTAAAGGAGGAAATAGCATCCATTTAGTGAGACAGTCGGGATCTAGATGTGGTCTGCATCTAACCTACAGTGCATTTGTTTGCAGTCATGGAGTAAACACTTCTCTATGTTGTGCTATGCACTGTTGGGGAGAAATGGGGAGATGTAATGAGTAAAAGAATCTCAGGAGACACAGAACAGTAAGAGAGAGAATAGCTAAGCACAGTGGTAGACAGGAGGCTGTGGTGATGGACTGGTTTGCTCAGCTCCATCCTAGCAGGGGATAATGCTATGACTTTCCTCTATTGCCTAACATGAGTTTATTGGGGGTTGGAAAACTAAGTGAAATCCATGGAGAACATCACAGAGGAGAGACACATCCTAACAAAATACACAAGAGAATGTCTTATCCATAGAGAAAGGCCAGTGTTAGTATTTTCTTAGGTTAGAGTTACCTAGAAGAACAATATTGTGTGTGTGTGTGTGTGTGTGTGTGTGTGTGTGTGTGTGTGTGTGTGTAAAGAAAATGAGAGAAACTGGTTTGCTGAGCCTAGTGGTACATGTTTGTAATCCAAGTAGTACCCAGGAGGAGGCTGAGACAGGATGATTTCAAATTCCAGGGTAGCTTGGGCTACATAGTTAAAATAATATCAAGAGAAAGGAGGTGGAACAGGGAGGAGGAAGAGGGGAAAAGGAAGGTAAAAAGGAAAGGGACAAAGGAATAGAAGGATGGAGGGAGGGAAAGAAGGAAGGAAGGAGGGAGGGAGTGAGTGAGGGAGGGAGGGAGGGAGGGAGGGAGGGAGGGAGGGAGGGAAGGAAGAAAGGTTTGTTGTTTGTTTCAAGAAATTGTGGAGACAACTGCCAAGTTAAATATGCACAAGGCAGGTCATCAGGCTAGAGAGCAGAAAGAGTTGTGTCTGTCAGATACAGTCTGCAGCAGCATGTTCTCTTCTTCAAGGGAGATCAGTCTTTTCCTATTTAAAACCTTCAAGTGATTGGATGAGGTCTGCTCATGCTATGGAGAATAATCGACTTTACTCAAAGTCCACCGTTTTAAACATTAATCACATCTAAAAATACCTCCCCAGCAACGTTGAGAATAATGTTTGATCTAGTATCTGGATATTATGGCCCTTTCCAGTGGACACACGAAACATTAACCATTGCAATGAAGACAGAGAAGGTACTTCATTATATTCATGCTTAATATTCTTCACTTTAGTCCCAGAGAGTCACAGGGAGTGGTTCTAAGCTGAGCCTTCTGTGATGGAGATGAATGGAGGGAAAGTCTATCCATAACTCCAGTGAGGAAGTATGCAGGGGAGAAAAGGATGTGAAGTCAGTATACCATGTCAATTTGTTATAGATTCTTAGACAGACAACTCTTTTTTTTTAATATTTTATTTATTCCTTGAGAATTTCATACAATATATTTTGATCATTTTTATCCCCAACTCCTTCACTAAAGGAGAAGACCCTTGAAAGCAATGCTCAAAAATTTAGGCTTGATAAAATATGCAGTCATTAAGATTTATGAACTTCTACTTAATTTTGTCATCTATCTATCTATCTATCTATCTATCTATCTATCTATCTATCTATCTGCTGATCAGATAGGCAATGAGTTAAATGAACTGAACAAGAAAGGAAAATTATGACTAGACAGGATTAAGTAGGTTAACAAGGCTATACCAAACAACACAAAGCCAAACATCCTGGGCCATAAAAGCTGTGTCCTATCTTGGTGCATACTCTACAAGGGGATAGAAAAGGCAGCCATACCTGCATAAGAAAGGTCTTTTCTCTCCCAGCCTTCACCACCCAGAGTGTTTCAGGAAGTCCTCACAAATGAGGAGGCCAGACATTCGGATATGGCTGTTTGCAACTTGTCAAGACTGTCATACTAGCTCATAACCTTTTTGTGCCAATTTTAACATCTCAAGTAATTAAGAAGAAAAAGTCAGAACATTAATGGTCCATACTCAAAGGTCAGGATATCTCTAGTCTCCTTGCCAAAGCTGAGGACAGAGGATTGTGGGACACTCTAAATAGTGGCATAAAATTCAAGCAGAACCCACAGCCACCTGAATATCCTAGTCGTCTTTCTGGATATCAGGCCCTGTTTGGAACATAAGAAGAATTTCAAATACCCCAGATTTAGGGTCAGAATCTCTGAATTAAATGAGAAAGCAAAACAGTATTTCCCATCTTGTTAAGATAAGGAAACAAAAGTTTCTAAAGAATTGATTTTAATTTTTGTATAACCAACTTGTGGCAGAATTCAGACCAGGACTCAGTTTTTGTGAGTTCCAGTCAGGTACTCTGTGTCTTTGGCTGAAGTTCAGTGTCTGAAATATTAAAGCAGAAGGTGTTAAGGAGAAAATGACAAGCTACTGTCCCAAAGGGGTCTATGTCTCCAACTCTTATCACAGGTTCTTGGTTAGGATATTCTCAAGGTCGCCTCACCAGCAAAGCAAAGCATGATGTCTTTTTTGTGCATACAATGACCTACTATCCTCATCTAGATGACAGAATGGAAGGGCCCCAGCCCACAAATAACTGTATGTTTCTGTGCAAGGGGAGTGGTGGCCACATGATGGCTACAGATAGAAGTTGTTAGTATCTACAAATTACTTGTTCATTAGATGCAGAAGCTATTTTAAACTCTTAGTGGCAATTAGTTCACTTCATCTTTATAGCAATTCCAGGAACTAGATACTATCAGTGTTTCTGTTTAATACAGATAGGGGAACTGAAGTGTTTGATATGCTTAGTCCTCATGAGATCTCATCACATGAAAAATGCTCAGCTGTGATTGGTGAGTAGGCAGGTCTGTAAAGTCTGGTCACTGTGCATCAGAACTGAGTATCTTTCGAGTTCCCAACACTGATGTATAAGAATCAACAGACAGAATGTCTCCTGTCCTCATGGAGCTTCCAGATGGAGAGAAACTGGTAACCAGGAAAGAGAACAAAGAACTGGCAAAACCATAGCTATCAGCTGAGCCTGGTGGAGCCACTCCCTTGAATCAGCAGGCTTTCCACTCTTCCAGGCAGGTGGGGGCCCTGCTGAGAGCCAGCTGACACATAAAAATGGCCTTCTGCATTTCTGCTGACATGTCGTCTGTATCTGATGGAGCAACATCTTCATTATGAAATTAGATGAAAATCCTGATGCACAGACTAATAGATATCAGCCCACACTCTTCTTTGGGAGCCAAGTGACAGAAACAGCAATGAACAGGGAACAGAGCCAGAGACTGTCCCCTCCCCATCGGATTCCATTTTCATACCCACCTGTCATCTCCCCACAAATGTCATTAGCTCACAGAGGGGACAGAGCCTCATTGCATTATCAG
The DNA here is from genome assembly GCF_004785775.1 of Grammomys surdaster. NCBI lineage: Eukaryota > Metazoa > Chordata > Mammalia > Rodentia > Muridae > Grammomys > Grammomys surdaster. The sequence continues at coordinate 9,855,919 of NW_021604598.1, read as the reverse complement.
CCACCACAACAGAGGAACGTTTTGTACTTGGGCTGCTGCTAAATGATGGAAAAGAAGATAAATTTCAGACAAGAAGTGCCCTGATGATCTGGATACTACCTGTGGCACCAAATCTTGTTTACAGTCCTCCAAGAGCCAGTAAACTTTCTGTTTAAGAAATTGGTCCATAGTGTCCATTGAGAGATGAAGTTAGTACACGGAGTTAGTGTCTAGCTTTTGTGTTAAAGACATTTTGGGCTCATTCTTATCAGCTAAAGAGTGAAAGGAAGTGATTACTACCTTGAGGATTAAGGATCTGGCTCTCTGTCTTGCCTTCATTCTCCTACATGTCCCAGGAAACATGTCTTTTCCATATTATCTCTGTTAACCAGCACAGTTAAAAAATTTTCACTCCCAAGGACAAACCAGTCACATCCAGGATTCCATAGAACCAAAACCCAAGTTTGATTTAATTCTGTTTAAGCCACTCTGTCCTGGCTAAAGACATCACTTTCTTCAGACCTTACCACATATCTATTTGTGATCATGGCTCAATGTATTTAAAGGCACAAGGTCCCTTTAATGAGAGAGAACTCCCACCAGGTCAAACTACCTGGGCTGGAAGCCCAACCACAGGTGGTCAAGGGCTGAGAGGCAGCCCCATGATGTCACTATTTCTGTCTTTACTATCCTCTCTACAGTGGTTAGGGTAAGATTCCTTTTATCTTGACATGCCAGAAGATGGTTGCTTCTCCTCTGTGCTTATTGGTCTGTGCACAGTGGAAAAGAACATGCCCCCTGACTGGGTTTCACTCAGTTCACTGAGAGACTCAGTGGTCTCTCAGTTGCTCCCAGTGTGGGACAAGGCTGAGTCATTTCTTCACATTTGGATTCTAAATCTCATAGGCACCTTCTTCCCAGTTCTAGGTTTGTCCTGTGGATCTGGAAAGTGAACCAAGCTTACCTAGTAACCTAGTCTAACATGCTCAGAAAGGGGGCTGATATTTGAGTACTCATCCGTTTTCCAGGTATAGGGTTGTGGTGAAAAGGCAGATAATTACACGCCAAAGCAAAATGAGCAAGGTTGCTCAGAGGTAGAGTTCTGTGAAGCCTTGACCAGTCCTGTAGAAGGTGCTAGAGACAGCCTCTGCTAACAGCCGTTTCTCTGCTTTTTTGAGAGAAGGAAAGGGCTTGGTGGGATCTAGGTGTATGCTTTGGTACATCTGCTTTCTACAGTTTAGAGACTGTCTACAGTGTTGCAGGCAGTCACACTCATGATCTTGAATCCTCAAGATAACCTGTAAGTGAAGAAGCAAAGGTTCAGAGATGGTGTGTCACTTAAACAAGGTCAACTAGCTACTAGTCATAACTCTATAATCCCAAAGGGCCTGACTATTCTATCCTGTCACACTAGGGTCCCCCATATCCACAGGGTACCTGTTAGTAACTTATCTTGGGGACAGTCTACAGTCAGTGCCTTGACTCACTTCACTAAAACCTATAGCCTGAGGCCAGAGCCGTCTGTCTTCTCCTAGACCTTCCCCTTCATGTCCCTAATGGCCTTTACTATCAACCCCTGGAGACTGCCTTCTGTTTCATAAGCACAGCCCAAAGCTGTTGTAAGTGAGGGAGTCATCTTTGTTCTTCCTGTGAAGGGTACCTCCTAAGCCCCCATCATTCTTTGAAAGTGTTTTAAATCTGGCGTTTGCATTCTTCTATGAGATGGAACTTCAGATGCAGAGAATTTAGACCACAGGTATACTTTACTACACAGCCTTATAAGAAATCTATGACTAAGCCCTAACAACAGAGAATAGCTGATTCTGTGATTTAATCTTGTGCAGAGTATCTAGGAGACAAGGGCCTCTCCCCCACCCCCCAGGCTTAAAGGAAAACATATTTTCCCACTGAAGTGGCCAGAGCTCTCCCTCAGTAGTGGCATACTTTCACAGAGAAGTCAACTGGCATGCATCTCATGGTCACTTCAGTATCCAGATCTGTACTTCACTGCTGATAACAGAATCCCAAATTAAGATCTGACTTCAAAGTATGAAATCTTGTCACAGACAATCCGCTACTGAGAATCACCTTGATGATGTCATTGTCATTTCATTGGCTTCTTATCTCTTTTCTCTGTCACCTTCAGGATCAGAGTCTTGATCTCATCATAGCTGAGAGACAGTTTCATCACCTATATTCCCAACTTGGATTTCCAGGAAGGGGGAAAAAGATGTTGGAAAAGGAAAACAGGGCCAATTTAAGGAAACTAAACCTGTCTTAGAAACCACTACCTGACTTACCTTTCAGATCGCTGAATACTGGTCCTCAATATGTGGCCATTTATCTTCAGGGGCTGGAAAAGGCATTAATTAGCCCTACTGTACCTCTAAATATGTAAGAAAGATGAGGAAAATACATATTAACCATATCGGTGTCTACCATATACAGATTTCTTCTGTTATGTAGGCTTTTCCATGGTGGAGAAGAACAACCAAGAAGAAACTAACATTCTAAAGCTTTCCCTGGCTCCTACAGTAGAGGTAGGAACTGCCTGGATGTGAGAGTGGTAGTTCATACAATGAGCCATACTCTGATGCTAATGCCGTTGAATTTTTCTAAGTTTATTTTTATTTTGTGTGATGGGTGTTTTGCCTGCATATATGTTTATGTGCCACATGTGCACAGTGGGCAGAAGAGGATATTGGATGCCCTACAACTGCAGTTACTGACTGGTAAAACACTGGTACTCTGGGAGACCAGATAGTATTCTCAACCACTGAGCAATCTCCCCAGTCCTGAAATTTTTCTTTTCATTTCTAGTCTAATTGAGTTAATTGAGTTTCATAGGTTTGACTGAAAACTGCATTACTTATGTGTTTGTTTAGAGTTTTTGAGGTAAGGTCTAACTATGTAGCTTTGGCTATCCTGAACTCACTATGCGGACTTTAGCTCACAGAGAAGGTACAGGGTGTAAAGGAATGTGCCACCACACCCAGCTTGAAAAACTGTATGTTTAAAGTGTTTTGCTTGGTTTGTTGATATGGGAACTCATTCTAGTCTAGTATGGCCTGAAGCTCACTATGTAGCCCAGGCTGGCTTCACATTCTTGATACGCCTGCAGACATCCTCCAGTGTTAGGATTACAGGTATCACAACCCTGCTGAAGCTTCGTATCATGTCTTGGCTTTGAGAAATGGACTGTGTTATCTAGCTCACACTGTTTTGCAGATGAAGAAAGCAAGTTTTCAGGCTGATGTGGGGTGAGGGGATGATGCTCTTAACTGTGCTGTGTACATTGTGGGTGGACTCTTGACATTGACTGCAGACCCTAATAACAACAGGCTGGAGTGTGAGACAGTATTCTTGGAACAGGTCACTGCACACACAGGCAAGAGGATTGCATGTGTCAATTCCACTTGAGCTTTGTACTTCTTGGCCAGCTTTTTTTTTAAAGACTTATTTACTTTATTTGACCTGTATTGTATTTGACCTGTTTTGCCTGTTTGTATATATCAGGTCAGAACTGGCGTTATGGATGGTTGTGGGTCCTGGGAACTGAATCTGGGTCCTTTCTGCAAGAGCAGCACATACTTGTAGCTGCTGAGCCATCTCTCTAGCCCAAAGAGAGATTATTTTTAAGGATGTCTCTGTAGTTAGAGGTATCAATGCTTTAAAATGGTTAACCTGCTCTCTCTGAAATAGAATACAAATCTTTGCTTCCAAATTTGGGGATTAAATGTGTGTGCTACCATACTTAGCCATCCCTGCTTTTTAAGACAAAATCTTGGTATATAGCCCAGGCTGGCCTCATACTAGTCCTGGGAGCAGAGGCATGCATTTACCAAATAGAATATGGTAACATTCTATTAGATAAATCTCAGTTTTTAAGTGTAGATACTAAAGCTCATTTTATGGTTCTGTAGAGTATCCAGAACAATGGTGTTTTCTTTAAATGTATTAATTTGGTAGTCTGCATTTTCTGATTTAGCCTGATAGATAAGACTTGGCTAGTTTCATATTGAAGACCTTTTAGAAGGGAAGGTTTTACTGTGTGCCTCTGGCTGGTCGGTGGTTTGTTATATAGACCAAGCCTGCCTTTGACTTGTAGAGATTCCTCACTACTGTTGCCTCCTTAGGGCACCATGCTCAGTGTGAACCTGCTTTTCATAGGACAGATGAGAAACATAAAGAGTGTGTCTCAGAGTGACTGTTGGCCTAACTCTGCATCTCTGATTGGGCCCAAATTGATGGTTGCCTTTTGACTTGTTCATCCCTGTGATATTTGAGACTATGAAGAGCAGGCCTTTGGTATATCTCTGATTTGTGTTTTTCTGAAACTCTAGCAATAGGTTTCTGGTCATGGAGACAGGTGCTTCATTTTCTTCTCACCCTCCTCTTCTGGACTTTGGACACTGTTATTTGGAGCCCTGGAAAGAATGTCCATGGGTGGGAGTGGGGTCTGGGGTTCAATGGTAGAACACTTGTATAGTATGCACCAGGACCTAGTTTTAATCCCTATCCCCCACACACACACAAAACTTTGGAAATAACAAATCCACTTTTTTGAGATGAGATTTTAATAAATCATAGCCTGATCTTGACATCAGCTGGCTTTGAACAGTATCTTCCTCCTTAGCTCTCAAATACCTTTTTGATGTTTTTCTTGTTTGTTTGTTTTGTTTTGTTTTGTTTTTGGAAACAGGGTTTCTCTGTGTAGCCCTGGCTGTCCTGGAACTCACTCTGTAGACCAGGCTGGTCTTGAACTCAGAAATCCACCTGCTTCTGCCTCCCAAGTGCTGGGATTAAAGGCGTGCGCCACCACTGCCTGGCTCTTGTTTTGTTTTTTAATTACAGTTTCTTTTTTCTTGTTTTCTTGTTAATTTAGGATCTAAGCAGGGAATCTACCACTGGGTGTATATGTAGCCCTCAAATGCTGAGATTACAAACTTCGGTCACTGTGCTTGGATTCAGTCTTAAGTATTGTATCCTAATAACTTGTTGGCTGTTTTTAAAAACAATAAATGTAATTAAAAGTAAAAAAAATAAAGCTTTCCCTGGAGTTAGAGCCTTCCATGACTTTTGACAAGCCTGTCTGAACAACACCTCCTTCTTCTTTTTGGAGGTTGGGGGTTTGAGACAGTATTTCCTTTGACTGTCCTAGAACTTGCTCTGTAGACAAGTGTGGTCTCAAACTCATAGAGACTCTCCTGCCTCTGCCTCCTGAGTGCTGGGATTAAAAGCTTGCACTACCACCAACCAGCTTCAGCACGTCCTTCTTATTTTCAACCCTGCTAGTCATCCATTGTTGCTCGTGATTCCAGTTTTGGCCCACTATGGCTTGGACCTTGCCTCTACATTTCCTTGAGAATATCAGCGGAATGGAGTGACACTGGTGGAGATACAAACTAACAGTCATCAAATGAATAAGTTCAAAAACCTAGTACTCAGCATGGTAACTATCGACAACCACAATTCAGCGTGTATTCAAAATTTCTGAGAGTAGATTGTGAGTCCTCTTAGCCCACAATCACTGTAACTATGTGCAACATTTACTATATTAATTAGCTTGCTTTTATTAATCATTTACCAATGCTTACAGGCATCAAAAACATCTTGTAGCTTCAAACCTCTGCATTGGCAATGATTATAACATAAAATGTAAACACCTTGCATACATACAACTTTTATTTGTTAATTACACAATATAACGTTGAAAGAAATAAGACTTTGATTACCTGGAATACAAGAGAAAAACTCTCCCAAATCTTTATTTTCTGCAAAATGAACATTGAACTCTGCGGTAAGCCTAGTGTAGCAGCTGGTTGGCTTCAGCCCTCACAACTCAGCAAGTGCAAACAACTTCTCACTATTTCTTGCCAAGCCCACAGTTACCTCTTAAACCCTAAGATGGTTGTCATTTTGATTATATTCTAGAATCAACAGTTGATTAATCTGTCAACTGGCATCTTTAGACTTCTTCTTTAAAAGTTACAAACTCATGTCTTCTGCTAAGTATTCCCAACTCCTTAAGATCAGCAGTGCTCCATCTGTGAATTGTGACCCCTTTGGGGAACAAATGATCCTTTCACGGGGCTGCCGAAGACCATTGGAAAACACAGATGTTTACATTTTGATTCATAATAGTAGCAGCATTACAGCTATGAAGTAGCAAGGAAAATGGTTTTATGGTTGGGGCCCACCATAACACGAGGAGCAGTATTAGTGAGTCTCAGCATTAGGAAGGTTGTAGATCCTTAGCAGTCCTCATCAGGTTTAAACTTGCTGCATAGCACTGTCTTAGCTCTACTGTCCTCAATGGCAACAGTGACAAGTGGTTATCGTCTCCATTATGTTTGATATCTTCCACACACACACACCCTTTTTCAATATTGCAACACTGCAACTACTTATTAGATAATTACAATCACACCTTTCCTGGCCCCTTATGTGAGCAAAGTTCTTGTTGCAATGGTGACTGGCATCTTTAGCTTACATCTGAGAGAAAACAGTGAAAAGAGTCGAATCACAGCAGTTCCACGTTCTATAGATGGCCAGCCAGAACTGGCACCTTGGCTTCAGTATCCAGTGCCTGTCTTTTTTAGCTTTTACTCAGTCTTTCTCCCAGCTAGTTATTTGGTTATGGAAAGAGAGTGTGTATCGTTTTTGCAGAGCCTGCTTTGAAGAGATCATGCCATTCTACAGAGAAAGGTGCCTTCCTTTCTTCTCCAACTCACAATTCATCCTTGACCCATCAGCCTTTCTGGGTCTCCTGCTGTAGCAGCAAGCAGGAGCTTGGCTAAGGCCAGGCTTCCTGGCTTTGAGTTCAGCTCCCAAGTTCAGTTCCTAAAGGTCATAGGTCACTTGTAGCATCCCCCAACAGATCTCTTAATTTGCATGTGCTCTCTGTCTCTGTCTCTCTCTCTTTCTGTGTCTATCTGTCTGCTTGTCTTTCTGTCTGTGTGTCTATCTGTTTGTCTCTCCTCCACATCTCTCTCCAGCACACTCTTCCCTTTCCACTTTCCACTTCTCTGTGACAGATGTAAAATCCATGCAGCCATCTCTGACGTTGCTAACCACAGGCATTCAGGAACAGTCTTGCTCCAAATCCTGCCTCCTATTTTCATATTTCCTGTGGCGTTTTATAGAAATAGCAGAACAATTGCTCATCTGCAGGGGGTAAAGGGAACAGGATTTTATATAATTAAATTTTAAAGTGACAAAGTTTCCTAGACTGTGAAGAACAGTGGGGAAGGGGTGTTGAGATGAGGACCCTCAGGAGTGAAGGCTAGTGTCTGTATCAGCAACAGAGAAACCAGCTTTAATTCCCTTTCATTTTTGTTATTGTTTTGTTTTTGCAGGGGCGAGTGCCTTTGGTTCTGTTACTCCCTCTGAGCTGCAGCTAGCTTAGAGGGATAAAGAGATCCCTTGTCAAAGCAGCCTAGGGTCACCTGCATGCAAATGACATGCGCAGATTTTAGGAAACAATGGTGATTTGTTTTTATCTCCTGCACTAGCAGAACTTGAGAGTGTTGGCTCATCACCCCACCCTCCTCCCCAAAGAGCATTTTGAAGGTGATGTGGGACAGAGATCAGCACATCTGTCTGTAGCCTGCGTGCCTCCAGTTTTCCCATAAACACAGGTTTCCATGAAAACCAAACAAAGGGACTTGAGAGGCGGACAAGGCAGATTCCACTTCAGCTCCCAGGCAGAAAAGTGTCTTGTTCCTTCTACAGGCCCTTTACTGCTACCTTTAAAGGCCAGGACCCCCTGGTGAGCTGAGCCCCTGGACATCGTCCACTCCCGCAGCTGCAGCCCCACCCCACCCTAGTGGACTCCCTCAGGCAAGCCTGGGTGCACACTCTCCGCGATCTTTGGCCATTTGTTCCTTTGATGTGTGCTAAGTGAAACATAATTACCCACTTTGTCACATTGCATGTGACTTTGACGGCCCAGTGGGTGGGCTTAAAAAATGCATTAGGACGTCCTCAAGGGAAAACATTGTTCCTTTGGGGGTTTGTCTCAGGGTTTCTACAAGGTTCTAAGCTATAGGATTCCAGTCTCCTCTGTAAAAAATAAGCAGTCTTATCCCTTGATGTTTATCACTCACAAATGAGGATACTTTTCTCCTTTTCTCTTTAGAGTAAATGAGAAAGAGAATTAAAAGGGACAGACAAAGGTCGCCAGGAGTGTGTAATAAAAAAGCAGGATGGGGAAAAGTCAAGGAAACAAGGGAGCTGGTCACACTGAAGCTCACCTCATTTGCATGAGGAACTGTTTCCCAGATAGGGTGAGAGTTTCTTCAGGGAGTACACACATCTGTAGGAACCCTTTCCCCTCTACTTGGAAACTTCCTACTGCAACTTCTACTGCAACTGCAACTTAATACCTTTGCCCAACCCCCCTGCTCGGAATCTTCCTCCTCTTGTTCAGACTTCCTCCTCAGCACACCCAAAGCTCACCTCCCTGGCAGCACAGTGCACTCCCACAGTGCCCTCCTCCCTGACCCAGTTCGCTGCTCATCAGAAAGCACGTGACTCCTCGAGATAGTGCACAACTGCATGGCATACCTCCATAGGCACACACACAGACACACACACACACACACTCACAAACTGCAGCTCTGACCTTGGGAGCCTTCACCTCCCTGTAGAGGCCTACATCACCAATCTCCTGGAGACAAAGCTTCCTAAACGAATTTGGAACTAGAGTAAGCTAAGGGTCTCCTTGAATGTGAAGCCTGCTCATTATTGCAATTAGTTGGTGGTGTGGTGCTAATGGCAAGGCTGCAGACTGTAGTAGCCATCCAGAGATGGCTCAGAGCACGGGAGACTGAGATGGGAGTAGAGAACTCTGGGTTTACAGGGGAAGAAACAAGGAAATCCGTGTACATTCTACTTTTCTGTAGAGCATGGTCACACAATTTGGGTTTAGGAGAGCAATTCTGATTCATCTTTTATTAATGCTAGATTGATTTTCTGTTCCTTGAACAATAGGAAATCGAAACTGTCGGAAGACCTTCCTCCTCTAGTCATCGGAATAAGCATTGCCACCCAGCTGTCTGTGGAAAGGCTCATAATGAGTGTTGTCTCTCTCGATGGTATCACCCTGGACATATGCCTCCTGACATGTTCATCTCTAAAATGAAGCTCCTCTAGGATTCTTTCTCAACTGTCATATGTCGGTAGCCTAGGGCCATTTATTCCTTCAGCCTTCTCTTCTACTCTCCCTCAGAGAGATACACAAGCATATAGCAGAGCTCAGGGTATAAATAAATTCAAGGTGTTCTCTGTCCCAGCCCCATGGACTTGTCTTCCTTAAAAGTTCTCCAGGCCTCCACTTAGCACTCATAAGATGGCAGCAATGATAAAGATGGTGTCAGAGGCTTCTGATAATATATTTTCTTCAGATTTATTTTTATTTTATCACTTATCTGCATGTGGATGTGGGTGGGGTGTGTGCATGTGAGTGCACGTGGCAGTGAGCACCAGAAGAGGGTACTGGTTCCCCTGGACCTGCAGTTATAGACAGGCATGAGCTAACAACCTAGGAGTCCTCTGCAAGGGCAACACATACTCATGACCCCAAAGCCCTCTCTCTGGTCCTACCCTGATTCCCTTTTAAAGCTAAAGGGAGATGTTACAGGAAAAAGACAAAAGAATCATAGGAAGAAGCATATCTTCTCGGAGGGTGGACACTATTATGTTTTAACTCAACTGAACCCCAAGATGTTCTGGCTCTTAGAGTGGATACAAGGTCTGAGAAATTCAAGAGAGTTCTGTTCTTACCTGGATGGCGGGGGCTAGTTGAGGGCTGTGTAGAGGAAGGAGGTCATTATCCTTGATTACCAGTGATATGTATAAGCCTGAGAGTCTCATGTGATGCCTGCTTCTTCTCTTTCGGAGCTCTAGGGAAAGTGATGTGTAGGAGGATGGATGTCTAAAAGCTCCCAGGACTCACATTCCCAGGCTGTAACAAAGCATGCATTTCATGTGTCCACATACTGCACGACATCAAGGAGGTTGGCCATCGCACCCTGAGTAGACACCTTTTGAGACAGCAGGCTTCAGTTCTCCCAATAGGCTCTGTGAGAGTTACCAATGGCTATTCAGGAAGCCACCCACAGTGTCTTCATACTGGGAACTGTTCCCTGCTCTTTGCTCCCGGAGTTGTCGATCAATCCCGCCTGTTGTTCTGTGGACAACGGATGCTGCTTTTCCAGATGTTTAGAGGAGAAGTACTGTGCAGTGAACAGCAGGCTTATTGCATTGCTCAGGTGCTGTGGACTTGCTTCCCTTTTCTTCTCAGTGTCTCCTGTTTTCGCTGGCCCCACTTGGTAACAATGGTGCCCATTCTTACTGTGCTCCTCTGGCCCTTCAAAAATCATTCCCATTATCTTAAGTACTCTTTGTCCTCTCAAAGGAGCCTCAGCAGAAGGAGCATTCCTCAAGGAGGGAGCTTAGATTCCCTCATTGAGTAAAATGCTGCTAAGTAAAAATGAGCCTTGGACTTGAAAACTTGGAAGACGGGATTTGAAGCTAAGGTCTTTGAAAATTCACAGTAGGAACTGTCAGCTTTCTGACCAATATGAACCTTAATTTGCTCATTTGCCAAGTGGGGACATAGTTTTTCTAGACAGAATGGGTGGCCAAGCATTAAGTTACTCAAGAAGGTAATGTATTCTTTCTTTCTCAGCAGAACCAATATTTCTATGTCAGTTGTGGCTAACATAAAAGAAGATACATTTCTTGTCATGATTCTTTGATCTTTGTCCTGCAATATCTCCCTTTAGTGCTAAAAAAGAATCAGGGTAGGGCCAGAGAGAGGGATCTGGGGTTATAGGTATGTGTTGCTCTCGCAGAAGACTCAAGCTCCAGCTTGCAAGTGGAGAAAAACAAGTTTTGTTGTTTCTTGAAGTATCTCAAATATTCTACAAGCCAAGTAAATCATGCAAACTAGAAGTGCATGTGCATGTTACATCATATCTCTCAAGCAGTTTGTAATGCATTGCCCTTTATTGTCTGAAGGTGATGGCCTGCTTCCAACTCTGGTAGGGCATGTTGTTTTAGCCTCTGAATGTTAGCTTGCCATAGTGCCTCTGCTGGACATCGATTTGCACAGCTGCCATGAAAGGCATCCAGTCTGGCCCTCCTCTAATGAACATAAGGCTGGAACATGAGTAGGGATCTTGCCTCATCTAATTTCCTCTTGTTATCCTCTCTGGAAGGAGATACCATCATGGGAGGAAGGGGTGAGGAGAGTACGGTTCTTGTCCCCCACTTTCAGTGTTGCCCGGCACTCTGGAGAATCAGGAACATATGTCTCTGAGAGAAAGATCTCAGTGGGATCCCTGATGTCTCATAGTAGATGACTCTTTCAACAAGGGCTGAGTAGCAAGGCCACCACTGGACAGGAAGTTTCCTTCTGATGCCTGCAGACCTTTCCTGGGAACATTTTTGCTTATCCTTTGTCTCTGGCGGGACAGAGGCTTTTAGTGCAATTTGGAGAGTTTAGAAGTCACTTTGGGCCTTGGAGCTCATGCTGGGGTTTTTTGTTCCTGAAAAGACACAGGGGGCCAAGAACAGCAGAGGACAGCCCATGTGACCTGGATTGAGGATGTAGACAGTATGGTCTTAATTATTTGCAGCAATTTGTAGTAGGGCTTCCGCCTTTAACAGTCCTTTCCTTTGTCCACATCATTGAGGGTCTCAATTGTTCAGATGAAAGGTTTGTAAAGAGTCACATCTTTTTCTTGGCTAAAGTATTTGTGAGACAGAATATCAAAGAAAAGGAGGGGGAGCAGAGAGGCCTACTCATGCAAATAAGGGGCTGTAAATGACTCAGTTTCCTTCTTCATAAGGAAGATGATGATGTAGCATTGCTTTGCTGGCAGGTTAGCTAATGTGTGGGTGTTGTGCTAATTGATGTTGCACAGAATCATGAAAGTCTGAAAACTTCAGAAGCACCCTGGTGTCATGCGATTCTTGGGCTTGCTAGTATTTGTAAGAGTGGAGGAATAAAAGGAAGCTGCTGTAGGAGGCATGTGGACACAGACAAGAACAAGTTAGAGACTTTATCAAGGAATCAACATGTGTTGTCCGTACAGCTTGCCACATTATTTCTCTAAAGGTAATAGGATTATTTTTACGGTTTTGACAGTAGATGGTCAAACCCTTTATTCACAGAGGCTTAGAAAACAGATGCCATGGAAGAGGCCTGGAGGTAGATAGGGTATCTCATGGCTCAAAGAACGGCTGCACAGAAGAACCGTCAGGAGAAATCAGCAGAAAGCAGCTACCCTTTTCCTTCTCTCCCTCAATCACCTGAACATAAAGGCAGAATTATGGGGTCTGGGAAAGCACACGTGCTTCATTTTCACGTATATGAACTTTCCCTTCAGTGCCTTGCTGAGCGATAGGTTCATACATAGCTGCAGAAGAGAGGTGAAGGAATATCTGCCACGGGAAGCAGGCTCTCTCCATAGGAAAGGAAAGAAAGGAAGGAAAGCTTCCCATAGGTATCACCATCAATGGACTTCTAGATAGAGATGCGAAGTTAAGCAGTCAGGCAGCGTTGGAGTCATCATGGCGCTTTGAATTGCTCACCTAATAAGGGAGCACAAGCTGATTTTTGTGCATTCCTCACCTCTCCGTGCACTTGGTTTACAGAACTGTGGCTCTCTGGTGCTTCCTCTTCCTTCCATGGATCACCATTACTCATAGATAGGCCACTGGATAGAAGCAGGGATCCTGGATTCTGCCCGGGTTTTCAGTTGCAGCCTTTCACATCTAAGAGGCTGGGGAAGAGGGGCTCAGCTCTAATGCTTAACTAGCTCTGGAGAACTTGATATGGGGGAATTGTATATGGCATCCCTGAAAACCAGCCTGAGTTCTTCGCTTGTGACCTGCAAAATGTGGAAACAGCTCTATGGAAAACCAGGCTGAATGCTTCATGAGGAATGATTAAGAACTCAGCAAAAGTACATAACCCGGAGGCTACCACTTGCTTGAAGCCTGCTTTTCTAAACCAGGGATGAGGTATTTTTGTTCCGTAATAGGCTGACCACCCTTCCTTTACCTCCTCCACCTTGAGACCACCAACAGCAGAGCTTTCCTCCCTCCCAGGCCAGAGGAGTACACTGGAGGAGGCTCATTCCCCTCCCTCGATTCTGATGCATTTTTCATCATTAAAGGGAAAATGTCATTTTGGTGACAGATATTAGTATGAGTGGTGTCAGGAATGAATCTTCCTTTCTCTGTCAGCCTTGCTTCACACAATCCTAAGACAACATTCTGTTAAAAGGCCACTTCCATATCCAACTCAAGCAGCGTGTGAGAAGGGCAGGCTTCAGTTGTGATGGATGGGCTCCGTCAAGGCTGGCGCTGGGCCAGGGAGCACAGCTGGAACTTGACCCTTCCGCCACCAGCGAGCCTTTGGAAGGTTTTGGGAAACTGGAGTCTTATTTCTGCCTGAAATCTGTTGGAATCTAAACTTAAAATGGAGAAAGCTGCAAGTCTGTTTGGTGATGAGGTTTTGAGAAGTGGGTGCTTTTGCTTCAGCAGCTGCACATAAAGTCATGCGAATATTAACCTCCCCTGGAATTTTGCTCTGGAAATGAGTTGATTCTTCTCTCTCTCTCTCTCTCTCTCTCTCTCTCTCTCTCTCTCTCTCTCTCCCTCTCTCCCTCCCCGTCCCCCTCCTCCTCCCCCTTCTCCTCCTCCTCCTTCTCCTCTTCCTCCTCTTCCTCTTCTTCCTGCTCCTCCTTCTTTTGGTGAAAACATAAACCAAACTTTATACTCTTTTAAATGCAGACTCAGATCTTGAATGAGCTTGTGGTCATGATTTCTTCTACCGCTACAGCATGACCGTCTGATGCTCTACATTAAAATAAATCTCCCAAGTGGGCAAGGTGGCACCTGATTTTAATCTCATCACTTAGGAGCAGAGGTGGGTGGATCTCTGGGAGTGAAAGCCCAGACTGGTTTACATAAAAAGCCTCAGGCTGACCAGGCTACACAGTGAAACCACATCTACAAGCAAGAGGGATCCTTAAACAAAACAAAAGCAAGCAAACCAAAACCTTCCAGGTGTACAGAGGTGTTTTCAGCTGTAAGAAGGAAGGATAATAATGCTTAGATCACTGCAACAGCTAAGATGGCGGTTTAATTAAATGAGTATTTATTGAAGTTACATTCCCACACATTGCACACCATTGGGAAGATGAAAAAGGAAACCAGAAATAAAAGTGGCTACCTCCAGAAAGATTATAACCCATGATCAGTAAGATCAAATGAATATAGAATTTATATATAATACAAAAAACCATAAACAAAATCAATTTACATTATATAGATGTGTGTACACAGTAAGTTCTATGTTGTGATATATGTGCATATTTATAGCATATATGTGTGTGTACCTGTATACATTGAAGGCATACTCAGATAAGCATATATATATATATATGTTAAAGAAGATTGATTCCAGTAGTGAGGAAGAGGAACATTGATTAAACCAACGTTTCCTGGAGGAAGTTGAGTTTGTCCAGGTCTTGCCTGAATGGCATTTAGAAAGTTAAGAATGGTAGAAAGGGGGCAGTGGTGGCACACGTCTTTAATCCCAGCACTTGGGAGGCAGAGGCAGGCGGATTTCTGAGTTCGAGGCCAGCCTGGTCTACAGAGTGAGTTAGTTCCATGACAGCCAGGACTACACAGAGAAACCCTGTCTTGAAAAAACCAAAAAAAAAAAAAAAAAAAAGAATGGTAGAAAGGCTTCCTTTCATATAGAGTATATGATTCTCAGCATGACTGTCCAGGAAATACTACTAGTCCAGGCTGACCAAGTTATTGAAGGTCAATGAGTGTGGCAGTGGGGGTCACAGGAAAGGCTAATGCTGTGGCTTAGTTTAGCATAGTCCTCAGTGGCAAGCTTATCATTGACAGGAAGAGATGCCAAAACTTCCTGAACAGGCCAAATGCATTACTTTCCTAGAGATTAATCCCAGGAGGATAAAGCTGGTTACTGTGTACTTGTTTGTATCAACTATCATCTAACTTTACTAAATTATAATGCATTTAAAGTAGTCTCTATTTTAATTACCTTAAAAAGCTTAAACTTTCTAAGTAAAATAAAGGCACCTCCATACCTTCAAAATGTCCCATGTAAAGTCCTAGCTAGATCTTTAAAAGAAATGGATAGAGAATGATAAGTAATAAAATAAATCTCGGGGCACAGTTCCACTCTGGAATGTAGTGAAGCACAGCAGTCTCTATGTATGCAGTGGTCATGATCAAGGCAGTTTGACTGGTTGCAGGTTGTCATGGGTTTCTAGAATGAGGAACTCACACCCCACAAGAAACATCCCCACTACTGAAATGATTTCCCAAAGTAGTGGCACTTCTAGGTAATGATCCAGCTGGAGAAGTCAAACAATCTTTGCATGATTTGCAAGATAGTACATTCTTGTAGCATCAGTTAACGTTAAAACCTAGCAAGAAAATACATGTTTATTTGTTAAATGAAATAAAATTTTAGGCTTAAAGGAAGAAAAAAGGTTTCACTCACCTGAACATCTAGAAGGGATTTGACATATACAAATGATCAGTCAGCACACTGCTGAGCATGTAATCTCTCTGGCCCCATTGTCCTGATGGCACCACTTGCTTCCCAGGGACAGTGATGATCCACCCTAAGAAGTTTGTCCTGCCCCTTAAGGACCAGTTTAGGCAGAGTCAGGGATGGTGCCAAGGGATGAGTTAAGACTTAATTAAAATGGTACATAGAGAAAACGAAGGAGAAGAGAACCTTGGCGACAGCAGAGGGGTCTGAACAGGAGGGAAAAGGCACGAGACACCCTTACGCCAGTGAGATAAGAGATGTAAATGTCTTCTGTAAAGTTTACAGCACTATGCAAATATTGTTGCAGTTGAAGCTAAATGTCATCACACTCACTTTACAGAGAAGAAATCCAAAGCACGGAAAAGGTGTGGTGACTTTTGCAAAGACGCAAACCGGGTCCAGGTTGAGAATTGCATTAGATACCCAACGCCTCGTACACACATCCCCACTGTAATCAGCAATGCAAAGGGACTCCACTCAGCCTGGAGAATTATAAGCAGAGGACAAGAGCAGAGCAAATACCAAGATGGAGACAAGGTCTGGATAAAGCCAAACTCCAAGCCTGCTTCTCATCACCTAGCGCCTCATGGAGAACCTGGAGAACAGTGGAATCCCAAGACAAAGATTGTACAGTCCATCTATGTTTGCTTACACCTCTACATATTCATCAGTAACATTTAGAACAAAAGAAAGAGATAATTACAAGGAGTGAGTTTTTAAAAGCTATTAAAGGTTAACCGAATTCTTGGCATTTGTGCCGTGTCCATTTCCATGTAATTATCCTCGCTTCCCAGAATTCACAGTCAGTTATAGCTGTTAATGCCTAAAGATGATATCCTTGGAAAATAATTTATAGGATCGTTTCTCCAACTTTTCAAATTCAAACCAAGCACCCTAGCTAATAGTCTGATTAGTATTAATGTTATTCTTGGATGGAGAGAGCCAGGAGGTCAGAGTGGGATGTTGGGATTGAAGATTTGTTATGAGACGATACAGAGCCATGTCTCTTGAGACCTGAGTGGCTATCTTGGAAATGTTTATATAACTTCATTTATAAAGCTCGTCTATTTTGGTCTGTTAACTAAGGGTATGAGAAGGGTACAAAACTCCTCTTCCTCTTAGAAGATAGAACGAGGTCTGAACAGTGGCTGCTTTGGGGGAGGTGCAGCCAACAGGCCTCCAAGAAAGACAGAAATACAAGGTTCTGGATTTTATATTCCTTTTTGGTTTTTATAACATTTTCTCATCCATTCTTCCTCACAAATAGCATTCATTATTGCATATACTTTACTGCTCTGTGCTGAGACAGAGGGACGATGAGCCACTGTCCTTTCCTTTGTCCTCTCTTGTAACTGCACTTTCCCATTCTCAATGGATTCTAATTGCAGCTAGTGAT
The DNA here is from genome assembly GCF_004785775.1 of Grammomys surdaster. Lineage (NCBI taxonomy): Eukaryota > Metazoa > Chordata > Mammalia > Rodentia > Muridae > Grammomys > Grammomys surdaster. The sequence goes on along the minus strand of NW_021604598.1, from coordinate 9,838,928 downwards.
TATTTATGTAAATATATACATATATGTGCGTGTGTGTGTGCGCGCGTGTGTGTATGTGTGTGTGTGTG
>NW_021604598.1:9837695-9838460 GCF_004785775.1 Grammomys surdaster | reverse complement strand
GAATGTGACAGACTGTTCATCCAAGCTGGGCAAGCAAAACAAGCTTTCTTACTTACTTATTCCAACCCTTCCCCTTTTGTTTTTGAAAACTTTCCAAATATTCTCCCAGTTTGTCTTTTCTTAAATTCTCCAGAGCCTTGTGCATGTTATTCCACTGTTTTTGAAGGAAGGGAAAAGAAATTCTATAGTTTCCCCCAATGAAGTTATTTATAGTTTATCAGCCTCCCATGAAGCAAGTCATAAGACACACACAGCCAGGAGTTCAGGCCTGTGTATATCTATTGTTTTCAATGATTACTGATACAATTGTCTTCCACTAAAGTGAAAAGTGAAGAATTCTATGGAAAACCAATTGCTTCCTACCGTGCCCTTGAAGATAGGCTGGCACAGGGATGCAATGAGGCAGAGCACCAGGGGCTTACAGAGAGTTTACAAACCAGCTCTGCTTCTGAGCAGCCTAGCCTCTGAAAGGAGTATGTAAAGCATAGCTTCAGAGATAAACCAGGTGTCCTGTTCAAGAAACAGTGAATATTATGCACTCTTCTGTGGCTAAGAGTGTTTGTGTGTGTGTGTGTGTGTGTGTGTGTGTGTGTGTGAGAGAGAGAGAGAGAGAGAGAGAGAGAGAGAGAGAGGATGTAGTTTTTGGTATGTGGTATGTGTGTGTAGAATAGGATCTTAAGGTGTTCCACCTAATCCTGCCTAAAGCTGAGTTCGACTGCTCTCTCTCTCTCTCTCTCTCTCTCTCTCTCTCTCTCTCTCTCTCTC
>NW_021604598.1:9804614-9837685 GCF_004785775.1 Grammomys surdaster | reverse complement strand
TCTCTCTCTCTCTCTCTCTCTCTCTCTCTCTCTCTCTCTCTCTCTCTGTCACACACACACACACGCTGTCTCACGACATTTAAAGCTGCTTTCACCAAGGTTACATGTGTATTCTAGAATGGGCTATGATAGAAATGTGTAGGCATAAAGACGAGCGCTGATCAGTTCCCTCCATCCAAGTGGACAATTGAATCACTGGGTAAATGGGAACATGACATTAGAAAGGTCACAACAGGTCACATCAATTCAGATCTTCTACTTACCTGCTCTGGACAGTCGAAATCCTGCTGGGAGTCATGCTCAAAGGTTATAGATATGTCAAACATCTGTAACCTAATAAGCCAATGGTCTGTCACCCTCACACCCACCCAAGGCTCTGCTGATCATTTAGATACCAAGTTTGCTGGTATAGGCTTTCACATAGACACTGCTTGTATCTTTAAGCAGCTGCCTTTATTTCTTTGGGTCCTTTCTGATTGTGGTAGTTAGTTATTAAATGTGGTCCCTCTCATATATTACGTTCATATATTACATGTTGTTGATTTTCTGTGGTTGCATTATTCGGAAGCCTTGTTGATTTCTCCAGCTGTGACAGCCATGAAGATTCAGCCAATATTCATCAGGGTATTAAGTGCCAGGTCTGGTGTTTGGCTTCAGGAATGGAGAGGAGATGGTAGAACTTCAGGTCTCCTGAATATCATGGGTGTTGTTAGAATACTGCTGCAGAGGGCACATCATACAGTGACAGAATAGACCCTCCGTATGAGAAATTAGGAACTGAAAAGCTGATAGAATTTCACTCAAAAAATACAGGGGCAGAATTCCAGGAAGGGCAGTAGCACATATGAAGGCCCAGAGCTTGAAAAGGAGAATTTTTAAGAAATTAAAGTTGTCATCAAATGAAATAAGTCCAAACCTGGCTTGTTATGAGAAAATTTGGCAGGAGAGAAAGCTAAGAGCAAAAGATTGGATCTTTTAGGCTCAGAAGCCACATAATCATCAAACACTTTATTCATAGGGCAGTGGGGAGCCATGATGGGCTTAATAAGGGAAAGTGATCTACTCAAATCCAAGGAACCTTATCTCAGTGTGGAGAGTGCAGTAGAACTGGTGAGAGCTGGTAAAGGAAGGCTGGGTACCTAAGAGAGATCTCAGTAATCCAGATAAGAACAGGGTGGTGTGTGTGTGTGTGTGTGTGTGTGTGTGTGTGTGTGTGTATGTGGTGTGTGTGTGTGTATGTGTGGTGTGTGTGTGTATGTGGTCTGTGTGTGTGTGTGTGTGTGTGTGTGTGTGTATGTGTGGTGTGTGTGTGTGTGTGTATGTGTGTATGTGGTGTGTGTGTGGTGTGTGTGTATGTGTGGTGTGTGTGAGTGTGGTGTGTGTGCGTGTGGGGTGTGTGTGTGTGTGTGTCTATGCTTGGCATTGTGAGGTAGTGGAGACTGAGAGAGGTGGGTTCATATTATACATTATAAGAACCTGCCATAAGTGAGGAAGGAAAGACAAGCAGAAGGACAGAAAATTTGAGATTGGGTAGTGAGGGGAAGTGTTCAGGATGGAGACTTAACAGTGACTTTTAAAGCAGGCTTGATGGAGTCCTCCCCATTCATAGTACTCTAGAACCAAGACCACATGTCGATAGAAGTGAGTATAGATTTGTCACAGTAATTTTGAGCAAAAGTAATAGTTTTTGGTTTGTTTCCTTTTTTCTTTCTAATATAGCTCTCTCTGTATAACTTTAGAACTATCTATATCTATAACTTTTATAATAACATTTGGTTCAATATTTTGGGGGGTGTGGCAAAATTCTGTTATTTGTGGGAAAACATTTATAGTGTCACACTGTGACCTGTTCTGTTAGGACCATGTAGAAGGGACTACTCATGATGACTGAGAACAGTTACTCTCGTGAGTTGGAGAAGGAAAAATCAGTAGCTCCTGTTTCAGGTGTTGGCACTATATGCCATTGGCTATTCCCTGCATTTTCTTATTTAATCTTCCAGTCAATAGAGCAGGGAGTGCTGTGTCATTGTAATATAGGAGAGAATTGCAACAGAGAGAGGTAAGAAAATTGTTCAAGGTCAAGTTGGTGGTTTGTGGAGTCTGAACTCAAAGTCCAGGCCATTAGGTACAACATCCACATTCAGTCCATCACCCAGTATTTTGCCATCCATCTAGGACTCTATATCTGATCAGTATACATCACATAGAAGCCTGTTATACTCCACGTCTCCACTTTCTGCACATTCACATAAGTTTGTGGACTGTCTTAGCTCCTTCCTGTCAGCTAAAGATTTAATTCTTTAATGGACTCCAATGCTTTCTGAAAACCTGGGAGTGTCTTCCCTGAATTTCTGTTGACAGATCATTTGCCCAAAGTAAAATAAAATAAAATAAAAAATAAAATTACATTTGATGTGTTCTAGCAACTGTCCTTTGAGGAATCTCATATTAATACTTACCCTTATAGAAACATGTCAATCTATGCTTGATTTACATCTTATCTTTAAGCTAATTTTTCTGCCTTGGAGGGAAAAACAGAGACTTCTCATCATCTACTTTTTTAAGGCATCTTTGATCCTGACACCTTGTCAAAACTGTTGTGAAAGCTGAGGTAAATTATTTTCCTATGTTATGCCTGATTCACATGTACACTCACAACATCCCCCCTTTCTCCTTCCTCCAGGACTAGAGCGATCAGAGTTCAGGTAAATCTACTCTGAAACTTTGTAGTAGCTGTTCTCAGTTTCTTGCTTCCTATAGCTCTTTGATAAACTCCAAGGAAGGAGTCTTGGAGATTCAGAGAAATCATTCTTTTCTGGGGAAAAAAAGCCACAAGGGTTGACTCCCAGGAGAGGAGAGACCCAAGGTCTTGAAGCATCAACCAACCATGCCTTTCCATGTTCTATTGTGTAAAGTCTAGAGCAAATGGAGTCAGTAAGGGTGAATAATTAGGTAACAAAATAACACAGAAAACCTCAGAATGTCATTCATTTTTTTTCTCTACAGTCTAAGTATCAGTAAAATGAAGAATAAAGCTGTTTTGGAAAAGGAGGAATTTCTTTTATTAACTGAAGGCATTGCAAGGGTCCCCTACTGTCTTCAGTCTAACTTGACAAAGATTGAAGAGAGGAGGGAAAACAAAAACAAGACAGAAAACAAGTGATCGTTGTATATGAGTTAGTTAGAAAAACTATTAAAAAAAACCCTGGTTGACTTCCATGGCAGTACAAAGTCAAATCTTCCACAACTGATTAAGAACAAGCACAGTCTTCTTACAAAGTATGGGTGCTTTACCTGCCTCTCTGCCTACCTTCTCTTCAGGGGCTTGTCTTCGTCACATCTATTCTTAGCTACAGCTCTACCAACCTCCTGGCCTTGCATGACAAACAGAACATAGAGAAACATACCTAAGCCTTCAGAAACCTTAGAGTAGATGGTATGTACCTCAGCCTGTTCCCACATCCCTGAGGAAAGTATGGATTCTAGTCAGCCTTGACGTATGTTGGTTTGAAGCAGACCCCTGCCTGAGCACTGGCCTGGGTGACATGTTTCTCTGAAATCCACATCTCGCTAGCACAAGCATCTGATGGGACCAGTGAGTGTGAGAATGTGAGCAAATGTAAATGTGTTCTAATCATGGTGAAATAACATCACCCAAGTTCAGCCAGGATCACACTTATAATAAAACAATATTGATTGATTCCAGGAAGAGCCAAAGATCAGTTCTACCCAATTACACTTTGGCTACCCCTGACAAAGCAGCATGGCCCAGGGATTATTTCACAGTTCCCTTATAGATGACTGCCATTACAAAATGTTTGCTGTGACACATGAGGATGTATTTCTATTTGTGCCTTTATGTAAGCTGTAATTATATGTGTGTATGTGTATACAGATATGAACACACAACTGACTATGAAGCATTAATGTCACTATTTGTGCCTATATATAAGCTATATTTATGTGTGTACATGTATACAAATATGAACACACAATTGCCTACAAAATATTAATGTCTTATTTGTGAACCCCAGGATATAATGAGACAAAAAGAAAGAAGGGTGAGTCTAAATCTGAGTCCAAAAAGAAGGGGAAGGGATCGTGATTGACCTATAGTTTGTGGTAGACTCTTAACTAGCATGTATTAAAAAGAAAAGTATTCCTAAACAAAGAGAGAGAAAAAGAGACAGGCAGGCAGGCAGGCAGCTAGACAGACAGACAGACAGACACACACACACACACACACACACACACACAGGGAAGGATAGAGACAAAGAGAAAGTAGAGAGAGACACAGAGAGAAAGAAGAAGAATTTTATTATCCATTACAAAGAATGAAGTTGTGTCATTTGTAGGAAAATGGATGCATACTGAGATACTCTTATTTAATAAAGTCATCTCAGACAAATGCCACATGCTTTCTCCACTTTGTAGGTTCTAGACTTTATATATTTTATACATATATATATGTATATATGTATATATATATGATGAGTATGTATACATATACACATGTATATATATATGATGTCATGAAAATAGAAGCGAGACTTCTTGGGAACAAAGATGAGTCAGAAAAGGAGTAAAGGCAGAGGGTACCCAAGGTCTGTGCACGTTGTATTCTTGCATGACAATGTGCCTTGTGTGGCCTTGTGTCATAAAAAATGATAATGAAACAGAGTAGTCTCTTACTGCAGTGCAGAAACAATTATGCTCCTAGAAAGTTACAGGACAGACAACTTACTAGCCTAGTTTATCTCCAATACCCTTACAGCATTGCTATTCCAATAACAAAGTATTGGAAGGATGGCTTCAGTATTCTCTTTATGGCTAGATGCCTAGCATAGGCTATGATCTAGACAGACATGTCCCAGCTAGGCTTTAGGGGAAGATTCCCAAATGGGCAATTAATTTAGATTTAATAGGACAGTTACTGTAAGTTTAAATAAATGCCAGTTAAATATTAACAGCGTATTTATTGAAGATTAACATTGCTGGATGCATTGTGGGATTTTCTTTTCCTTAAAGAAACCCTTTATCGGAAGACTTTTAATCATCCTGACTCCTCCATAGGCTTGCCTTAGATCTGGAGCAGCTCATTAATTACCTTGTATGATAGTTTTCTGAATTCTGAAGTGGTACCTTGGCTTACTGGAGAGTGGAAGGGCAGGAGGAAGAGGCTATTTCTGCACAGGAGAAACAGATAAGAGACTCTGAAAGGTAAACTGTTCAGAGAAGAGGGGCTGACAAGCATCATAATCACAGTCTATTAGAGTTGGAAAGGTCCTTGGAAATCATCTAATCCAAGCTCCTTGTGTGGAAGTCAGGAGGTAAAGTCCCAGGCACTTCCTTACAGAAAGTGGCAGACTGGGGCTGCAACTGCAGACTCTTGATCCCTGACTCCCAAGAGTTCTTGTCCTACTCTGGAATCATGCTTTTAATTCTTCAGACATGTGTTAGACCATTGGAATGAATTAGTTGCGAGATCTTTGAAGTGACTCACCTTACCTGAAGGATGCTGGTTCATTTACAAAAGAAACGTCCTAAAATTTCCAAATAGCAGTGAGTTCAGTTGATGGGCTGAGAGAAACTGGAATCCAGGTGTTCCGGTTTTCAAAATGATAATTGTATGGAACTCACTACTAGTAAAATATATAACTGAAACAGTGTATTATACAGCATGTATCCATCTCAGTTTGATTTGCCTTTTCTGTTTCTGCTCTGAGCTGAGGAACAGGGAGTAAAACCGTCCAGAGAAAACTGGATAAAAGGCTAGGGCGAAACTTGCAGAGTGGGTGATTATTTAGGGATTCAAGCAGTAAGCACATGAAAGGTATGCTTGCCTGACAGTAAATTGGGTGTGTTCCAGGTGTGAGGCTTCAGAGATTGTCATACACAGGCATGTATGATATCAGAAGCCATGTCCTGAATGGTTGGGTAGCTTCTTGCAAACATTAGACTTGATAGGTAGTATGTATGCGAATTTATCATGTGGACCGACGTCCATGGGTGACCCCTCTAGAAGATTATTGGGCTAACTTCTCTGGGGTGTTAGAAGGGTTCGAAGACCAAATGACTTCCTGAAAATGGAGCCTGCATCAAGTTTGCCTTAGAGACACAAAGTGGCTTTAACCATACCAGGAATACAGAAGCAGAGAGGGGTTCAGGAGATCTTGGAAAAAGGTTCTAAGGAGTGGCTTATTTCAGATGGGTTGGAGGCTTCTTCTCCCTCAAAACCCTGGGTTTTCTCTACCTTTCCACTATCCATGGGAACAGGAGAGCTCAAAGTACCTGCTATGGAAAGAATAAGCCCAGATCATCAGATCATCTCTTTGTTTTCCTTCTGTGTGCAGGCAGTAGCCACTGGATGGCTAGACATTCAGGGATGAGGCAATGAGTGCGGGGTGTCATTCTCCTACCTGCTGGGAGTGTGGAGACTGAGGCTTTTCTTCCTACCATATCATAGCATGGTATTTCTTTTCTTTCTCTGGGATGAGGCCCCACATGATTTAAATTCCCTGTTCTCTGATCCCAGACTCCTCCTGTCCTGTGAATGAGTTTCTCTGTGACCTTCTCGATAAGCTTAACACAGCTGCTCCTCCAGGTACCATTCTGAGAATGATGACGCAGGAGAAGCCATGCTCTGGACTGAATCTCCACATCTGTTCACACAGCCTTATACCAGCTCCTTGTGGTGTTTACACGCAAAGCCGTTACCCCAAGGTCCCATCCTAGTTCAAGAGCATGACGATTTAACTTTTGCCCATTCTGGTTCCAAAGTCTGCAGTTGCTTTTGGTGGATAAGGTGGACTGAACGGGGGCACGAGTTCACATATCTTACTGAAGGAGACAGAGCTACTAGGTTATACTCCAAGCTCAGTTGAACACAGCCAGACAAGTAGTGGTCTCTGCTCACTGTCCCTCTGTTCTTAGATTGGATAGAATATGAAGTTGGTCTGCTACAAGAGTTTTCCCATGGCACCCTCCTTTTATTCCTCCTCAGCAGTAAAGTTCTGTTTGGAATCATTTCCTTAACAAACAAAATCAAACAAAAAAACCATAACCAAACAAAAAAACAAACAACAACAACAACAACAAAACAAACACAAAAAGACTTTTCATGTTTGATGTGACTTGCCTCCTTCCATTTATTTTTTCCCCATGGTGCTTATACCATAAATGTATTCTTGGTTTTGAGAAACTACTTACACGCTCTCTGTACCTCTTGGTAGACAGCACGCTCGGTGTGGGCTTTCCTGACTAGAGAATTTGTTCCACATTAGCACGTCCCTGCGTGTACTCCCCCTCTCTTACTGAATGACTCTAGAAAGGCCAATTTTGTGCCTAGAAATCTGGACAAGCACCAGAGATTTGCTTCTTAAGGAGAAGATAGGTTTCCGTTTATTTTCCCCAGCTTAGGGGAGAACAAATCTGAGTTCACTAGAACTTCAACATCTGTGGATCTCAGTGTGAATAATGTTGCTGAGAAACCCAAGAGCACCTGAGTGCTGGCATCAGCAGCAGGCGTGGGTTCTCTTCTCCATCTTTATCTAGTCATCAACAGAGGCTCTCTATATGTGCTGGCTTACGGAATGCATCAGGTTCGGTGGAATTACTGGATGCCCAGCGTAATCATAAGCAACTTGTGTTCTCCTCCTTAGTTGTCTGCATGGCTCCCCGGATATAGCAAAAAGTCAGTATTTGACAGTCAGCTCTTTAAGCCGTGCCCATAGCTGTGGACCAATAGAAAGAGAGCAGGAAAAGTGTCAGGAGTGTTGAGTTCTTGTCCTGCTTTGTCTGTCATTAGCTTTATACTTAGTATGGCCTTCTGGGACTCATCCCTTACTTCTTAAAATGAGGTACATATTTCACATCTTCCCACATTCTTTCTGAGGCATCCTTCTGTGATTCTCCGGGTCTGAGGTTTTTACTATGATCTACGTCTTACACAAGAGACAATTTTGTCCCAACCTCTCTGACTCTTGGGATGCTCTCTCTGGATACCTACCCTTTGTATTACGGCACTTTGATTTTGGCTCATTCAGCTGCCCTCTATAGCTTTTGACCTACAGCCTCTCTGCTTTGTGCATCTCTTATACAGTTCTGTGGGCTTCAAAGCCCACGGATGGGCAGCTATGCCCCTGCTTTTTCGTCATCTCCTTCTTCTCGGATCTCTCTATTTCTGACCTCTTTTCTGTCCATGCAGCGATCTTCCCGTCTTCATGGTGCCTCGTTGCTCTTCCCACTGAAATCCTAACACACTGGAGTACAGCCCGTATGAGCAGTGGTTTTTATTGTGATCCTGTATTCATAGAGGAGCAAAAAATAGCACATATTTTTTTTTCCAAAGCCCAGCCCTTCCCTACACCCCTGGAGGCACCTCTTTATCCAGATTTACACTGCTCTTTCTGATTAAATCTTCCAATATCTATTTGATGTCAGGCCACTCACTAACCGCCCTGCATTTTTCATAGTGCCTGTACTTCTGTTTGAAATCTCCACCAGGAGAGGGGGGCCTTTCCCTTTTGTAGAGAACTAGAGCTGGCCTTTCTTAAGCTACTGCTCTTTCTCTTGTTTCTTGCATGGTGGAATAGCCATGGCTCTTTAGCTCACCCTAGCTTGCTGTAGGTAACATAAAGTAAAAAGGAAAACAAAAGCCCAGTGGACTGACCATCATCAGAACTTCTCCCAGTTCAAACCCTAGTTCAGTGTACAGGTACAGGTGCCAGGTCAGGGAGAAGCCACCACACACTCTAATCTGCTTCCGTGTGTGTGTGTGTGTGTGTGTGTGTGTGTGTGTGTGTCTGTGTCTGTGTCTGTGTGTGTGTGTGTGTGTGTATACCTGAGAGAGAGAGAGAGAGAGAGAGAGAGAGAGAGAGAGAGAGAGCTTGAAAGGTATTGTCCTAAAGATATTTTTATAACTTGAAGCAATTACAGCTGTCAGTGTAGAGACAAGCTATGACAAGTTGATTTATGTGTACAGTATATGTGTATGTGAGAAAGACGGGAGGAGGGAGAGGGGGGCTGGGAGGTGAAAAGAGCTGGAGGTGGTGCTCCTTAGGAGTCTGCCTTCCAGGAGGCAGAGAGGAAGTTGTTTCTATAAAGAACACAAATAATGAAATTGCTCTGACTGTCATCCCTTTTTCATTAACTCAGATATGCTGGGAAAAATAAAATAAATCCAGCAGTTTTTATGAAGCCAGAGACAGGATATAAGATAAGCCACTAAGTGCTGGTTATATTTAGGGATTAGGGGATGGGAAGGCAATTGACATGCGATTTTGATCTTCATCTTTTTTTAAAGCACTTCAATAGCAGGTTTGAATGAAGCCGATCTGTCTTGTTAATTATGTGGGAATCTCTGACCTTAGGCCACTTTCTTGACTTTTACTTGTGAGTAGAGCTTAGACTCCCTGGGCTCACAGAGCAGAGGTTGTGAGTGGCTTTTCTTTGTCCTCCTGAAGAGTTACCTGAGCACTGTGGGGGTTTCTGTGGACAGCCACTGGGATGCTGCAAGTTAGCACTGTTCCTCATAGTCTGAGACAAAAGCATCCTACCTGCCTAAGAGGAAATGCATTCAGGCCAGATAGACTATGTCTCAAGGAGCCCGTGAGGATTATTTTTTTTTCTGTCTAGCCATAATAACGAAGCAGAAACGGAAAAAAAATGTATTAATAAAACCTCTTCCATCTTAAATGGTTTTCTAAGTATTTTTTCCTGTAGAGTTAATCATGTACGTTGGTCCCTTGGGACAGCCTGTTGGTTGTCATTATCCCCATTCCTAAATGCAAAACCTAATGCTCATTTGTGCCTCTTCAGAATTAGATGCATGAGACTCAATGAAATTTGTCATGAAAGGAGTCAGCCCCATTCGTTTTCAGGCCTGAATCTGGAAGGAAATGGCTCCGAAACCCAAAAGGTGTTTGTCTCCATGGGTGTGGCATTAGGAAGAGAGCTTGTGATGGGACCAGAGGAGGGATAGTTAGTGAATTATTAGTGATGTGCTGGATTTAATGGAAGAGTCTTGAACCCAGGAGCCTATTAACCAACAAATAGAAACTCACACTTTCTGTCCGTGCTCATGAACAGTTCAACGGAATGAAACAGTTTAATATCAGATTTTCATATTTTCCCATTGGAGAATGAGACAAAATAGGCTTTGGAAAAAAAAAGCCATTTGTTGTTGTCATAAGTCAACAGCCAGCATTTTTTGGCACCATATGTCAAAAGGTTCCTTGGGATCAAAAATAGTGGATGAGTTCCCTGAGACTTTAATATCAGAAGAAGTCACTAGAGGAGACAATAGGGAATTGGTCAGTAATGAATTGATGTCAAGTACTTTGATACCTCCAGTGTAAAGCTGCTCAATACCTCATAGCTCAGAAGTGTTTGGGCAACTATAAAGTCAGGAGAGCAAGTTTGCTCCTCTTCTTTTGTCACTTGTGAGTTTGGCTAACACATTCCAAAGCTGACCTCTGCCCACTCCTCCACTGTAGTGCTGTGAGTGGGAGATTGTGGGAGACGTGCACTTGTGGATCTTACATACTATCTACGTGGAAATGGCTGGTGTGGCTCAATAGTGCCAATGTTCGGTGGTACCAGCACCTCCGAGGTTAATAATGGTTCTGTAGTAATGTTTTGGTATCTGGTGTTGGATAGCTTTGGAGAAGCACTCCCCCCCCCACTGCTATTTCATAGCTTGCTTTCTAAAATAGTACCCCAACTGAATGCAAGAGAAAGTCTAGGGAAATAAACAGAACCAGTGTATCCTCCCTTTCATTTCCAGTAACAATTCAGGACAGTATTTGGAGCTCAGGATTGGAAGTCCCTGAGAAGGGAGCCTATTCGTGTTACCCACACTGTTCTACCAATCTGCCCCTGTTACCTGTACAGGGACCAGGCAGGGTCCATCAGAGCTAGGGTGAAGGGAGAAACAAGATGTAGGCACAGAGGAACCAGCAGTAGACAGAGAAAAGTCACTGTCTTTCTTTGGGCAACAAAGATTTAACGAAAGCCACGCCTCTTGGAGATGAAATCAGGTATGCCAGAGTGTGAACCCAAAACCCAGAGACTCTTCCTTACAAAGGAGGCTGTGGCTTACATTGGCCCATGTCTGTGTACCTTTTACCTGGGTAGCATATTCAGTGTCATCGGTGGAGTTGAGGGATTGAGAAAGGCTGTGTTGAACTTGACCAACATTTTAAAGGAATTTTGTTCATTTTATCAACCCAGATGCTTCTGGAATTTCCACATTTGTTTTTTACATGGACGATCTCTTAGAAATGGTTGTGTTGAGTCTGCGGGGTTTTAAGAGGGTGGGTGTAGTGCAAAGGGTGGTGTAACATTGAATAAAAACGAGATTATTTAAAGCATCCTCCTAACGTAAATGTACTCTCAATGCTGATAGAATTAATTTGACCATTTTAAAGGTGCATATATGTGCATGCTGCAGGCTCTTCTCTTCCTAGTTAGTTTGTGACCCTTATTAAGATATCTAGGGTTGTTAAGACCTCACAGTAACTTTGTCTTCTTAATTGCGAAGAGCTAGCTCTTTGAATTCAGAAATGGTTAAACCGGTGGCCAGAGGTGATACACCGTCCTGCCCTGGCCCGGCGCGGCGGGGGTTAAGGTGGGCGCCCGCGCCCCGCACCCGTCGGGATGAGCGCACAGTCCGTGCCGCCCGCCAGCCGGATCGCTTGGAGTCGGCTAAGAGAGAAAGTGGCGGTCAGGGATGGAGCTGCTGCCATGACAACCCCGGCGGTCGGGGCCCGCGCGCGTCGGGGCTGCTCCCGGGAGGAAGGCAGCGCGGAGGCCGGGGGCGGCTGCTGAGCGTGGCGTCCGCGGCTCCGGTGCCGACTGCGCTTCGCCTTCTGCAGCGAGCCAGAGAGCGGGCTAGGGACTGCTGCGGTCCGCCCCTGTCGCGCTGCTCCAGCCTCGCTGCTGCGCTGCAGAGACAGCCCTAGCTGCGGCTCAAATCTGTGCTCTGAGGAAGTTGACCGTGGCTCTGCGGCAGGATTCTCCAGTCCGGATTGCACGAAGCCGGCTTAGCAGGCGTCTCCTCGCACCATCCTTGCCGCCTCTTGCGTGCTCTACTTTCCATCTGCTATTGTTCCAGATTGTTTCTGGCGGCGAGCCTTGCTCTGAAACTTAAGAAAGTGCTGGATTTCCCCTTGTTCGATTGAGGAATCGTAGACCACATCTGGGTAGCTGGATTTAACCCAGCCACAGCCCCGTTGGATACCAAAGTGCTTACTCCTGTACAAAGTGCCATGCCTGAACTGCTACGGGGAAGAGGCAGCTTCTGAGACCCGCACCTGTGTGCCTGCTTGCTTGCCTTGCGCTTCTCTTTCCTGGCCACCTTCCTGGCCACAGGCAGCGCGGAGAAAGTCCCCCTCGGATGTGTGGAAACTGGTTCTCGGAGGCTGCGAGCTGAGGCTGGATTTAGGGGAGGAATATTAGACTTGGAGGAGTCTGCGCGCTTTTCTCCTCCCAGTGCATCGCGCGGTCGCCGCTAGTTCATCGCCGGGTCCCCGCGCTTACTCCCCACCCCACCCACTTCCTGTGCTCGCCCGGGGGGCGTGTGCGTGCCACTACCGGAGTTCTGGGAAGTTGTGGCTGTCGAGAATGGGGGTCTGTGGGTACCTGTTCCTGCCCTGGAAGTGCCTCGTGGTCGTGTCTCTCAGGCTGCTGTTCCTTGTACCCACAGGAGTGCCGGTGCGTAGCGGAGATGCCACCTTTCCCAAAGCTATGGACAACGTGACGGTCAGGCAGGGGGAGAGCGCCACCCTCAGGTAGGGAACTGCCACTCTACTAAACGATGATTTGTTTGGGCTGGGGCAAAGGGGCAGGGGTGCGGGTGTGTTCTCTGGAGCAAGCCAGGGATAGTGGAAAGAACCCTAGCTTGCTGTGCTATACGATTCCTGGATGAGCTAACTGCTCTACCAAGGAATGTGGCAATCACAGGGCAATGGTAGGGGAGAGCTGTGTTTTCTAAACCTGGCTTCTTTGACTAAGGAGTTTGTTAAGGGTGAGGGATAGCTGTCTTATTTTGAAGGCAGTGATCATGCTACTGCCTATTCCTGAGCCTGACAGCTATGATGACCTGGGGCTTGGCTGAGACTCAGCATGGATGATCTCCCCTCTGAAGTTAATGAGTCCCAAAGCAGGAATCTGGCTTGGTGTGGACGCCCTCACTCTACCAGTGCCACTGAGAGTTGCCACAGGGGCTGGACTCTGCAGAAACCTCCTACCCTGAGCCTGGTTTTTAACTAACGTTTTTCTGCGTTGTCTGGATTCCATGAGGTGATGGGCAGAGGCAGATGTGTTTTCCTGTCTGAATGTGGCTTTTGGACACTGGTACCATGGACTCTGATTTGTCTGTGGAAAACGCCTTCTTCATGAGTGGACTATGTTCTGTTTGTTATGCTCACCAAAGCAGTACGTACCAAACTTGGCATTCAACAAACCCCAAGCTTTAGTGTTGTGTTGGGTCAGGAATGGTTTCTAGGCTTGAGGATTGCAAGCTCTGTGGAGGAGGAGAAAAATCTTAGCTACATTTTGTGCTAAGTGGGGCACGACTGTCTCCCTTGTGCTCTTGGTGTTGAAGCCCTGACTCCATTTCCAGTTGATAAAACCACACCACTCACAGGAGGACTAGACACCAGATGATTGTAATGGGAAATTTTCATCTCTGGAATGTTTAAGAGAGCAAGCAACCTCCATACCTCTCTTCGACTCATTGTGTCTTCTTTAATAAAGTTTTAAAAACTGGGCAACTGAACTGACCACAGGCAAGAGGATACTGTTTTTGTCCTTTAACATGGAGATTCTTGGGTAATGAACCTTAGCTTTTGGTGCCAAGTGTCCTGGTTCCATTGGTGCTAAGATTGGGGTGCCTGTAACTGTGCACAGGGTTCCCACAGGAAAGACCATCTTGGGGAGTGAGTGCTGACATTCCAGAGTTGAGTTGTGAGGACATTTAAAAAAATACATGTGATTTAAAGAAACCATTCAAGGGACTGCAAACATCCCCAAATCCTTTGTCTTTGAGAACCTAACTCTCATGACTCCAATCAACACCTGGTTACTTACTGTTACAAGAATGAACTTTGTAGGGACTACTTTAGATTGAGGTGAACTATCAAGTTTTAAATATGCACTGATTTCAGACTACTTCAAAATAAAAACAAATCTCTAAACAATATAGTCAAGAAAATTTAGTGATCTGTAGATCTGACCCTTACTCTTGGCTGCAGGGAGCAGACCTCCAGGGACAAAATAGAGACACTATTTATGGGGGATTATTTTAGATACAGATAGACACCCCTCCACACACACAACAGTCAAAAGAGAGAAAAAGAAGGTATCAGTGACCTAGAGATTTGAAGCTATAAATAGACAATTGGCCTCCACAGTGACTCTCACATTCTAAGGGAAGCAAGGGGATTGGAGTAACCAAGATGTCATCCCAGGAGGACAGTAGTCCCATAGTTCAGGGGGATGCAGCCTTTCCATAGCGGCTGCACCCAGCAGGTGCCAGGACCCTGGACTTCTTTCTAACAGGATATTATTGTATATTGACTGCTTTCCTCTTGCTTCTCACCCTCACCGTAGTCTCTTTCAGATACCAGTATACATTTGCAGTTTCGCATAGACACTCTACATTGTCGTCTTTCTAACACAAATGGCACTATGAGGATATGGGTGACACTGCTTCCCTACACCTCAGGACAGTCACAACTCAAGCTTTCAGAAATGGTCCATCTAGTCTCCTTGCTATATGCTGTGTCAGACCCAAAGGACCGAATGTCTTTGTGACCCTCAGGAGGATGGACCTCTCAGTGGATGAAACCTTAAAACTTAGGGATTAGATTAACCAGGGTCTGCTTTCCTATCAACAAGTAGGGAGGCTGAAGCCCTCTGCTCACGTGGAAGGCCATCCTGCAGCAAGACTGCAGTTTCACTCATCACCAGCAGAGGGCTTTCTGCTTTTTTATTCTGCTTTGTTCTTGTTGGTATCATCCTGGAGGTCTTTTGTAGTCCCTAAAGAGAAGAAATGTCTCAGCAACAAATTCTACTTTGAAGAAACTTTAAAAGTTTATCCAATTATTTCTAGTGATCTTTGTGGAGATACTGGGAGACAATGGCACTGGCAGTCTGTATAGAGTTGCAAGCGTTTCCCAACTCTCGCTCTTTCTGTACGCCCCTTTACACTCCGTGCGCACATGTTTTATGAATGGTGAGATCACATGACACAGAATTTCTAAATATCCCGGTGTTATTGAGAAGTCGCTGTGTATTAGAGAATACTAAAGTGCTTTATATAATATTCCATCTGTCATCCAACCTCCTAACATTGTAAGAGAATTCTAATAATAATAATGATTATGTAGTTGCTACTATTATCACATTTTACAGATGAGAAAATTGAGGCATTGGCATGAAGAATTAGCCTCATTTGGGTCTGGGGAGACAGCTTTACTGATAGAGTGTTTGCTTAGCTCATATGAAACCCTGATTGGATTGCTAGTCTAACCCCTCCACTCACAGAAAAAAAAAAAAAAAGCATTATTTGATTAAGGTGGAATAACTAGGAATTTTTGAAGTGGGACTAGCAGGAGGTACTATTAATGATGTTAATAAGTTGAGTAATATTATCACTTATTGACCAGCCACTGTGTGGTACTATGAACTAAATGTACAATGTAACAGTTAACCCTCCCTAGTCTCTGAAATTTATTTAATTGCCTCCTGTTTTATAGATAAAGGAGTTGAGACCCAAAGAACAGCATTTACCTGAACTCAAAGCAGTAGCAAGCAACAGAACTAGACCACATGCATTGAGATTCCCCAAGACTTATTAGTGCCCAATGAACTGTGTGTCTTCCTACTTCCCTAGTGGGATTTAATGTCTACCATCATTTCCTTTTTGTAAGTGTTGTGTAACTGTCTTTCAGAGTGGGCTGAGTGTATTATAGGAGAGCAAAGATCACATTTTTTAATGTCATTAGCTGCCTGGGATGACAGGGGTTTACTAAACAGATGAATGAATGAAGACAAAGCAAAAATACCCTTCATGCCTTACCTGATTTCTCTGACTTTGTTTTATATGTTAACAATTATCAAACAATAAAGATTTATTGTGTGGTTCTCTTAAGAAGGGTGCAGAGCCAGAAGATGAAGTGTGGATGTAGGCCTGGGTCCACTCACCAAAGCCAACCTGTGAACAAGATAATTGAGATTAATACATGGGGCTAGGATGGCAAGAGGGGAGGCTCTGAGCAGAGCATCCCCTGCTGGAGGGAGGTTTTCAGTTCTTAGGACTGTATTAAAAAGTAGAGACAGTAGTAAGCAGCTCAGAACCTGTGATGGCTCCTGGGCTAGTCAAGCCCAAATACAAACCTCCATGACGCATCAGAATGTCACTCAATGATTTGCTCATTGAGTGAACTTTCCACCAATAAAACAGCTACTACAAAAGTCAAATATTTCCTGGGTATAGGAGCAAGCCAGAGGATGAGTTTCTGTTCCCTGTCTTGTTTCTAGACTTGTAGTGGCTGAACCATTGCATTTTTCTTGGATGAGTTAAAAATAAAAAGTCTGACTTAATGTACAAGATTTAGGCTGAGTTTTGATATGGCAACATCATAAAGTAACACAGAATGTTGTGGCAGATCTAGAGGTTTTCCTTCCAGATGTAGGAAACCAGTTCTTTATGGGTCACTGTTAGTCCCTGCAGATACTCTGAGGGTCCTGGAAGGCAGAACTATGTCTTCTTTGGGTCTTTATTCCAGTGTTAAGCACATGGCTTTGCACAAGGGCATTACTTTGATTGTTCCTACTACTAGGAACAATGCTATCTAGACTGCTCCTTCCACAGTTATTTCCGATTTTGGCCCAAATTCAAATGACCCCCATCCCCTGCCTTAGTGTCTTAACATTGGCTTATCAGAGTGGGAGCTTTCTCCTGAGCATTAATCTCTGTCTGAAGTCATTCTGTTCTTTTTTTGGTTACCTAACTCACCTGGACAGTAAGTTCCTTGGGGCTCAGTACATCCTCTGGCTTATTCAGCGTATTGGTACTCACCAGTGTCTTTTCTATGGGAAGTGATCAATACAGTACCCATATGAATGAGTGAAGAAAGGCGTGTCTGAGATCACTCCCTTTTCTCCTCCTTTGTCTTTCTTTACCTTGTGTTCCTTGGCCTGGGGTGTACCATCACAGTTGACCTGGTCACATGTGATGTGGGGTAGTTCCTGAGGAGTTACTGGTTCCAAATACTTACCATCTGTTGAGCTGAAGTCTCCCTGAGCTGCACACAGATGGGGTGTGCTGGGTGTTTGTTCCTTATTTGAATCTGTGCTACGACATGTGCCTCCCACTCTGGCAGGCCACTTTACTACCTAGTCTTCCAATCTTTGGGGAAATGTTCCTGATGATGTGCCAGGTGTACCTAAGAGAAAGTAACCTACTTAAGATGAGGAGGAGGACAGAAAATTATCCCCTTCCCAGCATTTGTTCTTAGAGTCCCCTGGCAGCAATTGTCTCATGGTGGGACTATTGATCCCTGCATATGGGTTCCCTCCTTCTGAATAGCAATGGCATGCAGGAAGCATGCACTGGCCTTCTTTCCTTGCCCTCTCTCAGGGATGCTGACTGTGCTCTCCTCAAGAGCAACTCAGGCATCCAGCCTGTCTACCATGGCTCTGAGGAACATGGGCAAATGGGCCCTTGCATAGAGATTTCTAGAACTATGCCAAGCCCACTGAGGAGCTGAAAACCAAAATGGGAACCATAAAATCTCAACTAACTATGGGACAGAAGGAGGGGGAATGTACTGGTTTTTCTGGAACCCAAAACTGGGTACAGAGGGGTAACCCAGTTTGCCCAGCAACTCTTCCCATCATCAGAAGGGTTCTGTAGACATACTTATTTTTTCTGCTGTCAAGGGCACACAGCATTTTGAAGTTTGAAAGGGTTACAGAGACCATGAAAGTCAGCCACATGGTTTTACGTGTAATGAAGGTGATGACAATCAGTCTTGCTCCAGGGTGAGAAACATACATCAGCATCACCTCCAATCCCTGCCTCTGCGCTCACCAGGGTAGGGTGTATGTGCCTACAGAAAGGTTGCTTTGCTCACTAAATACCAAACTATTCTGAAGACTTACTAGGTGTGCTTCTGACACAATTGGTTGATGGAGTCACTATGTTCTCAGTTCTCACCTAACTCTGCTTTCTTTGGACTAAAGCACAATGTTGTTATATGACAGTTCTGACTCTGTGGAACAAGCCTATTGCCCCTGTGCTAAGCCTTAGGGTTGAATGCTTTCTCAGTGAAATCACAAAAGAGATGCAGTTGTTGTTCTGATACAGACCAGGAAACAAAAGTGAAGCTTTCCCTCAGATCACAAGATCAAGTAATAGGCTCCTGGGCCTGGCTTTTAGACCCTTTCTCTTTAGACCAGAGAGCTGGACTCATTTTATGCCTCTTATCTTCTTTCCCAAGCACCACTGTTCCATGACCCTAGTAAACTTGCTCGCTCTTCCTTGTGTAACAATGGGTTTCTTTTTTGATGAGCTTTGACTGTCAGGCCTGGGAATAAGGAAGGTTTATGTGGTTTGTGAAATAGACACACAGAGAGCTAGTCTGCCTCCTTAGGACCCTTTCTTTGAATCCTGGGGCTGAATTGTTTTGCTTAGAGGAAACATTATTCCAGGTTCTACCATTGATCCTTTGCTTCAGATACTGGCAGTCTTGAGCTTTTCACAGAGAGGTCACAATTCCTCAGATATCTACAGGTGTTTTCCCAGAACGGGACACCAAACACTTCAAGACAGAAACAATTCTCTAAGGATGCCACAATCCAGTGGATCTGGATGCCAGGTGGTTGAGGTTTAATGGTCAGAGCTGGGGTTTATTTCTAGGCAGGGCCTGGGGACTATCTATCGTTCTTTGTTTGTTTTTATTCTTTTTTCTCTTTGGTTTAGATACATGGACTAGGATCATTCACATCTCTTCTGGAAAATCGGAAAAATAGATACTATTGACTTGTACCTATTCTTGAGGGCTGAACATTTCACTAAAATCATTTCATTTCAAAAGAATATGAAAGTTGGTAAATTTCCATTGTAATTGATAACCAGTAAAAATAATAGATAACGTCATCAGTGCTATATGTATCTATATGCACGTAGAAATGCATCCAGATGGTCAAAAAACCAGTGTTTTTAGAACGTGAAAAATGTACTGGGTTTAGGATGCATTTTCAGATTTCTTGTGTGAACAAAGAAAAGAGATGAAACAGAAATTTAACTGAATGACAGCTGGTGGAGACAAAGGTCTCTGACACAGAATTCAAAGCAACTTATATTCCAGCAGATGTATACTAGGACAGAGTGTTGCACTTGAGGGAACATGAGCTTGGAGTCAGGAACCTAAGTAATCCAGATGTAGGAATCTTCTCAGTGTGATTTTTAGGCAAAAAGAAAAAATTAGTCTCTCTTTGTTTGAAGAGAACTGTTGCTACCTATCCCATGATGTGTTGGATGAAAATAGAGTAGTGCACATGACTTAATGCATAATGATCTTTTTCATATGACTATGAATATCCATATATGCGCTTATATATAAACTTATGTATATGCACATATAGATGTATACGATATCAACATTTTTTCATCCTTTTCTCATTGTAAACTGATGTAGCTCAAATATTCATGTCACTATACTTGGATAGATTTACTGTATTCACTTTAGAAGGGTTATAAAAAGAAAAGTCTTGCTTTACCCACCCATATTCATCTTTAATTGTGTTTGTGTGTGTCTCTGTGTGTGTGTTCACATGTGGAGGGGTTGTGTATGTGAGTGTGGTGTGCACACAGTCTCCAGAGCATCTTTGCTTTGATCTATGAGTCTTCTTATGTTCCAATCATTTCTCGAGATACTTTATCTTTGAAAGGAAGTGAGGATAAAGGTAGTCCTTCATTTTTCCTAACAAGATTGTTGCATGGCAAGTTGTGACAGTTCACGGCTCTGAAGATGAATTTTCCACCAGATAAAGCTGTCGAGAATGTTTCAGAAAGTAGTTATCAGAAATTCATGGATAGATTGGGGCAGGGTGGAGGAAAGTCTAGGACAAGATTTGCACTTCTGGCATTTAAAAACAATTTTGGAGTTCATCAATGGAATAGAGAAAGCCATTTTTACTGAAGCTACCAGGGAGGAGTGTAAATTTGTTTAACTGTAGTGAGGTACTGGAGTTTCCATCTTTTATGATCTGTTTGTCAAAAATCATTCATTCACATGGCTGAGTTGTTTGGATTTGTTTTGGATTGTTTGGCCAATTTTCTGTCTTGTCAGAGTGAAATCTTTTGGCTTAGAAAGCTTTTAGAGTGAGCTTTGTCTTGTAAAATGAACATATGAATTAATCTTAGAACTTGATGATGGATTTAAAAAAATAATAGAATTTTTAATGAAACCAGCATCAACCAAGAGATTGATAGAAAATAATCAAACTAAAATCAACCTTCAGACAAAGCTTTGGTGGCCCCATGGAGGCAAAGGAAGATGTGTTTGTATGAAAGTAATTTCTGGATTTTAGACAGACCATAATGTAACGGCTGAATGGAAAAATGCTCTCACACCCAGAGAAATCATCTTTTCACAAATTTACCCATCAGGAGAGATCAATCTAAAACAATTCTAGCCCACCAGAACTTACAGTGAAGGAGGAAACATATGTAAATTATTTTTAATTGAATGCTGTTGTTGCATACCACTACAAGGAGCAGTACTCTGGGACTAGAAAAAGATTTACACCCTGTCTCCCCACCAAAACAAACCAGCCAACAAATGAAATGAATACATGGAGTCTTAACTTTATGATTTTATTTGGAAGTAGAGTTACATTTTCTTTGTCCAAAATGCTCGAGACTTATGTTTAAAGATTTGGAGTCTTAAATATGTGTTTGTTTTTAATTTTTCTAGTTGCATGATGAGATGTCCTGACCCCATCACTATCCTGTTCACAGGAATTTCTTTTATGCTCGTTTCTATCCTGTGTATATAGGCTGAAGTTAATTTTGTATAGCATTTCAACTAATTTTGTGGATGACACTATTTTCACAGTGTGGAGTTTTTTACTTCTAGTATGTGGGTGCAAATGGAATTGAATTTTGGGGGTTCTTTAAACTTTTGGATTAAGGGATGCTTAATTTGAAATAAGTTAGGATGAAGTTATACTGTGGTCAGGTGGTCTCCCTGAGCCAATATCCCTAGTACATTCATGAAATTATAGATATATAGAGGACACCCCAGGGACAATGTCATGTGCTAGAGAAGACAGTGGTTGCAGTCATGTCCTTGGAAGACAGGAAAAGCTTCAGAGTTAGCAAACAGCCATAAGTGGGAGGAGACCAGGTAGAATTTTTCATGTGAGTTTCCAAGAGAATGTAGCTTTGCCACTTCCAGGAGTTCAGGCCTCCAGCTTCCAAAAGGGTGAGACTATAGTTTTTATTGATCGATGCCGTTTGGTTTGTTTCTGTTATGACAGCCCTAAGCATTGTGAAAGGCTTTTGTTAAGTCATGTCAGCCTTACATGAAGAACTCCAGAAAGAGCTGCTTAGAACACGCAGTCTTCCAATATGACATGAACCATCGTGGGACACAGAACTGATATCAAAGGTCATGGTGCTATGGTAACAACTGTGCCTTCCCAGGAATAGTGCTACCCTCTCCCATTACGATTATTGGAGATGCTGAGGAGACTGAAAACAGTTAGAATGGGTTCCTTCTTTTTCTTAAAAGATCAACAGAATGAATTCATTTCTACTTTCTGTAATATTACGATAAAATCTCCCAACCATGAGCCAGCCATTTGTCACCTCCATGGTAGTCTTCTCTATCTAAATACTGGAGTCAGTAACATATCTGTTTCTAATCCCACAAACCACTCTACTTTGTGGGCTTCATGTTCCACCAGAAGCAAAATGTTACATCCCAGTATTTTCTTTGATATTCGTATCATTTCTCCCCTTTGGGTGGGAACCAGCAATTTTGGAGTATTTCTAACCCTTGAGACATCTCAACCAATATCAACTGGTTGTCCTCATATGTCCTGTTTATCATGAGACCTGAAAGGTGAATTGATATCTTTTCTTGATGTTTGATATGGCTCTGGATGCTTCTTTTTTATCGTCCTTAAAGTTTGCCATGACAACAAAACATATACCTCAAGACCGTATTGACCAATCATCTTCCTACTATAACCAGCCACCCTCCATCCCGACCATGGTCCTCCCGTCTAAACTACAGTGCTTCACTCTGAGCCAATATCGCCTTTTTAAGTACCATTAAGACTGTATGCCCCCTCATGCTCTTGACCAGGTTTACTCAACTTCCTCCCAACTTTAACTCCCTGCCTGCCCTCAGTAAGCCCCAGTTGTCGGAACTGTCAACACAGACAGCTCATTTGTCATCCAGCTACACAAACAAGAAACCTAGCAGCTATTTTATTTTTCTTCCTGTCTGATATTGTGCTTACTCAATTTGCAAACTCAATTTATCTTTCCTTTTAGGAGATTTCCTGAATCAGATCATGTTTCACCATCTGAATCTACCTCTAGGTCAAAGTGAGCATCCTTGCTCCTAGAGTATTTGGTCACATTGCCTTTAATCTTTGTCTCTGATCTTTTTTTTTTTTAAGAATGTGTGTATGCACATATATCACATGTGTGCGGTGCCTAAGGTAGCCAGAAGAGGTTATTGGATCCTCTGGAGCTATAGTTACAGACAGTTGTGAGCAGCCATTTGTGGGTGTTGAGAACTCAACCTGAGTCCTTTGGAAGAGTAGCCAATGATCTTACCCATCTATCTCCAGATCCTATCTGCTTGTGATTTTAAAGAGTCCCTTCCCAGTTAGAAATCTTACTCATCATTTAAGATCATTAATTATGTTACATGACTATGTTCAAAACCCTGCTTTGGTACAGTTATCCTCAGAATGAAATGCACCTGGAGCCCATCATTGCTGCTGTCTCAGGGTAGTAGCACACCAAAGTTCTTCTGTTCAGGAGTCTATCAAATGTATTCTGTCTGCCAGGATCTGCTGGAAAGATGTGTGGCCCAACCCGCATCAAATCCATGTATCCGTTTCAGTGTCACCCCCTCCAGGCCACGCTGTTTGAAATAGCTATTCCTAGACCCTCACCACACCGTTCCCTTACCTAACTGTAATTTTTTTCATAGTCCTAACTCATGGAAAGGCCTGTTATTTATTTATCTGTTACTTATTTATTGTCTCTTCCCCTAAAATGTAAGATCCACCAGGCCACTGAGTTTATTGTTCTCATTCATAGCGACTGAATTACTGCCAAGACACGCAATATATTAAAGGATATTCGTAGAGTGAATGAAACATTTATTAGGAATAATAGTAGGCTATTAACAGTCACAATTTTGTTTATCTTTGGCTAGGAAGAGGAAAGTTTGTACTGGCATGGGCTCAGGTGTTATTAAACTGTGTAAATATGGGCTGGGTGCTGCTGCTGTCGGGTTTGCTTCTAGGTCAGAGACTGGAATGTGAGGTTGAGGAAGAAATTTCCTGGGCAGTGGGCAGTGTGACACACTTCATAAAGTTGGGATGTGTGGAATCTAAAGGGCCTTTAAATATCCACTTTTACAAGGGGTTTTATAGAAAATCTAATAAACACTAGGAAATAAGGATTATTTTCTAGCTCGAGGCACACAAACGTGGAAGGAAGATAAGTGAGTGGCAGGCAGAAGGAAGGCAAACTGAAAGCCTGGAATTTAATACAACAGTTAGTGCCCATCACTTTAGCTTCACCCTATTTTCTTAAGTGACGTCTGCCTCGGGGCTGTAGAAGACAATGCATGGGCTAAACACAAAACCTATCCCAGGTTCAAATCCTGGCTCAGCCACCTAGGTATGTGATCCCTGGGACATTGATTCACTGAGTTGTGACTCAGTTTACCATTTTTAAGGGACCTACTGATAGGAGCATTAAGCTATCGGTACAGTGTGATGCGCTCAGAACGATACCTGGCGCTCCAACTGTCTCTGGATAGATCAATATGCTTGCATAGCACAGGTCATCAGAAGGCAGAGAACACAGAGGATTGGGCAGGATCAGACACTGGTATATTCTATAACTGTATGTCATCTTGGTGGTGTGATTGCTTCTGGAAAATCTATGTGAGATTCATCATTTTGGAACTGATTGGTGGCTGTTGCAACTCACCATGAGAGGTGGCTAAGAGAATCACCTCTCCTCGGCCTTAACTCCCTTCTGGACTAACACAGCAGGTAAGCCCATCCTGCTTGGTTCACTGTTTTCCTTTAAAACACAAAAGATGTCTAGTGTCTAAAACATATAGATTTATTCTTCTCCATTGACATAGTCCATGATTGTATTTCTAGGTCTTTCTTAGGATGATCTATGACAGTTTTACCCAAAGAAATGTAAGAAATATCTATGAGTGGATTTGCCATCAGACCCTCCTCTGCGAAATACATTTTGCTCTTTCTCCTGATGCCATCTGGCTGCTGATGCCAAAAATTGCCTTGGAAACTGCATCTTCAGTGGCAGATGCTCCACCAGACAGGTCTCTGAACAACTGCATAGAGCAGGGTTCCTTCCCCGCCCTACCAGCTGACCCAGAACCTCGCTAGATTACTACACAAGGGAAAAATAGGCTTCTGTTTGGATCTGAGCTATAGAGATTATTTGTTGGCATAACTACCTTTATCTAACTCAATACTCAACTGTTACTATGTAATCCATATTTTTATTTTAATGGTATAGATATATACATGTAGTTTTATTTCAAGCTTATGCACTTACTTTTTTCAGCAAACCTTCTTGTGATTTCTTTTAAATGTGTCTGAAAGCCAGACCCATGGCCTTTTCAAACTGAAGCCTCAAATGTTTGATTTTCAATGCCTTGACTCTTTACATCTCTGAACCAAGTAAAATGTCTTGTTTCATCTGGAAGTGAAAACCAGTGAGTAAGAAAAGTTTTTACCTTGAAGCAAATTAACACATATCCATGATGGCTGTAACTGAGACATTGCAATTAGTGAAAAATGCCTCTCAGATGACAAATGGCTCATTAGTGGCCGGAATTTTTTATTTAGAGTAACCCTTTGTGGTGAAGGAATTCTAGCTCTGGCTGTTGTCACTGACACCCCTCTGAGAGTCTGATGGGTGGTTTGTAGGCTTGTTTTTAAAAACATTGGCAAGAAAAAAAGACAAAACCACTGACAAAAAGTAGACTGTTGAAGAGAATCATGGTGCAGGGTTTGGGCTACTCACATGGGAATCTGTATAGAGTTGAAAGGAAATGTGTGTGAGGTGAGGGCATAAGGTTTGGCCATGGAGAGAGGGCAGAAGGTGAGGTCATGGTGGGCAGGCATATGCCAAGGTCATGGTGGGAGAGCATACAAAAAGAGGAGGAACTATGGAAACTGCAGCTCAGTAGCTCATTGTATTTTAGTATTTCAAGTTCCGGCTTCTGTTGCTCATTCGGGTGCACAGCAGCTCTCTGCTTACAGGATTCATGTAACCCTGATGAATGCATTCAGCTCCTTCTCCCAGCAGCTGTGGTCTCAGCATTTGACCCGTCTGTGACTGTCCAAGATATCAAAGCAAGTCTTAGTGACAAGAAAGATCAGGGCTGTAGCTGTGTGCATTAGAAAAATATAATTTTTGCCAGCGAACATCAGGCATAGAACAACGTAGAATAGGTGTCCCTCTTGCAGCTGATGAAGTCACTCACTTGAGTGCCTGGCAAATGGGTAGCCTCCCTATAATGACCCCCAAGCGACTCATATGTATCGGGAACATGTACAACTGTACTTATCAGGGGCCAGATCCTAGTAAACAAGTAAACAAAGAAATACATTATCTCGGGGAAAGGACTAACAGGAAGCAAGATATCAATAAGAGTACTGAGCATCTGGTGTGGGTACAGGGACCAGGACTTGCAAGCTGGGGAGAAGAATATTCAGTGTGCGCATGCCTGGTAAGATTCATGGGCAAGCATGCTAGCCTGAGAGTCTCAGGAGAACAAGGAATGGCTAACAAAAGCTACAAACTGAAGCAGGAACAGTGATCAAAAAGGCTGCAGCTAAACAGGAACCAGAGGTGCTAGTCTGGGGCTGCTAGCATAGGCTTAGTGTCCTAGCTACCCAGTAGGCAGAGGCAAGAAGACCACATGTCTCAGCCTAGCTGGGCAACAGAATGAGGTCAAGGCTGGCCTATGCAATCACAAAGTAGGCTTATCTTAGAAGAAAGAATTTTCAATGTTTTTGCTATAAAGAGATGATAGACAAGGTTACAGATATGACAATTTGGATTTGAAGTCTATTTACATATTGAATTATTACATGGCTCCTTAATTTACAAATGTAATTTATATGTCATTATGTATCAATTAAGATAAATTTAGTCTTAAAAAGAAGGGTTTGGAGGTCTGTGTACATGTGAAAACTAATATCCCACAGAAATCCAGGAGCATGAAAACAAGGGCCTGAATTTTAGAAAATGACAATTAAATGTCAATGTCACATGAACAGACAGCCCCACCCTTTTGTCCATTTCTTCCCTCTGTGTCATAGCCACCCTGAAGATGCGGCTCTGGCTATAACAGCATTGTTCTGTGGCAGGCTGCATCTGAGTACTCCCCACAGCATCTCTAGCCGTGGGGGTTTAGTTAGTGTCTTCTACTGAAATGTCACCATTCATGGCTGTCTGGTGCCTTTCTTTTCTGACATTGCGTATAAACCTTATAAGCAGTTATGATGTGCGTAATATTCAGTTTGAGATTCTACCCGTTGCCATTTCCAGTACATGACATTGTGAAATTAAGCTGGCATTTTATGACTCTGGGTAAAAGCACCTGTATGCTTAAGCAGGTGTACTTCTGGAATTAATAGACTCACAGAAATCAGAGGTGGGTTAGACCTGTTGAGCTGTTCAGAAGAATTATTTATCATATATATTTTATATCGATTCAGTAATCAAACCTACAAACAGTGTATGGTGAGAAAGCTATTTTCTATTAATTTTGTTTTCTTTCTACTCATTAGATCATCTCCATTTACATCTGAAAATTGAGCATTGCACCCTTTAAGCATCTGCAACAACTTTATTAAGCATTCAGAATAGGGATTTCCTGCCCCTGGGGTTACTGTTAGAATTAAAAGGTTGCCTATTCATTAACATAGATTATTAGTAAGATTGGACTCCAAGGTCCACACAAGGAGGCTGGGCTGACTAAAAAGCAGATGCTAAGAGTCACCAGCTCCAAACAGTTCCTCGTAGAATAATGAGTCACAATCCTGTGTCTGCTGCACTTTGGTATTGTCACTCTGGTTCACAGTGTTCCTGAATGCACAGACTTCAACAGCCCTTTGTGTTTTCTCGTCACAATTCTGGATCCTCTACTAATTGAAACGAGGAAGTTTTGGAAAGCAGGGGTAGTCAACAGCATGGGGAAGGACAGGGCTTCTAGATGTTGTGACAGAGATGTGAAATCACAGGTGTTCAGGTTCAACAGAGATTGTTCCACATGCACCAGGCTTCGAGTAGCCAAGTGCGTATTCCGTCAATAGTGTAGTTAGTTACAATGCACAAGTATTTATCCAGACAGAGATACCCAACTCTTATTAACCTGGTAGTCAAGGATATATTCCACAGTGGAAAATGGGCCAAGATGTTGGCACAAATTTAAGTTGGGGCTTAAATTGAGCTGTGAAATGATTAGACTAATCCTTTCATGGCTTTATATTCTTATCTGGGAAGCTGTACTAAATAATACAATAGTTTTTCCTTATCTGCAGTCTCAGTTACCCACCGTCTACCACATTTTCAGATATTAAGTGGAAAATCCAGATATAGAAGACTCATCCACTTCAACTTGCAGACTTCTGGAGAGTGTGATGAAACCCACCCCTAACCATGCCATTCCATCCAGGATGTGAATTGTCCCTTGTCCCATTTACCCATGGAATAAATTCCCTGCTTGTTAGGTGTAGTCTGGATTATTAAGTGGACTGTTGCAGCACCATATGCTTGGGTTGAAGAAACCCCCATCTCACTTAATAGAAGCCTTAAGGACAAAGTTAGCAATGCTGACAGTTTGGATAGGCTAAAGTGAAGTCATGACATGATTCCTTTAAGTATTGTTATCATAAGAAGAAGCCAGGAGTACAGTCAAATAAGATCTGAGGGAGAAATTGGCCGCATTTACATAATACCTTATTATGGTATACTGCATTATAGGTTGCTATTAGTTTTTTATTTTTCTACTGTGCCTAAATTATCAGTAAATCCTTACTATCAATATATGTACATGGGAAAACATGGTGTGTGTCAAGTTCCGGCATCCTGTTGGGAGCCATGGGACAGATTCTCCAATAAGAGACGGGACTGTGGTACCTTAATACTTACCTGGTAGAGTTGTTGTGAGACTGATGATAGCAATAACATCAACCAAAACAAAATCAGCTGCAGCAGCATTTAGTGAGAACCTATCATTATGTGATAAATACTTTACATGGGTCATCTCATCTGATAATCATAATCATATATAATAATCACATAAGTTAACATGCAAAGTTCTAAGGATTGTACCTGGCACGTATTAAGTATTGGATGTGTCATTTTATGCTTTTATCAGGATATTACCATCACTACCACCACCACCACCAACAACAAAACAAAGCATAAATCCAGAAGTTAAATGATTTAGCGTAGACGGGAGATGATGGAAGTATGGTTCTTCCATTTCTGTTTAGAGAATTTTCAACTAGAAACTGCTTCTGAGATCTTTTGTCTGTTTTATCCCAGTGCTGAAATGGCCCTCCAATGCACAAGCATCACCCACTCTGAGACTCTCTTAGCCTGTATGAGAATTTCACATCTTTCCCTTCAATTCTTTTTCTCTCTCACTGAGATGCCAGTACTGTGACAGACACTACTGTAAACATCTAGAATCATCTCTTCCCTTGAAGATCCCAACAGGTAGTACATGTCTCTCATTTTCTCATTGTCTCATGCTTTGTGCTTATAGCAATTCAATTGTTTGTTCAATAAACTATAATTGACATCTGTTGAGCAGCAAATGCCATTCTAGACCTTGAGACTCCAGAAGACAGGGAGCCAATGAGCAGCCACAGTCTAAAGCCAGTTGTGCTGGGAATATTACAGCAGAAAACGAAGAAGTAGTTGGGGCATTTTCCGCAAGTGGAACCTTTAAGTGAGACGTCATGCGTGCTGGGTAAGCCTCTTCATGTATTGGGAGGGGATGCTCCAGGGGGAAGCAATAATAAAGAAGAAAGTGTTGAGGTGGGAACTCTGACTTGGACAGACAGGAGAGTTGAAGGCAGAGCTTAGTTCGGAGTATGTGACCATGGGGAAACTTTGGAACTTATGCTGGGTTACGGCAGTCACAGGAGCAGGGTGATTATGCTGTTATATTGTGAGTGCTTTACACTCTTTGGTAGTTAATTATTATTTATTACCTAACCCATATTAAAATTTTATATTCTCTTCAAAGTTATTTGTATGTCTCCATGGCCCACCAGACACAGCCTGATAGGGAACTTCTCTTGGGTCTCAAAATCACCAGTATAACACTTCCTGTAATTTAGGAGGAATGCTGCCAGGAGCCCCCCCTTTTTTTTTGTTAGGCTTACACTGATTCACCAGTTACTTCCAACTGAGGCATTGTGAAAATGTTCTGGATTACTCATGAGGGGCCATAGATGTACCAGTTCTTTGCTTCCTTGGTTGAACAAACACTATATAGTTCTCTAGACTTTATTGTCATTTATGGTCAAAAGTCTCTATTGCTCATGGTCCTTTGGGAGCTAAAATTGATAAACTGTCCAGAAGAAATAATATGTAGTTGAATGTTTCAGCAAAAAGATTGTAAGATGCTATTCTTAATTTGTTGTTTAATTAAAAACCCACCTTCTCATCTTTATCATGAAGATAAAACTCTTATTTATTATGTACAAAATAAATGTATATATTTATGAGGTACAATGTGATGTTCTCATATAAGTATATATAGTGTCATAAGCAAATAAGGACAATTGGAATGACTATGTTAAAAGGGATAAGACACAAGTGCCAATGAGGAAGTGGGGTGGGGGGAAATAATGCAGACAGTTGTGGGGAAGGTAAATTAGGGTGAAAACACATGATGAGGGGGCTTCAAAAACTAAACTAGGGCTACTGTCTGGTCCAACAGTCCCACTGGAAGTGAAACACACCATCAACTAGATATTGGCACTGCTATGTCCTTTGATGCTCTGTTTATAAATAGCTAAGATTTTAAGTCAATCCAGGTGTCCAATAGCAGATAACAAACAAGGAAAATGTTGCTTATACAATGCAAACAAGGGAAGTGTCACCTATACAATACGTGGAATACAACTCAGCCTCCCAAATAACGAAATCCTGTTCTTTGTCACACGATGAACAAAGGTGGAGGACAACACGTTAAATGAAGTACGACTCAAAAACTCAAATCCTGTTTAATGTCAGCCACCTGTGAGCTCTACATAAGTTAACTTCAGAACAGTCCTGACTACAGCAGTGACTGGGAAGTGGGAGGGGAATGGGTGAGACGGCCATGAGAAGGAAGTCAACAGAAAACAGGAGGAAAGCACTGTGCTCAACTGTTACACAGTCAGGAGCTAGTGATGAGCTGCATTTCTCCATGTAGCCAGAAAAGGGAGGTCTGAATGTTCTTCTCATAGATAAATGGAAAGTGCATGAGGTAAGGAATATGGCCACTGATGTAAATGGCTTGGTTGGTACTAAGTTATTAACTAGCCAGTAGGTACCAATGATTCTGTGGTGTCTACTCAATAATTTCATTGAGTTGTACATAATTAAGCAAATCCTTACTTTAAAGATGATATAAACATATTTTCATCTAAATACATTTGAGACTTTTCTATAAATATTTTATGTATTTGTGTGTATAAGCATGTGTATGTGTCTGTCTGTGTGTATGTATGTATGTATGTATGTATGTATGTATGTATGTACTTGTAGTGCTGGTGACTGAGCCAGGACCTCTCATGTTCTGGACAGGTGCTCAACCACTAAGCTACAATCCTAGTCCATTTTTTTTTGCCTAGACATATTTTATAGTAGAAAGTAAGAATGAGTGGGATTGGCATTGCTGAGGCCCTGGATGATGCTAAGATCATATTTGATGTTCAAGCCAGATTTGATACTGAGGTCCTGGTCCATGCAGGTGGAAGTGAGAAAGGATGCAGAGTGTCTATGGTCCTGGAACTGGTTCTTTTTTTCTCTTTGCACCTCCCATTGGGCTTGTCCTCTCAAAGTCTCTAGGATATGATGGAATGCTCATATGAGAAGCATATGTTTTATGTACCCTACAAGCCAAGCACATATTGCTTTTCTTTATTATGAAATAGTTTCATATATCATATAAAATGCCTCATATTTTTCATATTCTATATCATGTGTGTAACACATCTGCATATAAAAATGTAACAAATCCACCCTGTTCCCTCTACTTGGCCTAGGAAATAGTACTTTCTTTCTGGACTCTGAATTCCTACTTACTTACAACTTTTCTCCTGTGAGTGGATGACCAACTGTTTGAGTTTTCTAATCATTTTTCCTCCTTCTTTTTAGAGTTATGCAAAACACATATTTTTGTAGTGTGCAAACATTATATTTTCTAGTAGTGTCTATTGGTTTCCCTTTACTGGAAATGAACTTGTGTAAACACATGTACAAATGTGGCATTTGCACTAACTTGTTTCAGAAAATTAACTGATCTACACCCCTTTGGTCAGAAGTGGTTTTGTGCTCCGAATTTGTGAGCATGTCTGTGCTTGCAGATGTTATCAAAAACTTTAACAAAGCAGAAGCAATTTTGTATCAACATACAGGTGCATATCTTGTCTTGGGTTTACAGCAGTTGTATTTCTTCATGTGTTTTCTATACGCATTTGTTTTTGTAATGAGATAAAGATGGGTTTATGTAATCTTATAGGTTGGTGACTTTTGATACTCATATTCCTACATGTCAGCCTTTCAGCGTTCTGAATACTTGCTTCCTTGAATAGGAAGTTTGCTGAGTGCTTTAAGAGCTACAGAGATAAATAGGTCACCCTTCCTACCCTCAGCAAGTCCTTTATTTTCTGGCAGAAAAAGCTGAAGAAACAGGACCTCAGAAGGAGACTCAAAATAGCCACTATTTATTCAGAAGGTAACCTGGAGGCTGTGTTGGAGATGTACACAGAGGCACTGGAAGGTGATAGCAGGCAAGCATCTGAAATGGTAGGGATGACAGGGGCCAGCCTGTGAAGGCCCACATATAATCCTGGACCTGTTTCTAGGGGACAGAAGGCCTTGAAACTATGGGCCACTGTACTGGGCTCTCCGCTGTGGTGATGCCTTTGTTTAGTTGATAGTGAACACTGACTATCCTCAACTTCTCAGAACCAAAAGGACTGAAAAGTGTCATCTCCAGGAGGCTGTGCTGGTACCATCTCATGAGGCAATGCCATCACTTCCTTAACCATAGGCCAGGTACTTGTCTCGACTTTATAAACAATAGCAGATGGGTACCAGCATATTAAAATCCCTGTCTCATTGAGCATACCTTTCAATGGTATTGCACAACACTCACGATGTCTGGAATTCAGTAAATGACAAGAGCTGCTGGGGAGGGGGACAAAGGAGGAAGAAGCAGGAAGTCTAGAGAAAGCTTAATTACTCTTCATTTATCTGTCCAGGAAAATTGTCAACAAAAACCAGAAATTATTTTGACTTGACATGAAAGATGGGGAAAATTTTAAAGACAACAGTTTATGGCACTCAATGCTCTTTTATTTTAAACCTCTCCCAATATTTGGGGAAGGCAATGGCACAAGCTGAATCCGGAATACGTTGCTGTGTTTAAAATTCGATAGAGCAATGGAGCTGATGTCCATTTATCTCTCTCTCTCTCTCTCTCTCTCTCTCTCTCTCTCTCTCTCTCTCTCTCTCTCTC
>NW_021604598.1:9752820-9804604 GCF_004785775.1 Grammomys surdaster | reverse complement strand
CTCTCTCTCTCTCTCTCTCTCTCTCTCTCTCTCTCTCTCTCTCTCTCCTTCCTCTATCTTAATTGCTTCCATCAGAAAGAATAAAAAAAATTGAAAATTTTTGGTCTGGCTCTGTCATAGAAAACCTGTTCCCGACAGACAGCAGAAGCATCCAGAGATATTTCTGATTGTGAGATTATTCACTCCATAGTCTCTCTGGTCAGGGCTATGGGGAAACTGACTTGATATGTGCTCCCTGCTTCCAGCACACTCTCCAGGGGCCCTCAGGAGCTCATCTACACTTGCTGCTTGAAGAATGATTGCCATCCGGAAGAGGCATCCTTAGGGCAACTTATAGCTCCTGGGCCTTTGAAACCAAATTCCGTGGAGTGGTTTAACTGCGGGGGACTCCTGAAGTCTCTTAAAAGTGAGGGCCAGTAAATGAGCAGGAAGTTAGACATAGATAAGCTAACCCGCAACATAACGAAATTAATAAATACGTGAGAAGCAGAGCCAGGGCTGAGAGCTGAGCACCACTAGATCAAGAAGTGTCAGCTTTTCTCTCAGCTTCTCCTCCACAGCGCCAACTGTCAGTAATTTAACTAACATTTTGTAAATAAATGTGGCACTCGGACAGCTGTCAGTGTGCCCGCTGTAAACACTCCCTTTGTCACTGAAGCTGGCAGTGCCACTGCGCTTCCCCTGTAAGTGTGCCAGCACTGCCAGTTGGCTCCTGGGCCCAGGACTGTCAGGGAACCATGGGGGCCTGGAGGAGGGTCCATGCCTCTTGTCTTGTGCACCAATTCTACCTGTCCCGGGACACTTGGCTAAAGAGTAATCCATGCCCTTTTCATGCCTGCCCTTTGCCAATGTCAAAACAAAGGGAAGTGCTTCTCCGTACTGTCAGCTTTTCGCTGGGAGTTCCCCTTCCCTGTTAGCTTCCCACAGTGGTCATGTTCTTTTGGAGTTAGACTTGGTTTTTGTCTGCTCAAAGACACAGAGCTTACAGATTTATCTTATTTATGTTATAGAGGCAGGCAGTTGTTTGGTTCTGCAGCCTTCTGCTCCTCAAGCTTTGGTTGTCTCCTGAGAAGGAGACAGATGGCTCTGGAGTTAACTCTACCAGGCTATATCTTTAGGTTTTACTAGGCATGTGATGCAAGGTCCTCCCTCCCCAGACTTTTTAACTTCTTAACTTAACTTCTTTATCTTCTTAACTTAAACCTGAGCAGAAAGACAGGAAGGAAAGGATCTG
Organism: Grammomys surdaster; assembly: GCF_004785775.1. Classification (NCBI taxonomy): domain Eukaryota; kingdom Metazoa; phylum Chordata; class Mammalia; order Rodentia; family Muridae; genus Grammomys; species Grammomys surdaster. Next base: position 9,803,370 of record NW_021604598.1, on the reverse strand, counting down.
TCTCGATGTCTAGTCTAATGGGCACTGTGTTGGGGCTGGTGCAGTATGTGTGCTATACCCTGGGAAGAAAAGGCTATGCAGTCATAGATAGGTTTAGTGAAAATAACAACTTCAGTGGATATTTACTGAAATCCTTTTTGGGTAAGAGGGGTATATTGCTTTCTGCATTTTATTCATACATTTATGAGTACATAAATGTATGGCTGAATAGGGATTTAACCCCAGAAAAAAACCCACTTCATTCATGTATTAATTTGTTGTATGTGTGTGTATGCTCTAGTGCATATTCAGAGATAGAGGATGATTTGCGGGAGCTGGTCCTTTCCTTTTGTTGTAAGTTCTAGGGGTCAGATTTAAGTTGTTAGCTTTGGACATAAGTATCTTTGCCCACTAAGTCATCTTGCTGGCCCATCTATGGCCTTAATGACCATGCTGGTTTTCTCCACTTTGTACCCTGTGCACTAGGTATGAAATGGCCAGTTTTTAAGGAGCTAGAAAGCATCAAAGTAATGCGTCCCCAAAACCACTCAACAAAAAGCTTGGATCTTTTCTCTGAGCTCTGTACAGTACTATTGTAGATCAGGAGGGACATTATTCCATGGATACAGAGCATAGTGAAAATACACAGAGAACAGAGGAGAAATGTCATTAAGAGAGTGGACTGTGCAGTCCACTGGGAAATTTACTTAGCCTCATTAGTAAAATAAGAATAGTAATTAATAGAAAATACCTTGCAGAGATGGTTGAAAGATTAAATAAAAGAATCCACAGAAAGTATTTAGCAGTGCCTGCCTCAGAGTGATTCATTCATTTGTTGGAACATTCATTAAATGTGTGATGTGCCATGATTCCAGAAAGAGTGAGAGAGACATATGTTCCTGAGACTTACAGTCTAGTATGTGAGGGGAGATGGTGAGCCTGCAGAGAACTATATACAGATATGTCAGACTGAATGAAGTACTGGGACAAGGCCACAGCTGGAGAGGGTTGGCAAAAGTTCCATTAATAGGAAGTAACACTTGAGCTAGAAGTAAAGGAGAGAAGGGGCAGGGAGAGAATGTTGCAGCAGCAGCAGCCAGAGCAGCAGCAGCAGCAAAGATGCTCCTGAGCTGAAAAGAGAACAGAGCACTGAATGTGGAATAAGATGGACCATAGGCATGTTTAGGAGACAGAATGGGTCTCATTTCATTATGGCCGTGGAAGTGGTCAGAACATTTTAAGGTAAACAGTCTGAGTTACTTGATCATAACAGGATGATGGTGACTAGTCCTTCTGAGACGTATGTAAGTCATGGAGGCATATGTTCTGTGGCTACTTCTATAGACTATGTGTTTCCCAGAGAAATATGGAGGAGATTTCATCCATGTGCAGACGGTAACCAATGGATTATATTTACAGATGTGCTTCACTGTGTAGCTGAGTTAGTAAGTCAAGGCAAGATGGTATTGATGATTGCATTGTGCACAAATGCCAGAATGCTCCTGTCTTGCTGCATTATCATTATTGTGGTATGTGTACAGTGAACCCTTTTCATCTTGAGATATGGTTACATAATTCCTCGATGTGGTGCATCTTTGAATCAAATACACACACTTTGTTTTAGAGAGTACAACCACCCATTTCCCCACTTAAAACCCACTCAGGAAGCCTTCTATTTCTTATTTCACTTGTAAAATTGAGGCTAACTTCTTGAATTCACTAATCATTAATTCACTAATTGTAAGAAATAGTTTGTGTCCAGGCTCATGCCCAATGCTCCTTGGAGGAATTATTTTGGCATGAAGAAGGTGTGATGGGAGGAAGCCCAGGAGAGAAAACCAGGAGAAAGGTTCCCTGGCATGTTTCCTTAATTCCCTTCTGCAATGATCTCATTAATTTCCAGGGTCAGATAGATGCTCTGTGGCCCTAAATACCTTGCCCATGCAATTATCTATTTTATTTAAAATTGCCCCCTTTTGTCTTCTTCCTTGTAGAGTTTTATGCCAAAATGACAGAGGAATCTCAGCCGTAGATGTATGCCTTGTTTCACGTAGAACAGAGGAAGTGAAGGGGTGGGAGAAGAGAGTGACAGATACCACCTTTAAATAAATTACTGGCACTCACAACAAGCAATGCTAATTTTTTGTCCTCCTGTTAAATCTGTGTTAATGTAAAAGCAAGCAAACAAACAAAAAACCCTGTGTTAATGCTGTTACCAATGCTATAACTCTGCTCTGGTGCCGTCTGTGATCATAGGCAGTGATGAAAAGGAGGTGAGTATGTGTGTGTGTGTGTGTTGGTGTGTGCGTGCACAGAACAGTTCTGTACATATTTCATAATCTTCTAAGAATATCTATATCCAAAATCAGTGTTCAGAATGATGAAGCAGAGACATCAACATTTTAAAGTATATTAAATTACATGCTCAGTCTCTCAAGACATTCAAGTGAGCCAATATTTCAAGCAATTTGTCACCAAAGATGGTTAAAATTAAAATGGCAATTTTGGAGCATATAGGATTAAATTTCAATTCATCTTGAAATTAATTTATCTTCTACCTCACATCTTCATGTATAACACACCAAATTCCCTCCCAACACTAAGATGCCACTCTGTACAGTGTTGTTTCATTAAAGTCTTGTAGAGTATGTGTGCATGTAGAGTGAATGCTTGTGTGTGTGTTTGTGTGTGTGTGTGTGTGTATGTGTGTTTCTGTTCTCTCTTACCACCAAGTGGGTTCTGGGATTTAAATTCAGATTATCAGACTTGGCAGCAAGCACTTTTACCTGCTGAGCCATCTTGGCAGTCTGTTTTGTTTATTTTAGTCTGACTCAAATATCGAGTCTTTCTTGGGTGCCTTCGTATCACTCTCTGAGCATGGTTATTAAACTACTGGCAAATGGGGAGTGGTTTCAAGATTGGCCATTGCCCTGGAAAAGTGGCCCTTCCTCTGATGACTCAGAGGATAGAGCTGAAGGAATACACAGACCTGATACCACATTGACAACAGAAAGATGGGCTGTGTAGCAGGCTGGCTATCAGGCACTGTGCCAAGCCCTCATATGTGTCTTGTACCTACCCAGAGAGATAGAATCTATCTTGATTGTACTTACAACTGCCATGCTGAGAATAGCCCCCCTAAAAATACCCAAGGAATCAAGACTAGTAAATGTTGGGGCAAAGGTTCCCATTCTACCCAAGTGTCTTGTACACTAGTTCCAGAGTCAAAAGTATGCCTTCCATTTTCTTTTACCTCATCAGTTTTTAGCTGTGAAACCAGAAGGACAGGAAGTAGGAAGAATACCATCCCTTACCGTCTACAGCATCTTCTCTGCTGTTCCTTTGGAAACAGAAGTCTGCAATTTCACTCAGGAATAGATTCAGCAGTTTATCTCTGTGTGTGTTGTGTGTGTATGTGTGCCTTTTTAATACGCGCTTAGCAATTAATTATTCCCTTTAATAAATGCAATGAAAAGGAATCGTTATTGGACTCATACTTTAATTGAATTAATAATTTATTCTAGCTATTAATGCTTTTAATATTCTGTACATTATTTCTTGTTCTATTAGGTAGATATGCCAGGGAGATAAAATGTAAGGCTACACAGGGACTTTGTGTTTGGGCCTCTGTACAATGAGTGGTAGTGAGCAATACCACTGACAGGTACTGCTATTGAGCATATTGATTCATATTGATACATACGATGTATGAAAAGGCCACAGTGCTGAGATGCCTTCTGATCATGGTAGCAGTCACTAAGGTTCTATATATGTTCTTTTGAGCAAAAGCAAATACATGACATGATCATTTATATATGACATAAACGTTTCCATATGGCCTAGCCTCACAGCGACTTGAAGTGCCAGGGTAGGGGGATACCCAGGAAAGTTCCCACCAACTCAGAGGGGAAGGGGAAAGGAGATGGAGGAAGGATTATGGGAGGGGATAACTGGGAGGGGACAGTGAGCAGGATGTAAAATGAATAAGTAAAAAAAAATAAACTAAAGTTTTAAAAGTTTGAATATGAAAGTGACTTTTGGAATTGTGTAGTATCTTTCTAGTTTTGTAGACTGGATCTATTCAAAAGTTGACCTGAAACTCAATACCATGGTAATTTAGCATTGGCTCTAACTCTGAAAATAAATTCTAATTTCTTAATTCTAGTAAGAATTAGTGCTGTATTCTAAGTAGAGGGGTTTCTAGTAAGAATTAGGGCTGTGTTATTTTTAGATAGATGACCCCTTTGTTAATGCTATCATGGAACACAGGGCACAGATACTGAAAACAGGGTGTGCAGTGGGATGTCTCAGGGCAAAACAAGATAAAATTCTTTTGTCTTTAACACTCTTTTGACTTCACTATTTCTTGTACAGGATTCCTGAGCCAAACCTTAAAATATTGTTCACCAGGAGATGCTAATAATAGATACACCTTGTTTCAGTTTAGCAGTTACTCACTACATGTTCCTTTGTTTAGATCTCTACTGACCACATGGTACTTGCTGTGTGTTGGACACTGCCTTTAGTATTTTGAGTACACAGGTGAACAAGGTAGAGTCTTTGTTCTCATGAAAATTACAGTTTAGTGTAGAAGCCGAGAACAATATAATACAATTCCAGGGCTATGAAGAAAATGCGATGCAATAGGAAAGACCTGGCTTGGAGAGGTCAGGAGCAGACCAGACAGATGTGAACAGCAAAACCTAGCCTTGAGGGATATGCAGGAGCCTCCTCTGCCAAAAGCTTACAAGAAAGAGCAGGATTCCAATGAACAAGCAGTATGGAGGATAGCCTGCAACCATCTCAGCATGCTTGAAAAGGGAAAGGAAGCTGCTGACACCCAGCATCGTGCCAAATGTGAGACTGTGACAAGAAGAAGAGAGAGAAATGAGAAAGGGATAGGTTTCCTTCTGACCACATAGGGCAGGGTGAAAGGTTTGTACTTCCTCTGGGTGCCATAGAAGGATTAGAAGATTTTGGCAAAGGAATAGCTTGTTTAGGTTCATGTCAGCGAGAACGCTAGCTGCTCTGAATACATTGTGAAGTGAGGTAGGTGGGTACTAAGAGTAATCAGTAGGTCCTAGGAGAAGAGCCTGATAGTGGATGGAATGAAGAATAGATGGCTTCCCTTATTTGACTTTGTGCTAGACAGATGTAACTCTTGGGAAGCAGCAATAAGGAAATGTGGGGGCATCTTATGGATAGGAAGGTTTAGGCTTCTACGGTGAACCAAGAGAGGTTCTCTTGGGAATCTGTGGGTGTAAACATGGGAGAGATAAGCCTCTGCTTGTCCTTTAAATCTTCAGGTGGGATACAATCACCATCATCCTGTGTAGGTAATGAGAAAGGTTGAGATTAGAGTTTGGCAGATCTTCAGTATTTGAAAGTTGGGGAGAGATGGGAATCAGGAAAGAGCAAAAGAATACTCACTTCTCTTTTCTTATGCGTTTTATCTGTATGTACTCACTCACTTGAATAACTTTGTTCCAGGAATCAGAGCTCAGACATAAGGAAACTAATACAGAAAGAAGAATCTGTTTTAAAGTCTGGGAAGAAAGACCTTTCTCACTGTTTTCAAACACAGTGTGGAATGTCCTAGTATCAGACAGACATTTCCATGGAGATCTGCTATGATCTTACATCAGATTGGCAACCAAAGAATCTTAGTGGATGCTGCTCTGGTGGAGAATTCTCGTTTTTAGTCCAAACCTAATACAACATTCATGTTCACTGAATGTATATCTGGTTCCAATAATGCATAAAATGATGTAACAGGGAAGAAATTTACTCAGTTTCTCTCACAGCTCCAGTGGTTGGGGAAACAGGGTAGGGAGTCCTTGCTGGAGTCAAACAAAGTAAAGACGTTAATTGGTGTAAATTGAGGGATAAACATTTCAAAGTTGACTAGAGGGGAATATGTATTTACTTTCTTGTCCCTAGCGTTCTACAAACAATGCAGAATATACACACAAGCAAGTTGACATGCACAATGTACATATGAAATCTATTAGCTGGGGAGAATATCTAACACCATCTAGTTAACCTTTTAGAGAGCTCGCTATACGTGATAACTCCAAAATGTCCAGGAATGTGTCGTCCTTCATCTCTTTTAACCACAATAGGCTTTTCCAGATTCTAGGTAAGTAGAATGGTTTACACAAGTATCTGATATCTGTGATGGATCTATCATCTTGTGTCCCCAGACAATACAAACTGTAGATCAGAGGTGACTTGATCTTGATTACTAACCCAGTGTGGCAACATTTGTGAAACATGATGGTTAGTTAATTAAGTTTACCAACCTTATTTTGATGCTGTAGTCAGCTTATGAACAAAAACACTATAAACACACATTCTCTCTCTCTCTCTCTCTCTCTCTCTCTCTCTCTCTCTCTCTCTAAAAAAAAAAAATTAGACTCAAGATCTTACACGATATTTGAACTCACAACCATCCTGCTTCTGCTTCCTGAATTTTGGAATTATCAGGATGTACCCCTGAATTCTGTTCAGTTTGGTGACTGGAGGGCAAGTGCATGGAAGGGAGGACAGAGCCTGTGGAAAGGCTCAGGTAAAGCAGAGAGGAGGATACTCTGGGAACCTGGTAGGCATGCGCAGCACACACCCTCTCGTGAATGTGGTTTAAAAGCAAATGATTTAAAGTAAATGGGCAATGACTCATAATCTGTCAAGCTGATGTCACTCAATACACTTATTTGTTCATTTTGTGCCTGTAGGCGTTGCTGTTGAAGAGCAACAAAGTAGTTACACACTCGCCTAAAGCTTTCTGTCAGTGGGCATTAAGAATTGGATACTGCCACCCCAGACCAATCTGCCTTTCTCTGTTATGCCTGTGAAGCCACCTCCTCTGGGGGAGTATTAGAATAACAAAGAGAAAAGGGGATAGAAAAAAACGAGATCTTGCTTCTTGTTCTATAGCTGTGTATGGCCATGTGGTCAGGACTGAATTCCATAATCGGTTTGTTTCCGACGGACATAGAGTGCTTTTTTAGGTAACAACACCTTTCCTTCTGTTTTCCGTACTTGATCTTTCTCAGTTTGCCTCTGTCTGTCTGTCTGTCTCTCCCCCTGATGATGAGAAAGAATATTCTGGAGGGTAGAGGCAGTGAGAGTGTCTTTGATCTCTGTTTAAGTGGACCCTGGAATGGCTCATTATCCTCCATGTTGTAGATTAAAAGCAGGCAGAATGAATGGTGGAATTTTACTTGATTTCTACCATAAACCTGTGAGCATATCAGGTGATGGGGATTAACCATGTAGTACCTCACACATGCCCATCAGTATGTGCTCTTGTTATTCAGGAGCCGATATGAGTCATTTAGAGTGTCAAAACACTTGCCATGGAAAACCCCTAATTCTGGAGGTTTCAGCTTCCAACTATGCCTCTGTTCTGGTTAAAGTACTTCCATGATATAGGTAGGTGTTGGTTGTGTGATAATTCATATTAAAGAGCATATTTAGAACTGTGGACTCAGCCTACAGAGTATAAATGTTCGGTTTGGTTTTGTTTGTTGCCTCCTTTGTTTCCTTTTCCCACCATCCCTCAACAGACATTTATTAATTGTCCATTTTATACCAGGTTTTCAATAGTAGAATTTTACTTAATGAGTAAAGTCAATAAGTCTATAATCTTGAGGGAAAATGGGCGCATAATAAACTAACTGTAAAATAAGTGGATTGTGGAGGAGGGTCAGGTAAGAAGCCACTGTGCAAAAACAGAGTATGGATTAGTGGCATAATTATCAACAGCTGTTGTAATAAATAACCTCCAAATCCGAGTGAATGAATGTGGCACACATTAATTTCTTACTTATGCAACCTCTATGTGGGGGGCACAGCTCTCCTGGGTGACTCCTTCCAGGTGGTGATTTAAGGGCCTCAGCTTTTTCATTGTGGAATTTATATCAGAGTCCTTGCTTCAAGGAGAGAGGGAGTAATCTGTTAAGGATTCTCTCTCTCTCTCTCTCTCTCTCTCTCTCTCTCTCTCTCTCTCTTTCCCTCCCTCCCTCCCTCCCTCCCTCCCTTCCCCCCACCCCCACCTGTGTCTTTATGTCTTTGTGATGAGGATTTGTTTAGAGATAAAGCCTAGAATGTCCTATATGTCTCCACCTAGCTTCAAAGGGTCCTTGGAAAACCATTCTGACTATGGGTAAAGGAGGACAAGAAAACTTTCTTTGTACAGAGTACAGCTGTCTCTGTGGGAGCCCAGGGAGCAGACCCCTTTTGCCTCTGTGTATTAGTGCAGAGTACTTCATGTTATTTCCCACTAGGCTAAAAAGCACTAGGCTAGCAACTTTGAGTCTTTGGAGCACAACTGGGGCGCAGAGTTGTCAGGTGGAGCGGCATCTCCAGCAGAATTTTATGTCATCACTCATGATAGCATATCTCCCCTTCCTTCACCTTCCTTTCTGGAGGTGAGCATTTAGGAGTGTGGGCACTGAGCACAGAGCCTTCCCTCCTGTCAGAGGTCCCTCATCTTGTAGAAGTCCTTCAGTGTTGGATTAGTGATGTGATACAGGGTCATAGACCCAAAACCAGTGCTAATGCCTTGGTAATTTGTGCGGAAATGCTACGTAACTTGTGGCTATAACAAACCCAGCCTGTATTTCAGATGTATACTGAAGTTAAAGCGTCCTTACTCTGAATTGTTCATACATGTTGTAGCTCCTCTAAGTTTCTGACTTGGTAGGTCCTAGTTAAGGTCTAAGACCTGCAGTTCTGACAAGGTATTACAAATAGAATATTCTTTTTCATAAATGCCGGGACCATCTGGTATTTCTGCTTTTGGAATGTTTGCATATGTATTATGATGTAGTTGGGACAGAGGACTGAACTCTAAACACTAAAGTAATTAGACTCATGCTATAACCTGATGCATACAGCCTGGAAGTCATTTTCCTGAGGTACTTTTGATACATCCATATCTGACTGTGATCCATCACAAATTCTTAGATGAGGAATTTTTCCATGTGTGGTGTCATGACTGTGCTCAAAATGTTTTGGAATTGGGACGTTTGGGAGGTTTGCTTCTTGGAAGCCATGTATTAATGATGCTACTCAAGGGGGCTGAACTTAGAAAATGCCTGTGTGTGTTTCTTTAAAAATATAAGACAGTGGTATGACAGACACAGATGGATCCCTCTTCATAGGTAGAGTGAAAGAGACTACCACTGATGGGCATTTGTACAATGCATATTCCCTGTGTCTTTCTCTTTGGTTCTTTGAGCACATTGTTTTTATTTCTATCCATCATTTACTAATAGTTTGACCACTTTCCATAGGTGAAAAAGTAAAACAATATTTATTTATCTATTCATTCATTCATTCATTCATTCATTCATTCATTTATATTTACTAGCATTGTTTTTGTTGTTGGTGTTTGAGGTGTTGTTGTTGGTGGTGGTGGTGCTGTTGTGTGAGTGTGCACTCATGTATGTGCATTTGCAATATAGTAAGGTGAGCATGCAGGTATGTGTACTTACATGTGTGAGTGTGGAGGCCAGAAGAAGATATTGCGTGTTTTCCTTTATTGCTGTCTGCAGTGCCTCTTGCTGAACCTGGAGCTAGGCTGGTAGACACCCCAGCCCACTGACTCTCCTATTTCTGCTCTTCACAATCCTGGGGTTATAGGCACATGTGTGTGGCCATACACTCTGGGTGTCACAGATCTGAACTCTGGTCATCGTGTGTTCACGATGTACTATCCAGGGCTCTTAAACAGGGAATCAAATCTTTTCCTGGGACAAAGTACTTGAGGAACGCAGCTTTCTTTTTAAAATCTTTTCTCACCAAAGTGACATGCACATCCACCATTAGAAACTTCTTACTGAGTTAGACCACCAATAAGTTCAGGCTACCTACCCTTCAAAAGGCAGATGACAAAAGCATTTGCAGGAATCTTATTGCCCTGCACTTCCCTGATGACAGCTGAAGCTTCTTGCTTTTCTTTCTGGCAGACATACTAATTCTGAGTCAAATTTCTCTAAAAGGGGGAAAAATTACCAGTTCCAGTGATATTCCTTAAAAAAAGAGTCTTTTTTGGAGGAAGTTTAAAAAGCTGTATTTGGGCATTATTTGTATGTGAAATTTGGTTTTTTCTGTCTCATAAACTTTTCTGAAACACTTTTCCCCCCTTTTAGTGTGAGAGCATTGGAAGGAACTGGTGATTTTTAAGAATCTAGGTGACACTGATGGGCTTTTGCTAGTAGATAAACGCCACTGGCTCTTGTGAAGATAATTTGCCTAGAAAAATAGGAAATGCTTTAAATCCAGAATTACTAAGCACAGAGCAAAATTCTGGTGGTTAAAAGGAAATCGCCAGACACCCATTTGCAGTAGTTAGAGTCCATGTTGTGCTTTATTAATCCTTGTAGTCATATTACATTAGACACAGGAGGCAGGGATTTCTAAGTTGAGGTGAGTTTCTAATGAGCTATGTTTGGAGGTTCTTCATGTTGTGGAAAGGTGCTAGGGCAAGTCTTCCATCATTCAGGAGACCTAGGAAAAGCTGTCCCTTTTGATGTCTACTACACACTCAGATTTGCTTTCACACCAGGACCAGGATGCTATCCTTATTTAAACTCCACATTTTGCCCTTGAAATAAAACTCTGCCTGCTGTGTTGGTATCCGGTAGCTAACTCCTCACTAATTTGAAATAGGTCTCGGTGGATTGGCATCCCCTCCCCTCCATCTGAGTTACAACCTGCACTTCATTTCCTCCTGTTTAAAATGAGGGTGAGCACGCTTCGAGTGTTTAAGAGTTGGAAGCTGCTTCGGGGATAGGTATTTGTAGTTTCATGAATTATTTATTTAGGCAAATGTATACAGAGCATTTATGTGTTGGAGTATATGCCTGATCACACTTGAAGGGGTGTTGTGGAAATGTATCATGCCACGGCATCACCATTTTGACATATGTAGTGCGGAGAACCAAAACACTGCTCCTGGGATAGACAGGATTAGTTCAGTTTGGAATCATTTGGCTCTCGCGATGCAAGACTAAGTAAATGCATTTTATCATCTTCCCTGTTGTGTGAGGATAAAGCCGGGCCTGGATCTATTTGGGCTTCATGCCTGGAGTTTTGAACTAAGCACAGTCCCTTTGGTGTGCAGTTGGATTTCATTGTTTTTGTTCTTGTTTTATTTTCGCCTTTCAACAAGCACAAATCCAGGGAAAGAGCAATATGTGTTTTAAAGGTTCATCGTGTATGGCTCATTTTTAACTGTTTGTATGAAACTGTCTCATTTCTTTTGCATCTGCCATCATCACATACACACATGCATGCATACACAGGCATCCAACGCAGGCACACAACTAGTGCTTGACAGTGTAGTTGCATGTTAAGTTTAAAGCAGTAAGAGGTGAATTTCTAATGAGCTATGTTTGGAGGCCCTTCATGTTGTGGAAAGGTGCTAGCGCAAGTCTTCCATCATTCAGGAGACTTAGGAAAAGATGTCCCTTTTGATGTCTACTACAGTAAGCTGGACCTCCTGGACACCAGGATTTCTTCAAATTTAGGTCTATCTGGCTACAAACTTACTTGAAATCCCGGGATGATAGTTAGCTCATGGGTACAGCATGTGTCTAACATGTGCAGACCCTGAGTGCTCCCCAGCACCAAAAGTGCACACATGTGCACACGTGTGCACGTGCCCCCCCTCACCCCCCCCATGCACAAATTCACACACATCGAGTTATCCACTATGGATGGCTGAATGAATGCAGCTTCTTGATATCCCCCTGTCACATCCTTCATTGAACTAAAGATTGAAGGGAGATCTAGAATGAGCCCCTCATACATATACAAGCTAAAATAGTAAGAGATGGGAAGTCAGGGACGAAAAGGCCAGCCAGGTGTTCAAATTCTCATGTAAATTGTCAATATTTCCACAATCACTTAGAGAAGTAATCCCAAAGGCATTAGTCAGACAGCCAGAGTTTGCCAAAAGGAAAGGGCAAATAGCATACATTCCTTGTTAATTCTCTGGGTGGGACACTCTCCCAACTGTATAGTGACCCCTTCCTGACCTTCTTGGGTCTTTCTACATCCACTCTCCCAGTCTCCCCTGGAACACCAGAGTAATTGCTCACTGTGATGAGTCCATTCTGAACTCTCCAGGAGACACAAGTGTTAAAAAGAATAAATGGTGCCTGGCAAATCTCTCCCCATGATAAGCAGTTGTCTTCAGGGCGGAGGCTGCTGTGTTCCACACAGTACATGGGCTGAGACTGAATAGATCTACACTTTGTAAACAGCTAATGTACTGGGCTTAGTTACACAAGAGGAAGACATATAGAACCCAGAAGTCTGCCACCAGATTCAGCCTGAAAGAGAACGAGAGAGCAATACAGGGAACTGGAGTCCTGGGGAGTAAGTCAGACACTAGTAAAAGACCAGGGAAGTTGGGGCATGCAGACAGAGTGAGGCTCATGGGAGACAGAAGAAATGAGGAGACAGATTGCTGTTAAGTGTCCCAGTACCTCACACCCTAAACATGCTGGTGTGGGTCAGCCATATAGGTCTTTAAAAGAACTCCTTTTCAAGTTCTGTATATATCTCTATAAGAAGACATCAAACACCCCACAGGAGCTTTATTTTGAAAAGGAGATGGTGCTCTGCTAAAATAATTGCCTCAAAGGTCAAACAGAAGATTCTCTAATCTGTATTGCACTTTATCAGACAACGAAATGCAAATAAAACAAAACAACAATGAAAGAAACCTGAAGCATGTCCACGGCTAAAGTTTAGAGACTTTTACTTTAAGAAGAAGATATCACGTTGAAAACACTTCTTTCTTTGGAGGAGCCCACAGTTTGGCAGGTATGTTCACATTCATTTCAAACCATATGTGACACACACAAATGTATCTTACACAAATGCATTTTACACAAATGAAATGTGTCCCACGCATCGAATGGGACTTCCCTTTGTTTGCAAACAATCTGTTAGCAATATGGTCTCTCACCGGTGTGTATAAATCAAACTTACTTCTTTATCCTAGATGAGTAATATTCTATTTTCTAAGGCTTCAGAATGTATTTCACTGGGTCCATCTACCTCCACATACAAATTATTTTCATTCCCTCTGTTGTTCCAATCAGGCCATGACACACATCTTGGCATCGACACACAAGTGTTTCTCAAAGCTAACTCACATCTCTGTTTGTATGAGGACCAGGAGTTCGTAAATCAACAGTATGCACAATATTAAAACACTATATAACAAAGGGGCAATGGACTGTCCAATCTTAGGGATTTGTATAGAGCATTCGACAAAACCTAGCCAGTAATGAATGGTTTGCTATCTGAATAAAAGCTCTATTACTGTGATGAAACATCATGACCAAAGACAACTTGGGGAGGAAAGGGTTTATTTCATTCATAATTCCATATCAGATTTCATCATCTGAAGCAGAGAGGGCAGGAACTCAAGCAGGGCAGGAAACTCGGGGATTTTCTTCCAATTTGGTCTTATTGTCCTTCCTCATTAAGTTGCACATAAAGCATGTGGTGAGTACTTGGTCCTTGTGGGTAGCTTCCTCTGCCTGTGAGGTCAGTATTTATTGCCATGCCCAGTGATTTACACTCTTAGCGACTTGTCACCTGTACTGTTGCTGCCCATCTTCACTGAAGAGAAACTTTATATAGAGCCCGGCACATAGGAAGCCCCTGAAAGTTGCTGATAAAGGAAGGGGGAGAATGGAAGAGAGAAGAGCTGAGGACAGAGTCTGTGTGGAGCTCTGGTGTGGACAGAATAGATGTGAGACAATGTGTGAGTTCTAGTCTTGTTAAGGCTGTCATTTTTATTTTTAGCGCTTTAGCTTTCTGGCATCTTGTTTTCTCAAACCTAGATACTAATCAATGACCCATGGTTCACTCCTAGTAATGTGCAGTTGCTAGGAGTGAGTTTGGTATGAGCTACAAGTGGATGAGTATTGGCAGTGCCTTGTGTAACTGATTTAGCTTACTTCTTTAAGCCTGGGTTCGTCCTCCTTGGATCAGTAGTGAGATTAAATGGCATCCTTTAGGGGGAGGCGCTCATGCAAAGCCTGATTGCTACAAAGTCAACATTCAAAAAACATTAGCTCCTACAAATATTATTTCCATTGTTTTTATTATTGTTAGTTTTATTATTATTACTGAATGTACAGTGATGAAAATAATCATATCTTTGGCCATAAACACTTGTGTGCTGTATACTGAGCAAGATATGATAAGAAAGGATGAATATAATTATTATTATGCCTAAAGGTATATATTGAAGGACTTGAATATGTTGTCAATTTCATTTATGAATATATGCTACTTGGTTAATGGAGGCCTTTAAACAAAGGAAGCTTTACTGTAAACTTTTTTGCCTATGAGAAAAAAACTATGGGAAAAGAATTATCGTCTCTTGTTCCACTCTTTAGCCCTAGAACCTTGGTACTTACTATGTAGTCTGACTTGTCTCTCTCCATGGCCGCTTCCAGTATAGGTAGGTATCATGGTGGGCTTCCACAGGACTCAGGGAAGTGTTCTTTCATACACTTCTACCCAATAAATCCATATATTTCACTTAATTTCAATTCATTGTGGTCAGCATACCTAGATGAATCTGGCCTTCTTAAAATAGTGTTTGTTATGCATACTATGTACTATGGCAAAGCTCCAGAACACATAATTGGGACTTTCTGCCTTGTGATTAGCAGCTTTGCAGCCCCCTGCCCCTGGGAACTCCCATTCTGCTCTGAGATTCTGTGAGTTTGCTTGTTTTTGATGCCACATGTCAGTGCCATCATGCAGTGTCTGTCCTTCTGTGACTGTCATATTTCACTTGGCATAACAACCTCAGGGCTCTTCCATGCTCTTGCAGATGGCAGGATTTCCTCTCTGTCGTAAGACTGAATATTGCGATATGTGTAGATGCCAGGTTTTCTTTGATTTTTCGTCCATCAATGGATACTAGGTCCTGTCTGTGTCTTAGGTGTTATGAACAGTGCTGCAATGAACATTGAAATATATTCCACACACCTATTGCTTGCCTTTTTATTGCCTATCATCTCCCACTAGAATGTCAGCTGTGAGGGAGAAGCCCTGTTTTGTTCATGCATCCTGAGCATCCAGAACAACACAATGCCCTGGGATTGGATCCCAGCACTGGCATCTCTCTCCCTAATTTCTAAGGCAAAAAATTCATCTCTGTGGTGATTTAGGCTATGCCCATAACAAAACTCCAAGCACAACTGAAGACATTCCAAGCTTTGGCAGCTCTGGGGACAGGGAATCTGTGTCAGGTTGACCTAGAAAACAACCCTTGCACCTAGAACTTCGACCCACATACCTAACATCTTTGTAGTCCATCCTTTTAAGTCACAATATCTAGAGCAAACAAAGTCACTCACTCAAAAGCTTTTTTTTTTTCTTGAAGGCTGGTCCCCTGAGGACTAGTATGGCACATTTAAGATGCTTTTTAAGAAGTTCTAGAAGAGGAAAGAGCTCTATGTTCAGCTCTGTGGACATTTCCCAATCCCCTCATTGTTCCAAACCAAGTTCTCCATTCTGACACAATCCCTTTGCTTACATACTCCTCCCTCTCCAGACCTTTACATGTTGGCTGTATGACCTTTTTGTAATTATCTCACGACTGCTTTCT
This sequence comes from Grammomys surdaster, assembly GCF_004785775.1. NCBI lineage: Eukaryota > Metazoa > Chordata > Mammalia > Rodentia > Muridae > Grammomys > Grammomys surdaster. Next base: position 9,787,736 of record NW_021604598.1, on the reverse strand, counting down.
TTAAAAAGAAAAAGAAGGGTGTGTCCTTGATAAGTTTGATCCTTGTCTTTACAACCTACCACAGTTGATGATCAAAACTCTAAAGGATATTTAGTTAGTGTCTATTTGTAGACTGACTTTGTTTCCCCTTCTCCATATTGATATACACAATGGTACATCTTTCGCACGACTTCTTTAAGTCAGGGTTCAGTGTAGCTTATTTGAACCATACTTTTCCATCCAATTTGACCCTTTTTTCCTTCTATATTTGTCACCTATGTGACATATGTTGCATCCTATGTATCAGGCATGATGGGATGTTCAGAAAAATAGCCAGGGCATCTTCCTACTTTTCCAGTGCTCACAACCTTTCCCTTAATGACTCATTCCCTTGCCTGCTTTCCTAAATATCCTGCACATTGGCTACAACTATCCTTCACACCTTGGCTTCCGTGTCTTTGTCCACATACTACAACTAAACTAGCAAATGACCGTTCATCACAACTGTGTGCTCCCCATCATAAAAAGGTATGCTTGTATCACATATTGATAGAGTTAATTTAGATACCATAAATACGTTGTCCTGCAGAGGGTGAGTATTATATAAATATAAACTATTATTCTATTCAGAACCCCAGTCCTAAAGAGTTCTTGACCGTGAACTACATCTTTAACCTTCTCAGATAGGGATGACCGCCATTATATTTCTCTTGGAGTTTCGAGAAGGTAGACCATATATCAGAATACTTCAAGCCTGTGTCTTTCTTCTCTTCTCTCCAAGACTGAATCATACAATGTAAGAATCTTTCCTTGGGTTTTTAACGTTCTCTCCTTTTTTTTTTTTGATTATGATAACACTAGGAGTTGAACCTAAGGCATTGTGCATCCTACCTGAGTACTCCAAAACTAAGCTATAGTCCCATCTCTTTTTCTTGTGTCTGCCACAGAACTCTGACCATTGTTACTCTCCATAGCTATGTCTTCTCATACACTGAATCATTGTGCTACTGATAGGGCTGTTTACTGGTATGTATCCAGCAGCTTAGGTGAGGATAGACTAAATCTCCACTTTGGTAATGGTCCAGCAGTGAGGGCCTGATTCTAATTCTTTAATATGGAACCATGAAAACCACTAGCGTTGAAAGAAATAAGATCAGAGTGGGGGCATAAACAGGCATGTGATGAAGCTCTCAGTGTACCAGTGTGTCTCACTCATCTTTTTGCCGTAGCCTTTGAAACAGACAATGGCCCAGAGCCTTCTCAGCAGATGGGCCATGTTTGTGACTTAGCCACTTAACAGCCATTAGCCTAATTCCATACACTGCAGCCAAATTAAATAATAAGTAAGAGCCTATGAAAAGCTGTTTTGGAGACAGTGTTACTGCCTTCACTTGACAGCCTTCTCTGAAGCAGATGCTCCCTCTCCACCCTATTAACCTAGTCCAGTGAATAAGGGGCCTCCCAGACTGGAACAAAGACTGTCTCAAAGCGCAGTGTGATGCTGGAGATTGGGGGAAAGGTCAAATGTAAAAGCCTGGTCCAGGCACTCCTCACACCCCCACACCACCTGTGAAGAAGACAAGGCTTTTGAACCTTTGAACCTAAGAAATCATAATAAGGTTTCTGCCACATACCTTCCATATCTCATATGCTATGAGAGCTCACTGTAAAGAAAGCATCACCCTGGTCTTATTCATAGCAAGTATGACAATAAGTTATCACTTGCTTTCTTATATGTAGGACCTTATGCATGGGACCTTATACCTTTCTTGCTGATAAGTTAACATCCTGAGCATTATTCAAGAACATCCTAAATGTCTACATCTCTGTGACAGTGTTTTGACACTTCATGACATTCCCAGTCCCAAAGAATGAAGTGGCTACATTTTCTATTGAGCACTCCTTGTGCACACTCTAAACTTGACTTTTTTACTCAACTCAATTACTGTCAGTCTTAAATGACAAATGCTACCAGGATGTAGGTTTGTTCAGGGCAGAGATATTGTTTATCTGTGTACTTTGTACAAATCACCTGCAGCAGATCTATGTATGTATACATGTGTGTACATGTAAGTACATACGTGTATGTATATGTAATATCCAGTGATACCCATTGAATCAGTGCAGCAAAGTCCACAGCATTTTAGTTTTATGATCACTCTCTCTACCCCAGCTACTCTTGAGAAGCCTCATATTTTCTTGTGTGTTTGTAAACTTCTCTACGATGACTACATATTTGAATGCATTTTCTGTACCTTAATTATCAGCAGGAAGCAAAAGCTATAAGCTGAATGTTCACTAAAAAGGGGTTATTTAGCATTCCCATTTAGAGAGACCTCTCACCAAGTTCACTTTAGAAATGAACTGAGCTGAATATGGTGGCACAGGCTTTTAATCTCAGAATTTGGCAGCTCGAGTCAGTAGAATGGTGAATTGGAAGCCACTATGGGAGTTTAAGGATAACTTAGACTGCATAGAAGAACCTGTTTCTTAATAATGAATGGATAAACAAATAACCCAGTAAAGGAAGCAAGCATGGTTCTTGTTTGTGGTGGCTGATGGAGGCTGGGGCTGCATCTCTGTTTCACTCTACCCATGTTTACTTCAGCTTCTGCCCTGTTCAAACTCAATCTCCAGGGTAGTGATGGCAGAAGCAATCTAGTTATTTTGCTATTGTTATGGCCAGGTAAATAGATGGTCAGACCATAGCACTGGGAGCATACTTCAATATCCTGGTTTAGGGCAGGTTTCGTCAATTTTGAAAAAAATAAATACATAGCTGCCTTTTGTGGGTCCTGGATTGAAAGTGTTGAGCTCAGTTTTCCTGTTACCAGCAAGGAGCACTGGGAAAGAAGATGGGCAGGGTGGGTTGTCAAGCATCAAGAAAAGACTGGGTGGTTTGTTGTCGTGGCAACATTTTTTTTTTTAATTTTGCCAAAGGCATGGAAAGTGGAGGTGCTAAAATTTTCAAAAATAGAGGAAGACTGTATTCCCCACCCCCAAAATTTTACAAGATTTTTCAAGATGCATTTTAAGATTAAAATTGGGATCCATCTTTCTGATTACAGGGATGTGTAATAGGGTATACAAGGCTTTTTAAACTGCAGAAGCCAAGTTTGTATGTATGTCTTGTGGTGTGTGTGTGTATGTGTGTATGTGTGTATGTGTGTGTGTGTGTGTGTGTGTGTGTGTGTGTGTGTGAGAGAGAGAGAGAGAGAGAGAGAGAGAGAGAGAGAGAGAGAGAGAGAATATTTTTTTTTTGAAGCTGGGTAAAGAAAGTAAAATGTAATATAATCATATTAAAATCTTTGGGAAACTAGGCAGCTCATACCTACTAATCCAAACGTCAGAGCTTTTACTCAACAAGGAGTTCCTATGCATTTGGTGGCTTTGTTCGGAATGTTTTCCTTAACACTGGGCACCATTATGCCCGGTTGAGTCTTAGCAGTGGACATAATATCAAATGACCATGGATTCCCAATCTTCGTTAGAGAAGCAGTGTACTTTTTTAACTAGAAAGAAGGCAGGTACAGTATGAATGAATACAATTATTTTTAGGTTAAAGCATTTAATAAACTAAGAGGAGAAAAAGATAAGGGGATGAGAGGAGAGCAAAAAAGGAAGAGGAATAAATGCTGTGATATAAAGAGTCAGTAGACCTGATAAAGGAACCTGAGGAACTAAGTCACTCTGGAGAGATGCAGAAAAGCCACTGGATGCTCCCAAACTGCAACTATCTTGATAATTCCAAGTCTAGGTACAAGGAAGGCGAAGTCAAGTAACTTGTAACTAAATTAGTCAAACCAGAACCTACAGAAACACCATTAAACATATGCCTCAAGGCTAGATTTCACCAGAGATTTGACTTAAGGTAACACCTTCATTACCTCAAAATAGCTACTTGGTAGAGTACTCTGGACATTCCACTTCTCTTTGATTGAGGTCAGTGGTTTGGGAAGCTAAACATAGGCATTTGGAGTAGCATAGGATGCTCTGCCACTAGGTGGTTGAGGGCCTCTGTGACCCTTGCAGGTGTTAGTGAGGAGCAAGGCCAGCAACTGCTCTGACCCAGGTCCTGGGAGGTCAGTGGACACATGCTATGGCTTAGCTTCTTCATGTCCCAGAGGGAGGCTGGAGTTGCAGGCTAAGGCTATACTTTGTATGGCCAGAGAGTTGGTACTGGCTAGCAGTTCACTTTTTCCAGGCTCAGATGCTGCTGGAAGATTACATCTCTTTTTCTCTTTCCATCAGCACTTCTCAGTGAACCTACCTGTTTAACTTTTTCCCAAACATTACTGACACAAAGTGTATGCTCAGTCAACCTTTATGGAATACATACAGTCAACATACGGAATACATGAAGCTACTATTTAAAATACTTGAATCATATGTTTGTTGTGGCAAATTGTAGGAAGCGAAAGCAAGAAAAAAACCAAACAGACAAGTTGAAACCATTTTTGGTAATAGGTCAGTCATTATTTTATACATGTATATGCATAATTATATTTTTATTTGTAATAATATATAATCGTTTTGTCTACTCATACAAATTATATCACGTCTTTTCTTATTGAATGTTGACTATTGTAAAAGTTATCTCCCTCTTTTTCCTTCTGTCACATGTGCGAGCGTAACGTGCTCATTGCATGCAGACTAGGAAGTCTGAGGTTGGTTTGTGTTTTTCTCTTTCACTCTTCACTGTATTTTTTGAGACAGGGTTCCTTGCTGAACCCTGCTGTCTTTGCTAGAACTGTCCCATCTCAGCTCTGGGTTATGGCTATCTGCTGCCATGCTCACCCTTTCTGTACATGGAATCTGAGCTTAGGTTCTCATATGTGTCATGGCAAGAATGGTACCTATCGAGCCATCTCTCTAGCTGTGTTTGTTGTATTTCTTTGCTACAAAATATTCCACTTTGTGGATGGGGGACTATCGCTCTTTTAAATAACAATCTCCAGTTTTTGGAGAGACAAGCTGTTAGTGAGAGCATTGCTGTTGTAAATACTGTTTGAATGAACTTCCTCTTGTGACGTTTTCGTTCACAACTGTGATTATTTCCATAGCATAGATTCCTTCAGTAGATTTATGATTGAGAATATGCAAATGGCCAATGGGTTTTTTTTTCTCGACACCTGCTGTCAAATTGCCTTTTGCATAGGTGCATTGCTCATTTCTCTACAGCATCACTTTCATCTATGCTGGCTGTTATAATTTTGCTGAGTTTTGCCATTTTGATTGGTGGAAATGCTCTGCCATGTCTGAAATTGCACTGAGAGGACTGGTATCTTCTAAGTGAGCTGGGATCTTCTTACATGTGCTGGTTACTTGACCTTTTCTTTTTCCTTAATTACTTATGCTTGCATCCTGGCTGTGCTCTGGACAATAGCTGTTTGTCAACTGTTAAGGCTTCCCATTTTCTTAGAAAGGCACTACAGGGGAACAGGGCTTTTCAGATGCATTCAAACAGTGTTTTAAAAAAAGGAAACACAGATGAATACAGTGAGAAGGGACCGAGGGTAATGAGTGTCGACAATGGTGCCTAAGAACTCAAAAGTGGAAAGGAATGAACAATTGCTTTTAAAAATCCCACTGTGTCTTAGGAAATCTACTGATGGTGTGAGATTCCACACTGCCTGTGTTCCTCATCACTATGACCAGGGTAGCTGAGAACAAATCAAGGAGAGGAATCACTTATCTTGCTTGGCTCACAGTTTCAGAGCTGTCAGAGAAGTTCTCATAATTGTGAAGAGGAAGCTAAGGGAAGGAAAGGGCCAGAGCCAGATACACCAGCAAAGACACTGTCAGGAGATCCCACCTTCTGCCTTTCACAGGCAGATGATGTAGTCCTTGCTGGAAACACCCATGCAGACACATCAAAGCTGTGCTTTCCTATCTCCTCAGCATTTTCTAATCCACTCAATTTGACTATCAGGGTTAACCAGCTTGAAGAGCTAAGAAAAATGTTCTGTCAGTTCTTCTGCTCTCCACCATCCCAGAGCTTGCTCTGATTTAACAGTAGTAGGATCTGGGACTGGTGTCTCCACCAGTGAACTGACATAATTTATCTTACTAATACCAAACTATGGTTTTCCAAAGTATATTGCCTAGTTCAGCTTTAAAAGATATAACAGCAGGAAATGACCAGAATGGTACTAGTTGACATCTTAGAATCCTGAGCAAGACTGCCCCTTAAGCCTGTTCTTAAGATAGCTCTTCCTCATCTCCCTGAATTATTTACAAAGCCTATGGGGCAAAGGCCTTGAATGAATGCACTTCCTTCTCCATACACTCAAGAACTCCCAGGGCCAGGCAGGGAAGCCAGTGTCTCTCTGATGTCTGATGCCGGTGTCAAAGAGTCTACCATCGATTTTCTTTAGAACAAATCTCTCTGCAAATGCCACAGACCTCCATTAGCCAGCACTGTGGAGACCTGGTCAGAACCAGACAGACTGAGTGGTGAGTGCCGTGGGTTGACTTCGCTCCTGATCGAGACCGTGGCTTCTCTCCTTGTTCACATGGGAGCATCAGGGAGACTCCAGGTCCTGCACATCCAAGGTGGCAGGGTGACCTGGAGCATTTCAGAGTCTTAGTTATTACAGCTATAATTAGAGCCATCCACGTTAAATAGGCTAGTGGGAGCACAGGAAATGGAAAAGGACCAGAGCTGCTTCGTTGGATTGATTGCTTCTCAACAGAAATGATGTCAGCAGGCATTCCCTGACAACTCTCAATACTTGCTCATTGCTTTGAGTCTGTGGCCACATTTTTTCAAGCGTGGTAAGCAGAGTGCTTACAGAATGGGGAAACCTCTGGAAGTCTCTCAGCCTTCCTGCTTCTACTGAACTGAGCTCAGATCCCCTCCCTGTCTGTTTGGTTGTGGGTTGGGCGACAGTGTGTGCAGCTGCCACACAAAAAACCCAACCTTTCAGTACCGGGACACAGTTTTCTCACATTTTTGGCTTCCTTTCTATTCCGTCCAATTGCATGCCTCTCTTGAAGTTAGTTGCCACAACACTAACTGGGAGAAACTGGGAAAGAGTTAAGAGCCTCTCTCTTCTTTCTAAGTTTAACCTCTACCTGTATGGTATGGGTTGCCTTGAGTTTTGGGAAAGAACAAGTTCAGGTATGAAAAGTGAGAGACATAGGGAATTCTATTGTGTGCTACAAGCTTGCTCTGCATTGGTAATTGACTTCTTTGACGTACAAAAGTGTAGTGGACATACTTTATTCCCAATTATCTCAGTGATGTCCTGGGTATTGGCTTTCTGCTGCTATGATGAAATATATGAGATAAACAACATAAAAGGAGGGCAAATTTATTTGGACTCATTGCTTCAACAGTAGTTGGTTTTCTGTGTTACATTTGGACCTGTCGTGAAGCAGAACATTGTGGCAGACCACTCACAATAAAGCAAAGCTCTTCACCGTAAGGTAGCCAGAAAGAAAGGAGAGAGACAAACAGGTTGGAGTCTCCATATCAATTTTTTAAAGATGTTATTTTTGAGATTATTATATAATTACATCATTTCCCCCTTCTTTTTCCTAACTGCAAATTTCCTCATCTACAGGTGTGTAATCTCTTTCATCTCAGTCGCCTCACTGCCTCCCAGTAGGCCCAGTCTGGGAAAGGCAGTAGCACCTCCCAATACTGCCAGCAGCAAGAGCCAAGTATATGATCCCTATCCCATTGAGGAACACTAGACTTATGGTAATATTTAAAAGATAAAACCATAACACTGCTACTCATGTGATAGGGACTACCATCCCTAATTTACATATGTAATAACAGGTTTGTAGAGGTCTAAAGTCATATAAGCTAGCAGCTGCCCAAGCTAGACTGTAAACACCAGTTTTTATTTTAGTGCAAATCTTGTTTTCTTTCCAAGATATTACAGTTGCTTTACTGTTCTGAGGACCAGATAATTATAATATATATGGAACATAAAAGAGAGAAATCTAAGCAATATTTGGTAGTGTTATTATTGCTTCTATATTTTAGTCATTTGTCTGTTATGAAAAAAAATCTTTGGAAGGAACTTACACAATTGAAGGATCAGGGCTGATGGGATGGTCCCTTATCATTTTAGGAAACCAGGTCCAAGTGTTCCATTCTCCCTTCAGCAGGTCTGTTTATCAAGGGGATGTCTAGATACAGTGCCCCTGGGTTCTACAGCTCTGGATTTTAGGGGCAGTGTGCTGCAGATGGAGTGGGTCTGTCAATTATTCTAAATGGTGTTCCCACACATCTCAAAATTAGTGCCCTCTTAGACCTTCGGGTCCAGCTGTTATCTGTAATTTATTTTATTTGCATTCATCTCTAAGAACAATACAAATATAAATAAAGAAATATAAAAGCATTCAAATTGCTAGCAGTCTTACATGCCCACTCTTTTTTTTCTTTTTGTCTTTTTTTTAAATTTTTTTCTCAAATCATAATTAATTCACACAGGGGTGTAAACACAGAAAGGCAGGAAGTGGGGAGGGGAATGACACTGGAGTGTGGGTGCTCAGGGGGAATACAGATATCTTCAGAACTGGGTATCGCCTGGGTGAAGGTTCAGGGGACAAGTCACCATGACTCTGCTTATGACTCGCTTGTCCCCATCTAAGCTGGTATTATCTGCCAAGGCTACCAATTTACAAGGTCCATGACCACTCAGGCTTATAAATTTCCACAAAAGCTGCTCATTGACATTAGCTTATAGCCATCTGTTTCAATGTTCTTCCACTGAGACCCAAGACTTGGTGTTAGTATACATGTATGACAGGCCCACTGCTGATTTTAGGCCTATGGTTGATTTTAGGCCTACAGTGTGTAAGCAGGGCTACCCCTGACATCTCCTCCCTTCTCTAAGTATAGAAGGGCTGTGACAATTCTAAACTTGCGAAGGCGGGGATAGAGGCCTGACCTCCAGTAATTGAAGGGGACTTTGTAATGGCTCCAGTCCCCCTGTCGTTGTCCAGTGAGGCATGAGGGCCATACCAGTCCCAATGTCTTTTTCCTGGAGAGGGAATACTTTTGACATCAACCCCTATGCAGTAAGGCTTGTCCCTCAGGGAACCCAGATAGATATTTTTATCTTTTATTGATATTCCCTTGTAGTGCTTAGCCTCGCAGCCTAAGCAAGAATTCAGATCGCCTGTCAGAGGGGGTTCTGGGTGGCCCCTCTCTGCTTGGTCTAGGGGCAGAAGTCCCCCTTTTTTTAGGTTGGGTGAAGATGGGTTTTGGAAACACCTTGTATAAAGTAACAACCTCATCTTGAGTCTCGTGGTCCTCCATAGCTAACTTACGATAATGTATCTGAGTAGGTTTTGCTACCAAATTATTTATCTGTTGTATCACAGAGGTAGTCCGCCTATTTGAGAGCCAGGGACCAGCAGAAAAAAGCAAAAAGAACCCAAATAATGGTCCCAAGATGGGAGGAAATAGGGTTGACAACCTTGGAGAGGCTGCAAATCAATTCCTGTACCAGCATTCATCTGTCTCGTTCTCTCTCTGATTTTTCTTAGGCTTCACTACCTATTTCATGCTCTCTTTAACCCTCCTTGTCTTGTCTATGTAAAGGCAACCTTCTTCTTTGAGGGTTGTACACAGTCAAGAGCTGTACACTCTTCTTTATTTCTTTTTCCTTTCGTTCTTCCTTCCTTCCCACCCTCTCTCCTTCCCTCCCTCCCCCCCCTCTCTCTTTCATTATTTTCTTTCTTTTACCTTTGAGGAAGGTTTCAAGTCAGGGTTTGTATATACCCAGAAACCATTGTTTCTTAAATGTTCTGCCTACTACCACCCTGGGATTGGTATGAGAAAGATTAATTTTTCATCTTATCCTAATTTCCTGGTCTCAAATTGTATGATGGGCAATCATAATCTTGATATGGACATTTGGATGATCATAGATGTTTTCTAACCTATCTAGAAATGGATGGATTGATAGGCACTGTTATATGTATATATATATGAGAGTGTTTATACTATGGATGTATATTAATATTAATAGAGAAGCTTCTTCTCGTGTAGAATGCTTAAAAATACTACAGATTTTGCTCTAGGAATGGAAGCAAAGGAAGCCGCAGGCTTCATGGTTGATTGCTTTTCTGATTGGTGCCATAAAAAAAATGCATTAGAGAGAGAATGTTTGATTTAAGGAGCGCCTCGATGCCGACACCACCTCTGTTTGTTTTCCTTCCTTTAGCAGAAACCTTGTAAAATTTTTATGAAGCATTAATGGATCTGAGATTTTCTCAAGCAAATTTTATGAGGTGAGCTTAATCCCACACATCCGACCCAATTTAGCAGTCTTTAGAGACAAGGAACTTAAAAGCACTTGGAAGATACCCTAGGAACCTCAATGCTATAAGGAGAGTGGCATAGGGACCAAAGTTGGGGGCTTTTCTCATCGCGGTGCTTTGGGGTGAACTTCAGGTTCCTATGGGTGGTAAAGGGAGAGAGTACAGGGCTGTAGCCACAAAGAATGCCAAGCAGGTAAGCTCGTATTAAATATGAACTAATAATTTAGCACTGACTGCTACAACTTTCCCCATAGAACTCTAATCTTCTATGAGAAAATCATTTAGGAAAAACAAAAATTTATTGTATCAGCAGCTCCCGTGATGTCAGCCTGTAATCAATGGCTTTAATCTGAGAGAAACACAAGCCCACCCTCCTCTCTTTGCTCCTTTCAATTTATTTTCTGGATCAGAAAGAAAAGAACTCCAAAGTAGATAAATTAAATGCTGGTATGTGCGGGAAAGTCCAGTTGCACTTTCTGATATAAAGTTCGCTTTCTGCAAACCAGACAGCTCACTGTGTTACTACAAGCCAAAGACAGGAGGACATTTACAGGGTGGACTTATTGTATGGGCCAAGCTTTGGCCCATGGACAATGTGGGCATTCTTTTAGATTTATGACCAACATAGCAGCAGGAATAATGTCTTTTGGAAGAAAAACTGAAGCCATTTACAGACTAAAACACCAGTGACTGATTCATGAACCAGGAAGAGTCATAGAAGATACATTCTTGTTCTTTACCTGGTGTCAAGCAGTTTTGTGTATTTATAATGAAATACTCAATATAGCTGACCTCTATGAAGAAAGGGTTTATTTCGGCTCATGATTTTGGGTCACAGATATGTGGCCTGTTGGTCTTGTTTCTTTGGGCTTGTGGTGAAGTGACATACCATGATATGAGTGCCTGGTGGTGTAAAACTGCTTGTCTCATGGCCAAGAAAGAAAAGAAAGGAAAGAACAGGAGACCCACAATTTCCACTGATGGCCGGCTTTGATGTCTTAAAGGCATCTCCCAAGGTTTCTGCTGCCTCAGCACAGTGCTACACTATAGACCAAGCTTTTAACACACAGGCATTTAAAGGACATTTCTCCAAAGCATAGTATAAGGCAGATTCATCCGTTGAAGAGATGCTTGAAGAAGGCATGAGTCTCTGAGGTCATAGTGAGGGGACAGATGATAACAGTAGCTACAAGTTTGTGCATCAAATCTCAAGGACACCTATGGCCCAAGTTCATACTGCATGATCCATTGATTTGCAAAACTCCTGACTAAACCCGTATTTATCAAATCTACATAGAAGGCCAGCACAACTGCCCAACATGTTGTCTGGTAGTGGGGCAGTTTGCCTTCATCATACTGGATATAAAAATTAACTCTGTGCCAAGTAGATATCTAGACATCTCTGTTTTGGAATTCTTTGAAAAAGGAAATGTCTTTGGAAAGATCATAGATGCTTCTGTTTGCAAGAGGTGCGAGATATAAAAAACTCACAAAAAATGGTTGCTTCTTGGGCATACTTATTGATAGTTTCCTGTTGGCAAGTTTTTTTTTTAAATTTCATCAGCTAATCTGACTAATCTGGCAAGATGGTATCAAGTCTATTTGGTTTATCTCTGATAGCATTTTATTAAGGTAGCTGTTAATAGAGCTCCGTGTTGCAGTGTTGGAGCCTTTTCAGTGTTAACTTGAGACTTGCACCCCTAGAGTATCATACCAGACTAAATGAACAAAAGCAAAGATGATTAGGGGCTACTGAGAGAGAACGTATCCTCAAATGTCTATACTGACCTTTCTAGTTGTCCAAGACATTAATGTGGGTATTACAGCAGGTACTAATAGAAACAAACATGATCTAGCTTTATAAAACAGCAGTCCACAGCAGTTCAGTCTTCTGTCCTGGTCACTGAATTAAGGCTGACCCTATCTACATCCAGAGTAAAGAGAAGATTTCACAAGTACTTTAGAAATTGTCAAGCACCTTACAGTATAGAAATGTCACACAGGGAGCAATGAGATTGCTCTGCAGGTAAAGGCAGTTACCATATCAGCCTGAATCCAATTCCCAGATCCCACTGCTAAAGCAGAAAACCAATTTCCAAAAGCTATCATTTCACATTTACATGTGTACCATGGCATTTACACACATATCATACATATTATATATACGCTCATAAAATTATATATATATGTCATAAAATGCTCAGAAGGACAAGCTTTTTGCCTGATCTCCACTTAAGAATTGTGACCCCAAGGTTAATTATTGTATTCCTGGGTGGGACAGTGTTCATCATAGTTGGATCCCCAAGTAATACCTCCATCAATCTGGGATCTCAGGTTAACCACTTCTTCAATGAGGTCCTGGATGGCTGTTCCTATGGTTGGAATGACTGAGTGTAGGTTCACCTCTAAACTCTGTTGGTATGGACTGACTGGCATTACTAATTCTGTATTCAGAAGGTTCTGCATTCATAAGTTCAACCAACCAAAAATCAAAAATACTTAATAAACAACTTGTGTATAGAGTTTTTCTTTCTCATTATTATCTAAATACGATAGTGTAACTATTTGACACTTAGAGTAGGCATTATAAATTATATAGAACTGTTTTGAACTGTAGGATAGATCTGCGAGGGTTGTATGCAGACAGCACATTGTTCAGTATAAGAGTTAAACATCAACAATTTTGTTATCTGTGGGGTTCCTGGAGCCCGTAATTTGAAGACATGGAGCAACAAATGTATATCCAGGTCTCTATTTAAGTGGCATATGCCTGTCCTTTAAAATGATGACTATGAGGGGGGAGAGTAGGGGAGTCAGAATATCAGTCAGTTAAATTAAAGATAACTGGGAACATTTGGGATAGCTTCCTCAGGGCCAAGATCTCTGGGATTGGTTCTAAAACACAAGCTTAGTCATGTGCCACCCTCCGTGTGCCTCTGTATGTGATTTGCTCCTGTCCAGGTGCCTGAGGTTTGACTTCCTTCTGAAAAACTGATGGGTCACATCTGGCACTTCTAATTTTACCTTTCTCAATCATCCTTCACTTGTTCCTAGATATTTCATCCGGATGACTCAGCTGAAGCAGGGTCAAGGGCATTTTTACAGAAACTCCAGAATAGCAATTTCTCCTCACTTTGGCTGGTTTGAGTCACTCTTGTGGGATTTGGACAATAATGTGCTACACAAAGTAGCCATTTTCTTTTAACCTAGGGCATGTCAATCCACCAGAAGACTCAACATGACCAAAGAATTAACTGTGAGTGCTCTAGGTGGCCTTGGGTCCGGGCTGTGTGCTGTGTGGACCTAATCGGCAGATCTGAGGTTACTTCAGGGGAAAAGAGGAATGTCATGCATAGTCAGGAAGAAATTCTGAGCTTCAGAGAGAACTGATACACAGGACTACATGTGTGCATGCCACACACATGTATTAGGCAGGAGATAATCCCTTTCAGATAATAGTCTTGTTCATGGATCAGTGTATCTCAGATGCTTGAGCTTGCAAGATAAAAGACAGACAGAACTCCTTTGTAGAGGGTGTCTGTCCAGCTGTGCATACCCATGTATATGTATGTCTGTCATAGGAAGAGGTTAACTTTCTATGCCCTTTTCTGTCCCTCTTCACCATAGATTTCTACACAGATTCTGCCAGCGAACCTTCAGCTTGCCAATTTATCTAGACCAGCTGGCTAATGAGCTTCAGGAATTCATCTCTGTCTATCTTCCCAGCATGGGGTTACAGGTGCATGCCACCATGCCTAGCTTTTACATGGGTACTGGGGATTTACCTCAGAGCCTCATCCCTCAAGCACTTTACCCACTGAGCCATCCCTTCAGCCTCTAAAAGTTTTCTGATTCAGTTTTTCCAAGGCAGTTCTAAGGTACAGAGAGAGCAAATGGGTTCTGAAGAATGGCTTAACTATTAGTCCTTCTTTAAGTAATGTCTGTGATGAGAGATAACAGAGCAGGACTAGAACCACTTGGGAAAACCCACCACTGGCTCAGATTTCTTCCAAGAGAGACAATAGTATGGTTTCCATATGTAAGGATCCCTGTACCCTACAAAGTAGCCACAGTAGGGACTCAACCTTAATAGTCATAGCCAGGTTGGATGTCAGATGGAATTTACTTACCCTTCAGCAGTGGCCAGGGGCAGTGCTCCTTTCAGTATGCCCTCCCACCTTGATACAAAGGGTCAACTTGGTGGTTGAAATCTCTATGCCTGAAATAAGATAGTCCTGTGCTGTTAGGAGGATAGAGGCGTTGCCCATCTGTTGCCACAGTGAGTGCTGACATCAGTGACAAGAGGTAAGTGGGGTTGGAGTAGAAGTAGAGAGTGCTTCTGAGACAGTAGCTTTGATGCAATACATTTGATTATAAACTTTGCTCCAATTCATAGCTAACAATTTTCCTTCCTTCTGTTCTTCCTTCCTCTTTTTCTTCTTTCTGTTCTTCCTTCTATTTATCCTTCCTTCCCTCCCTCCCTCCTTCTCTCCCTCCCTCCCTTTCTTCATTCTTTCTTTCCTTCCTTCTATTTATCCTTCCTTCCTTCCTTCTTTCCTTTCTTCCTTCTATTTATCTTTCCTTCCTCCCTCACTTCCTCCCTCCCTTCCTTCCTTCCTTCCTTCTTTCCTTCCTTCCCTCTATTTATCCTTCCTTCCTTCTGTCCTTCCTTCTGTTTGTACTTCCTTCCTCCTTCTGTTTTTCCTTCCTTCCTTCCTTCCTTCCTTCCTTCCTTCCTTCCTTCCTTCCTTCCTTCCTTTACCTTTCTTTCTTTCTTTCTTTCTTTCTTTCTTTCTTTCTTTCTTTCTTTCTTTCTTTCTTTCTTTTTTTGTTGTTGTTGAATGTAAACCCAACATGACAGTGAGCTAGAGAGACTGTATTCTGAATAGATGATGTCCATGACAAATAAGAATGGTAGCTTCTTCCATCTGTGTGTCATTGGATTCTACTCCATCAACTGCTAATCAAGAATATTGAGCCAGAGAATCTCAAAGCTTCTCAAAACTTGCTGTTTGGTTCCCACACATATGCACAGTCAATGTAACAGCTGGTTCTCAAAAGAGATGTACCTTGACACCGTGCCTGGCAGACAAAAATCTACAACCCTACTATGCCTCTGGGTGAAGGCTGCTGCTGTTTGCCAGAGGTTTTAGTCAGGAACACCATCAGTCCTAGAGATGTTTATCTCAGATAGGTCATTAGTGTCTGGCATCTTTGAGGTAACAAACATGCCACAAGTTGCTTGAGTCCATGAAATGCAACGTAGTGGGAGCTGATTGAAAGTTAACTGGCAAATGAATGCAGTAGCTTCATTATACGAAGTCCACTAAAGGACTAGCTTTGATTTGTGGTGACAGACTAGAGAAGTGTTTTCTGCGGCCTTGTCAGGAAGCTGGAGATGGTAAAGATATAATCACAATCCTAAGAAACTTTACAAGTAGTCAATCAGGTGATAGCTTAGGATCCAGACACCACTGCCAGTAGATGTGATAATAACTGTATTCAGAACCATTGAAATGAAGAGGCCTAGTTCTATTCGGTAGAGGAGAATTTTAGACATCAGAGAGTAGAGAATAGTACCAACTCCTACCTTACTTCCTAGTGACACAAGACTTTCTGTCCCAAGATATTTCTGTACCTGCAGCTGTCCCTAATCATGAGCAGTCCGTTTTCCATTTTCAGACACACAGCACTCCAGTTTCTATTATTTTTGTAGAAGCAATGACAGCACTATATTGACGTGCTTGATGGGTCTAAGCCATGGGTCCTATCCACATCACAGCTGAATCTGGTTGTGCTTGTGTCCATAGCAATTTGAGTCATTTCCTTCCTTCAGCCTCTCTAGTTTACACATATGATTGCATGCCTTTTGCTTCTTGATACCAAGGTTTAAGCCCCATGCTCATCCCAATCATCTTTCTCCTTAAAGGAATGGAGATCAAAGTTAACGACATGGTGGTGTCTTAGTTAGAGTTTTACTGCTATGAACAGACAGCATGACCAAAGCAACTCTTATAAGGACAACATTTAGTTGGGACTGGCTTACAGGTTCAGAGGTTTGGTCCATTATCATCAAGGCAGGAGCATGGCAGGATCCAGGCAGGCATGATGCAGCAGGAGCTGAGAATTCTTCGTCTTCATCCAAAGGCAAACAGAAAAAGACTAACTTCCAGGCAGGTATGAAGAGGGTCTTAAAACCCATGTCCAGAGTGACACACTTCTTCCACACCTACTCTAACAAGGCCATACATCTTAATAGTGCCACTCCCTGGGCCAAGCATATTCAAACCACTACAGATGGGGAGACATGGAATTGTGAAAATAGAGAGTAGCCCCAAGCAAATAAGCAAGGCATACTCAAGCACCTTTCTAGTTGCTATGGACTGCATATCCCTGTCTTCCTAAAATGTAAGTTTTGAAACGTCAGCCTTCAAAGAGATAGTAATTGGAGGTAGGCCCTTTAAGAGTTAAGTGGGTCACAAGGACAGAATCTTCATATCATGATTATTGTCTTTATCACAGACCTACAAGAATGCTTCCCCTATCTCTGTTTCCTGTGAATGAGGACACAACAAGAACACCCCCATTAGAAGCCATATCCTGGAGCCAGGCTCCTTGTTATTGGCCCATCTAGTGTCTAGAACTGTTGCTTATGCCACTCTGCCCAGGTCATGTGTTATAAGGGAAACCTAATACTAATGTTTCAACTACTCTGAGCTATATACATTTGTGATTTATGCCATTTATTTCACTCCTGAACTTGTCCTTCACTTTCCTGAGCTTGTCACCTGTAGCCACGTTGTCACCCAGTTTTGCCTGCTTGCTGCTCTAATTCCTTCACAATAGTTTTCCTTCCACTCTGAGCCATATTGTCTGCCAGGGCCTTGCCCAGTACTACCTCTCACGGTAAGTCTCCAAACTTTAATAAGACTGTGAGAATTGTTACTTAAAGCATATACTCACAACCTGAGAATAACATTTGTTACAGGGTCCCACAGATTAATTTTCTGTCTTCGCAACAGACTGTGAAAATTACTTACTCCCTTTATCTTCCAGAAAGCTGTATCAATATCTTATTCTCATTACCAACCAGTACCTGTCAGGAACCATGGAGGGTGTGAGAATTCCCCCTAGTTTTGAACTAATGAATAACCTGCCACTTTTCAAGGTGATGCTGGCAAAAGATACAGGACTCTTATGTTCCTTTGGCTTACATAGTAAGTTCACATTAGCTTTCTTATGGCCCTGTACCCATAATGCTACGGAGCCACTGAAGTGAAGATTTGGATTTGCTTTATAACTGAGTAACAAGTCTAGAGAGCCTGAACCTTGTCCTTACATTATTTATTTATTCACATTACATCCCAGTTGCTGCCCCTCCCTCTCCCTCCCTTCACATATGCCCTCTGCTCAGGCCCCCCTCCCCTTCTCTTCTGAGAGGATGGAGGGCATCACAGGGTATCCTTTGGGACATCAAGTTTCTGCAGGGACAGGCACATTCTCTCCCACTGAGACCAGACAAGGCAGCCCAGTTAGGGGAAGATATTCCATAGACAGGCAACAGCTTTAGGGATAGCCCCTGGGAGGCTGAATCTTTTATAACAGGTTGAAAAGAAACATGCTTAGTAATTTTCTAAGAGTGTGACATTACTACTACTACTACTGCTACTACTGCTATAGAGAAAACATGTCTTCTGCATGAGAGAGAGAGAGAGAGAGAGAGAGAGAGAGAGAGAGAGAGAGAGAGAATCTACTTTCTCCTCCAAGCTTGGTAAAAAGATCCTGTCTAGAAGGACTGGGCAGGTCCTGGATAGAACTCTGTTATCTCGTGGCAATACCTTTTGATTTAATAGCTGCTAAGTAGACTTACCCACTCAGGGAGAGGCGCAGAGAGAATTTGCACTTAGAGAATGGGCAGATAATATAGAAATGAGAGTTATGTTTGCATTGTACTCAAAGCAAGAGAGGCCCTTTCAAAGGTCCTTGCATATGCCTGATTTTTGTTGCTACCATTTTCATATTGACCATTCATGATAGTGAGAGAGATGATGATACAGTCTGAGTTGAAACTCAGGTAAAGCCTTACCCAGAAAAAGAGAGATAATGACAATCCTGAAGTGTGCCTAAATCTTCAGCAATGTGAAGCTGGGGAAGTGGTGGGCATTCAGCAAAGGCCCAAGGGAGAGCTGGGTGACAGATGACATTAACATCACTGGGATGGGACACTGATACTGGGGAACATATTTCTTTGGTGGAGTTAATTGGTAAGATTTCTGACTCATGGCTTTTTATTTCTTGTCTATTAATAACTGCAGGACTATTACCGAGATGGTACAGGACTGCAAAACTACAAAGATGTAGCAGAGAGGGCAGGTAAAATGTACCATTATCTGAGTTTACTTTGATTTCTGCAACATTGATAGAGCTCAGGGGAAAGTAGAAGAATAAATGGGAACTACATGTGGGGTTGTGGGAGATAAGATAAATAAAGAAGACTGAAGCCTGGACGTTTCTTCCTAGATACTGATGATGTTTTTGTAGATATTTCTTCCTAGATGCTGATGATGATTTTGATGATCTCCCCCCCCCCATGGAATTCTACTCAACATCCTGTGCCCATTGCTGATCCTGTCATCAGTGGCCCCTGAATTGTGAGGGGTCACCCATGTGTGACAGTCCTTCTGTCCTAACTTTCTTCCAGAGTATTCTTCACATTTTCCTATTGCTGGATGAGTGTGCTCCGTGGTCTGACAACTCTGAATAATTGATGCCCCTTCTACTAAAGCAAAGTTAGGTTTTGTGGTTCAGCAGAATGCTTTCCTCTCGTTGACCTTAACCTTCAGAGGCACTCGGGCATTACTGAGAGATCAATAAACCTTCCCTTGGCTGGGCTGTGAGGACAGGGGGATGACAGAGAGTGATGACCAGGAGGGAGGAAGGGATGATTACACCTTAACCTGGGCAAGAAGAGGGAGGGCATTGTTGAAGAGGGATGGGAAGTTAAGAAAGATGGAATGCAAAAGAAGGCAACTTAGGCAATGAAAACAAGGGACTTGATGGAGAGGAGAGAGTACTGGCTGGCAGGCTCCCATGCCGAAGAAAAGAAGACAAATTACTTTCATACAGGAAAGGAAAACTAGCTGTCCTTTAACTCTCAGCTGCAGTCCACCACTGCTGAGGAACACAATGGGATGGCCTCAAACAGCTCAACATCTCATGGGAAGCAGACTACTAAGTAACTCTAGAGTAAGGCAGAATTAAACAAGCAGCAGAACAAAGAAATGTGGTCATTGCTGGGCACTGGAGACAAGACAAAGAGACTTTCATGCCTGGATGCCAAGTGGATGTCAATAAGACATCTTGGCATTGTTTAGGTTAATACTGTATTATTGTTTGTATTGTATGTATTATACTGTAGATAATTACTTCTGAAATATCATTTAGATTAATTATGAAATGACATTCTACGGTAGAAATTTTTATCTTCATGCTAAAATAAAGAATGGTTTCTTGAAATTCTAAGCTTTGGTTTTCTTCATTGTGACAAAATTGTCAAGCTTTAGGGTGATTTATTTACTGAGAGACATTGGTAGAAACGTTAGTAGTCTGTGAGCTAATCAAAGTCAGGCAATATGTCTGGCATTTGAAATCTTCCATGGCTAGCATAGTAAATGCTGAATCAAAGATGCTGAAGTGTTTGTAGGAGGAAGGAAAAGATGGTGCCTTGTTGGGGAGGAAGAGAGGCAAGAGGAATGAATGAAAGCGTTGGAGGGTGGTCCTTGAGATGAATGTAGTGGGGAAAATTCATTTATCTGGGAGTGGTAGCAGGAGGCAGGAGCAGCTGAAGCTGAGATAGCAACATAATTCAAAGTATGGAGTTCTTGCTTTATGGCATAAAAGTGTTGAATACCTCAGATTCGATGTGGAAGCAAACAGTAGAGGCAAGGTCTCAAAAGCAGAATAGATCCTCATTCATTCATTTATTTAGGCAAAAATTTTTGGGTGCCTGATATGGATGGGTGACTGTTCAAAATCATAAGATATAGCAGTAAACTGATGAATCCATTTGCCCTGGGATAACCTATGTGCCAATGAGGAGAGAGAGAGAGACAACATAGTCAATGTGTGAACACATTGCCCAATTGCCAGGTGTGTGTGTGTGTGTGTGTGTGTGTGTGTGTGTGTATGTATGTAAACAGCAGAATAGTGAGATGAAAAATCCAGAGAATATTTTATTATGAATCTTTACAAAGATGGCATGTAGCACTGTCTTCAAAAATTTGAAAGAAGGGATTTTTCTAAAGAATGAATTTCAGACAAAGGAAGAAGTGTGTAAAGACTTTACGAGAGAAGTGATCTGATGTGGGTATAGGCAAGTGTAACTATCAGTTGATGTTCATGGCTGGAGAGAGGACAGTAGTCCTAATCACGTCTGCTTTGAGCACTGTCTCACAACAAGAGAAATGCCTGACACAGGGGACTAGGATTTGGAAAAATCATGACTAGTTTCAAAGCACTGTTAAGTTTTATTAAACATTGAATTTATTAATTCGCTGATCTCAGTTAAAATAAAGACTTGCCCTCTTGTTTTGCTGGGATGAAAGAAACTAACATTTAAGCAATGCAAGAACACATAGACATAGAACCATGGGTTTAATCAATTTTTAGCTGAGAACTGCTTTTCTGTAATGTGTGCAGACTGAAGTGCTGAGTATACTGGGAACTACTGCCTAGAATCCTCTAGATCACATGGAGTGTCACTGGTGAACTCAGTGTCCTTCAATATCTAGGCCATCCTCAGTATCTGTTTCTTGAAAACACTAAAGCTAAAGATTGCCAGGTGACTAACACTATCAAAAAACCTTTCTTACCTGGGAAAGTAGCTTCCAAGACTCTAAGGGAAATAAAAATGGCTTCCTGGTTGTGTATTTCTTATCTGTGAATCACATCTTCCACCTCCTCATGGTCTATTTTTCCTGACTATGTGCTATTCCTCTGGGTCTTTCTGGACTATCCTAGTATGTGGAATTAAGAACAGGGTAGGCTTTTGGGCTTTGGGTTTGTGGATAGGTTGCAGCATCTGTCAAGATACTTCTGGTATAACAAGATACTGAAGGCTGACTATAAGACAAAGAATGGAGATTCATTTAACTTGCAGTTTGAGAGACTGGTAGTGCCTCATTAAGTCACCCCTGTGACTGGACCATGTTGTGGCATTATAGGCACATGTTAGAGAAGAAATTATATAGCTATATAGAAAGCCTCAGACAATACCAGGGAGTAGCTGGCTGCATACATGATAATTGTTCTCTCATGAGAAATGACTGACTCCTCACAGAATCTTTATTGATTTCCTTGAAAGGCAATCCTTCAGTGACCTAATAGCTTGCCCCCTGAATTCAGAGTTCCATACCACCTTCTAAGTAGGTTACACGGAGAACCAACCTCTTAATATACACCTTTGGGGAACAAAGCCCACATCCATTGCATGGTAGATATTTGATGTCTAAAAGAGTGATAATTCTTTTTTCCTCATTTTTGTGAATCTTTCATATTCTCCCCCAAAATGCATTTTCAAAGAGTGCTCTTAGAAGACTGAACACAGCCTCCCACCCACTCAGTTCTCCTTGTGATTATTTTTGAATTTTTCCCCATGGACTACTTTTCTTGTTGCACGTTGGGCCTCCTAGAGTTTACTAATGCTTAAGAACCACCTGATGCATTTGCCTGTCAGCAGGCAAGGGAGTGTTTTAGCTATACCTCAAACACCTGTAATCAAACACAGTTAATGGCCAGGCAAATACACTACAGCAGAGGGCCTCTTAAACATCAATTAGCATGTAACTCAAGATTAAAAACAGAAAAGGGCTAATTCTATTTTCCATTGGGTGGTAGGGTGCTTAAGGAATAATAGTTGTTCTATTATTTAGGCAGGAATTATTTAATCCTAAGAGTAGAACTTTTGCCCAGATGTCTGCTTACCATGCTCAGTGATGAGTTCCACGAGGGACATGAAGTCAGGCCATGTTAGAACATTAAAATGCTCAGTCTGTTTTGTCCCCCTCTCTCGAGTGTGCTCCATGCCATTAGCTGTATGCAGCATGAATTATGTGTCTATCTTCCTAACAAATGCTGTTTATCCTTTGATTTTGGAGAGCCCGGTCTTTTAATCTTTTGGTTATAGAGACTTAGCAAAGGGTCTCTTTCAATGGAGCAGAACAACAGGTGTCAGGGATTTGGTTTCATAGTTCGTGTTTTAGTCACACACGATGTGAATAGAAGCACTTGAGCTAATTGACAGGTCTTCATGAAGTTTTCTTTATATATGCCCAATTTTTCATTATTATCACTTTAAATTAGTTTATGTACTTTGCATCCCAACATCAGTGGCCCCTCTTCTCCCAGTACCATCTCATGCAGATCCTCACCCAAGTCTCTCCTCCCCTTCTCCTCTGAGAATGGGGAGCTTACCCTCTGGGTAACACACACACACACACACACACACACACACACACATACACATTGTACATCAAGTCACTGCAGGACTAGGAGCATCCTTTCCCACTGGGGCCAGATAATGCAGCCCATTATGAAAAACATGATCCACAGGCAGGCAACAGATTCAGGGATAGCCATTACTCCAGTGGTTGGAGGACCCACATGAAACCAAGATGCACATCTGCTGCACAGACCTAGGTCCAGACAATTCGAATTCTTTGGTTCATGGTCTGGGAGTCCCCAAAGATCCAAGTTAGTTGACTCCGTTGGTCTTCCTGTGGGGTCTCTCTCCTCTTCCAGTTCCTGTTCTTTGTAGATCCCTCAATCCTTTCTCCAACTCTTCCATAAGACTCCCCAAGCTCCATCTAATGTTTGGCTGTGGGTCTCTATATCTCTTTCCATTGGCTGCTGTGTAGAGCCTCTCAGAGAACAGTTATGCTAGGCTCCTGTCTGCAAGCATAACAAAGTATAATTAATAATGTCATGGATTGGTTCTTGCCCACGAGATGAGTCTGAATTTGAGTATGCCCAGTTTTGAATACAATACAGAATAGACAATGACTAAAATTTTACTCTAATTGCAAACCAAGGTGTTCTCTTTCTCCCTTCTGTTTTAATTACACAAAAGACAATTCATAATACAGATGATAGAGGTAATGTACTTCAGAACCTCATCTATACATTTTCATGGACATATCAAATTTTCCTGTTGGATCTAGGTCAAGCGTTGTGATGGTGGCAGCAGTGTACTGACTCTGATTTTTGTACATTTTACTTCCATTCATCTTGTGTTCGTCTTGAGCTTCAATTGCATATTTTCTGTCCGGCTGCTATGCTCTACTTGTTAGGGGCCTTAGGATGAAGTTCATTTCCTCTGAGCCTCTAGCCACTTCTGCTCTAAATAAACTAATGCCAGATGTACTTTCCAGTTTTGTATCCTGTCAGTTGTCACTCGTGTATCAAGACTAATTCCACAATTTTCTTTTCCCTTCACTGGAGACATTATGATTTCCTAGCTTGGCCACCTGATTTCTATCTGAAGGCTCACATCTGTTCCTGGCTCTGCATTCTCACAGTCAGAAGCAGCAGTTATTTAAACCGCTATAGACCTTGGGTGTCGGTAGCATTTACCTCAGTACTTGTCTAACCATGATTGACATTCCCGCTCTTGTTCCTGAGATCTTGCCTCATCCTCTGTTCCTTATCTCATCATAATTCTTTATTATTTTTCTACACATGCAGCGTGGTTGAGGGCTGAGTTAATCACACACCTCATCGAAGCCCTGTGTCGTCGACAGGGGATCATTGATCCCCGGAAAGTGCTGTCTTGTTTTCTCCTTCAATTCTGTTCCTATTCTCCTTGCTCTACAGTTCTCAGACAAATGTATTTCATAAATCTCATTAAGTGCACATGTATCTTTATAAAATGTGTTGGTACCTTGCATGTATATGCCACTGATGTTTCCATCGTTTTGATTTACCAGGCCTTTCTTTCCAGCTTCCTCGGTCCCATACAATTCCATGACAAGCAACCCCTCATAAACTGCTGTGAACTTTCCCTGAGAAGCACAGCCACTACTGATGCTGCTCATTAGTAGGTTCTGGGCATCACTGCATCAAGAGCTGCCACTTTGCTTTTCAATAGGCCTCACAATGTTGCACTTCCCACTGGAGTACATGGGCAGGTCCCTCAGTGTAATGTTATTTGAACTTATGAGGTGAAGTGATTCTTCATCCCTAATTTTGTTCGCATCTGTCTGACTTCTGTGGAATGTGTGTACTCTTTATGAGAACATCTTCTTTCCATGACTTTCCCCCTTTCTGTTGCTGAATCTTTGCCCTATTTATCATCACTATCGCTCTTTTTCATATGGATTTGGATGGAAGAGTTTATGCTACACATTCTATATGTTAATTACTCATCAGCTTTAAAATTCGAAAAGGATCTATGAACCTGTGTCATTCCTCATTACATTGAGTTTGGCAATGGTAATCTTCACTGGACACCACAGTATAGTAATTAAAAGATTTGGACCTAACTTCCAGAGTTCAAATCTGAGCTCTACCATTCATCTCTATGATGTGAGTGGTGGGGCTCAGGCTTCCATTTCCAAAACAGCTATATTAACCTCAACATCAACATAGCTTTTATTGGGATTAAATAAGTTGAAATGTATCAGGAACTTATAATAGTGTCCGACTAAAAAAACATGACACCATATAGGACACACTGGTAAATGACAGGATGTACATACGCTGTTTACTGCATGCTGCTATGATGCCTGGTGAAGTCGAAGCCATCTTGGTATGTGTAACTAGACTCTGTGATATGTTCACAGTGACAAATTTCTAACCTCATTAACATATGAATTTATAAGTATATTTTTGTGTAGATATGTATCTTAGTGAAGAAGGGTGTTTTATACTTAATTATTTAAAAAATGTGTGTGTGTGTATGTGTGTCTGTCTGTCTATCTGTCTGTCTGCCTCTTTCTCTCTCTGTGTGTAGATGTACACAAATGAATGCAGGTGCCCTTAACATCCAGAAGTCACTGGAGCCTTGGAGCTGGAGCTACAGGCTACCTTGAGCTGTCTCACATTGGTACACAGTCTTTTTCCCAAGCTTTCTTATCTATTGCACCTGCTTCTTGCCCTGGAGCCTGCACCATATCATTACATTGTTTTCCCTTTATTACCTGGAAGGATAACTTTTACTGTCCTGGGTTTTATTTCCTGTAATTGTGTTTCCACCCGAGTTCTGTCCACTAGCATTGATAGTCTGTCCTGTGGATTGTATGGATACTGTAAGGCTCTCAGAAAACACCCTAAGCCAATGTACTCTTTAAAAAAAAAATTCTTAAAATTGAAATTACTCCACTTTCCCTTCCTTATTTCCCCCAGCCCCTCATAGCTACTCTCTCTAAAATTCTCCCCTGTTCCCCCAAGTTGATAGCCTCTTTTTATTTATTACTGTTACATCTATCTATCTATCTATCTATCTATCTATCTATCTACCTACCTATCAATCCGTCCATCTATCTATGTATCTGTCTATTTATTTCCCACTTAGTCCATTTTTGTTGTTTGAAGTTTGACTACCCTAAACTGGACAACCAATAAGCTGGTTTGTTCCCCAGTGAAGCCAATTATCTTTAGATAGCAGTCATTAGTTGCCTGACGTCTTTGTCTAGGGGTGAGACTCCGTGAAAATTCTGCCTCCATATTAACTTGTCCATTGATATTTCCATTTTCCTAGTCTTCTTTATGCAGCCATTTCTAGGAGAGACTCTTTCACAACAGGCTTCCTGGTGGTGTCGCTCTTACAATCTTTCTGCCCCCTCTTCTGTGATGTTCCATGCTCCTTAGATGCAGAAGATATGTTGTAGATATATCCATTGATGCAAAGAATTTTTAATATGCTTTTCTCTTTCCCTGTTAGATTAGAAACTTTTAGGAGGTGTGATATGATTGGTCCATCATTCATTTGTATGGAAATTATTCGGCAGTGTCAGGGACCATTAATGAAAACTTTGTTCTTTAAGTATTAAAACACATAAACACAACCTCACATATAATTCTGAATGAAAGGAAGTGTGATGATTTATGTGCCCCTCCAGTGAATTGTTAGCTTCCCTGTTGTGAACTCATCTCCTTCGCCGAGGTCTACACCACTGAGTGCATCCAACTATGCTGAAAACATTCAAGCTGACAAATGATTTGACAATGAAATGGATGAGCAAGCTTAGTAATAAAAACAAAATAAACACCATGTACTTAAAATTTACTTAACTAAAGATATAACTCATTTTCCAAGAGCTACAAAATCTTTCTTTATTCAAATGGACTCCAAGTTCTGTGGAGTCCTCTATGATTGGGATTCTTTCTCCCATCTGGTGTCATCTATAACCATACCACTGGGATGATTATATGAAGAGAATTGGAGTACCAGGTTACCTTTCACATCTATGGTCACCCTTTTGGTTCCTTTCAGTAGAATGTGGAGAGGGATCATTGAACACAAAATGCTGCAACTAAAGATGTCAACAATTTGATTGTAAACAGGCTAATCACCTCTTCAGTTCCTACTCCATAACATGTGAGTCAGGTCAGCTCCTCCCTCTGAGGAATGCATCCTAGAAAACCATTCCAGGGGTTTCTCCTTCCACGGGGAACTCACTATGGATAGCACTTGTTGACATGAGTGTGCTGTGTTCTAGATTTTGCAATGCTCAGAGAAGATACAGGCACAGCATAAATATTTATGATGTGTTTGGATGTGTGAGTAAATGGATAAATAAGCCGATCATGACCAAATCACACTTTCTCTAACTTATCATCTATCCAAAATGTATGTATCCTGCTACATTTTAAAGACAGATGTACTTTATTATCATGCTATTAATCCCAGGATCTTTGTCTTATGGTGAATTAGAACATGAGTCAGCAATGAAATTTCTCTTTTGTTCTTTTATCATTCCTGATGGTAATTTGCTATTCCATGAGCATGATATAATATTTGAGAGGCACATACAAGAGAGTGTGTATCTTAGTCGTTCTTCTACTGCTGTGATAAGATAACAAATCAACCTGTGGTAGAAGGAGTTCTTTTTGGGAGGGTCAGAAGTTTTCTGACCATCAAAGCAGGGAGCACGGCAGCATGCAGGTAGGCACATGATCCTGAATCAGTAGCCGAGAGTTTGTATTTTAAGACACGATCTTGAGGCAGAGAGCTGAGAATAACTGCTAACTGGGAATGGTGTGGAATGTTTGCAATTTTAAATCCCACTTTGTCCAACAAGGCCACACATCCAAAATTTTCCCCAACAGTTACTCCAACTGAGGTCCAAGTTTCCGAACACTGAGCCACTCTCATGTAAACCACCCCAGTATGAAACCTGAGGCTAGAGGTGAGCCTGTGCTCTTGAGACTGACTACCTGGATTCAGATTTTAATCCTGCCAAGTTTGAAGACATCACTTTGGATAAATCATTATGATGGTTAATAATGCCAGTTTTCATGATGGCAAGCTGTATGGTCAGCTGGGAGATGGACTTCTAGATGTTCCTCTGGGGTATTATCTTGATTGTATTCATTGATATGGGAATACCAATCTTGATTGTGGGTGAGATCATTCCCTGGAAAGGACTCTTGATCTGCATCAAACAGTGAAAATCAGCAGAGAATGTGTTTATTGCTTTCTTCTGATGGTTGAAGCAATGTGACTGACTGCTTCAAGCTTTTGCTACCTTGACTTCCTCTCCATGATACCTTAAACTGTGAGTTAAAATAGGTCTTCATCTCCTTAAGATACTTTTATCCACATGTTCTATCAAGCAACAAGAAAGAGACTAAGACGACTACTGAAAATCTAAAAATCAAACAAACGTACCCACCTACTTTTCCTCCTTGGGAGTTGTGTCGAAATCCAGTGAGATACTGAGTATGCTCATTTTCTGAGCGCAAGCACAAGATCTGAAAGATTCGTAACTCTCCATAGTTAGTAAGAGCTAGTTCCTTTGTCATCTGATCTGCAAAACATTGCAAATTTAGGTGGGGAAAGGAAACACACCCCCAAAGAATGAAAGCTGCGAAAGGTGGAGCATCATGACTATTCTGTGTATGTTTCTGGTATGTTCTTCCCTTAGCTCATACTTCCTTCAGTTTGCAAAGCCCAAGCCTGGTTCCTCCTCAACTGACAGGTGTGTGTCTTACTTCTACTGTATATAATTGAGTTGTTAGCTGGTCCAACCTGATCTTTAAAAATGCCTAGATAATATAGTTTCCTGCTCTCCCTATTGGATTTTTGCTCCTTCAGGTAATATAACAAAGTGAATGTCTTGATTTAGGGTAAGTGCATAGAAACTTAGCTTTATGTATCACATAGGAAAAGAAGTGGAGAAATTCTTATTTAGGCCCCTAAGTGGCTAAAATTTTCAAGAGAAATTCTGCATTTTGTACATTTCAGCCTTGAGTAAATGGGAGCTACGGATATTCTTCCTCAAAAGTGTTACTGTTTTTCGAGAAGATATGGGTTGGATTTGAGGGTTCTAAGCTCACTGATTTTGTCACTTGATAGGAAGAGGTTGTAGGGGGAGTTGAGTTTTTGAATAAGATTTTACATATATTATGTATGGTCAGTGGGAGAAGAAGAAAGTTCTACTCTCAGAGTCTCCTGTCATTTGCCTTGGAGAATTTTGTAGTGTGGCCTACTCAGGATGAGATGACTGAGAAAAATCCAGCTCCACCACTGAGCAGAGCACTTCTAACATATAGAAAAATAAGTTTCAAGTAGTGTCAGTGAGGACCAGCTGGAATGGTGGGCAGTTGATCACAAAGATGTTACCCTTCAAGGCATTTTCTACATGAGATAAGTGTCTCTGGCTTGCTGTTCTTACCCTCCTCCACAGTTTTTATTTTACTGTTTTATCTGTATGAGTGTTTTGCCAACATGTCTGTACATCACATGCTTGTCTCATGCCTAGGAGGCCAGAGTGGAGGCATTTGATCCCCTGGAACTGGAACTGGAGTAAGCTACTATCTGAGGAATGGGAATCAAGTCTTGCCGGGCGGTGGTGGTGCACGCCTTTAATCCCAGCACTTGGGAGGCAGAGGCAGGCAGATTTCTGAATTTGAGAGTTCGAGGCTAGCCTGGTCTACAGAGCGAGTTCCAGGATAGCCAGGGCTACACAGAGAAACCCTGTCTCGAAAAACAAAACAAAACAAAACAAACAAAAAAAAGAGGGAATCAAGTCTGGGTCTGTGAGAAGAATAAGAAGTGCTTTCAAGCAATGAAATTTCTCTCTATAGCTCTTTAATTTGAAATTCCTAAGTATGATTTAGCATGGCTTCCATGGTGTTTAATGGGGTAGAACTGAAATGGTGAGAGTGGATGCCGGGAGCGCTTGCTCTATTTGTATTGGCTCCTAGTTGGCCAGGGTATGGAGTTTGTTCTACAGGATAGATACCACACAAGAATAGCACATCTATGTTCTCCTTCATCCTTCTTTTCCCCACACTGTTGGCATTTTTTGCCTCTGTGATTAATGTAGAGATAATTTAGATGAGCATCTCCAAGCCACTTTAACCCCTGCCCTCTGGTTTTCAGTTCAGCACTCACCACATTCCGTCATGAATGGATCCAAGTAGTAGCATAAATATTAAAAGTCCAATATGCTCTCTGGAGTTCCCAGACCCATAAACAAGGACATGGTCCCAGAATACATAAGAAGAAGACTTCCTTAGCCCCTGTTTCCAATAGGCAGAGCAGAGCAAACTGGTAAGTAGTGTTTTAGCATTGAAAATAATCCCAGCAAAAAATCCCTGCTGATACCAGGGCACAAATTTCCATAATTTCACTCCCTCTGGAGCACAGGTACATCTAATTTCTCACAACGGTTACCTAAATGAATAGCAGCATGAAGAATACACAGAGAATAAAAAATGTCCAAGTGTGCAGGTAGTATATGGCCACTAATCTTTTCTGACATTTACTTTCACTCCTGAGCACAGGGGTGACCAACCCCACCAGTGCTAGATACTGAAGATAAATGTCAGCACCGTCCATTGGAAGCTTTCTCTGCATACATGCATATTGGAAATCAAATATATCTGGCTTATCGCATGCTGAGCCTCGAGAACCCATCTCTTCAGAAGTACATGGATTGCCCTCTGCCCCCACACCCTGCTGCCACATGGTAGGATTGGAAAATGGCAGTTTCATTTGCTGCATTTATAATGGAATGGAGAAAACACTAAACAAAAACAGTTAAGCTTAACAGTTTCCTACCATAAGCCTTCAGTGCAGAGCTTTATTCTCTCCACGTGCTATACTGCCAAATTTCCCAAGAGCATCTGCTCTTCCTATTGTGAGAACAATGAGCTGGTGTGTGTTATGCAAGGGTTATCCTACCCATGCCAAATGGCTCTTTCCTCAGGCTGGGCTCTATCAATCTCTCAGGTGCATACCGCTTCTGTAGCCTTAGGCAGCCAAAATTACAGCATCCAAGAGTAACTGCTTTTCCCGCATCATGGAAATAAAAGGTTGATTTTTAAGCTCTTGCCAGCCCCCAATGACTAATTCACTAGTTACCCCAAATGTACATAGCTGCTTGAACATTGTACTTGCATGATATGATTAAATGCTTCCTTAACCATATTTAGTGAAGGCTAATATTGTCAAAGAAAAAGGGACAGATCTGAATTATTTATTTATTTTTCTACTAGATACTATAAAAAAATCTCCCAAGCAACGAAGTAGGAATTTTTGCAGTAGAACACGATGTGAGCTGCTTTGAGGGAGAGATGGAGGGATTGATTGATTTTCATTCACAGAGGACCATTGGTAGTGCAGTACATAGACTCTCCATATGTGACTTCTGACCTGCAAGTATGACACCAAATAATTTTTGAAGAAAAACAAATCATAAACGACAGTGCAAAAGAATGGTTCTCAGAAACTCTCAGGGGACAGCTAGAGTGATATTCCAGGAAGAAGCTCTTTTTCTCCATAGTCAGAAGGTTTCATGGGCAGCAGAAGGGAAGTAGAGAAGGGGACCTTGAGTGAACTGAGATTTGACTTCTAGAATGTGAAGGATGAGGACACACATGATTTCTTTGATTAGCTAAAGATTATTTCAGAAATAATGGTGT
This sequence comes from Grammomys surdaster, assembly GCF_004785775.1. Lineage (NCBI taxonomy): Eukaryota > Metazoa > Chordata > Mammalia > Rodentia > Muridae > Grammomys > Grammomys surdaster. Next base: position 9,756,323 of record NW_021604598.1, on the reverse strand, counting down.
ATCTCATAGTATTGGCCATTAGGAGACAATTGAAAATGGATGAAACTATAGCAGGATACTTATTCTGCTACATTGTATTTGCAGTGGAGCTTTGTGATTAGGCAGTAGAAGAGAGGAAGGGGAGGGGAGAAAAAGAGGAAGGGAAGGAGATGACTGGAGAGGAGGAGATAGGAGATGACCAGAGGAGAGTGGTAGAAAGACAATGGAGGAGAAGGACCTGGCCTGGAAAAACCTCAAGTTACAGGGGATCTTATAGATGGGGAATAAAATAGGGTAGTGATAAATCTGCCAAATTTAGGCATGCAGTTTGTATTCATAATTATTGAGCTGTGTTTTCTTTGATCAGCTCTATTTGGGTTGGAGATTTACCCCAACATGGAACAATAGTATAGGCCAGAAAACATGGGTGCCTGAACTGTCAGAGATTGAAACTAGAGATCACAGGCAAGCTAACGATATCAATATTTTATCCCTATTTACCTTTAAAAATGTTAACCTCATGAAAGACTAGCAAAAAGAGGGAACATCAGTGGCTTTCAAATAGTTTGGGTCAGAGACTGTTCTTCTGGAAAAAAATGTTATCTATCAGCGTGGAATGAAAGATAATAAAATCAAAAGGAAAAAGATCCACTACACTTTTTGTGGTTAATAAGATTTTTGCTGCCTGTCCTACTCCCTGATTCCCTAAGCCATCACAGGAGGATGGGAGGGCTCATAACGCTAGACTCTACTTTTTTCTTCTTTTAGTTTCCAAACTAGAAATATCCATGTTTTTATCAATGTGTGTCTGCTGAATGCTGTTTATGTAACTAGAGCTTGGAGAATTGTGGTACACATTAGAACACTGAAGTCTGTGAGACATTCTTGAGTTTCAAATATGCTAACATGTTTGACCTAGTTCCCATCTGCACACTTCAGTGTGTATGACCTGGAAACCCTTTAACTGGGGCACATAATAACTGGCAAAGAAGGTCCCTGACATGCAGTTGCAATGCACATATTTTCTCTGGATTTTGGCCTAATTCCTTCTTTTTGTGTGGGCTCATACATGCCGAGGAAGCTTATAGATTATGTGCTAAGGGGGTGGCATGGTTGGGAACATATTTAGGGAACATGTACAGGCTTATTCACTCTGTGAAGCCAAGAGACTTCTCAGATGCAATCTCTTTAATAGTCAATATGCCCATAAGTAGAGCAGAAGTAGGTACTGATTGTTGATGCTGTATACTGATACCCAGAAAGATAAGTTCGACCAGTTAATGCGAAATATGATTCACCCTACCACATCTTCCCAAGTCAATCTGTATAAAATCCGTTTATCGGATCCATCTGATCAAAAACTTATATCTTAGATTGATACTTAAGGGTCCTGGGCAATGATATTCTTAGCAGTCAACAGAAGAACTTACCAAGTTTTAAAAATGTAAGTTTCAGTAAAGCCCTCTGTGATTACTTAAGGTAGTTTGATATTGTGGCCTTTGAAAATTAAGAGGACCTCTGGCCAAGGTGATATATAGCCCATATGTGTTACAGAGATGAAACTGAAAAAGTTACAAAGCTGTCATTTGGCTGTAATTAATTAAGATATGATCAGTAAATCTCTTTGTGACCATTAATTCATTGTCTAGTAATCCAATAAGGAGTTATTGTTTAAAGCTGCTTGAGACCCACTTGCCTCATAATTAACTAAAAGTTGCCCAGAAGGCAGCATTAAGATGTCATTCTCCATGCCCAGAAGAGGACATGACATTGAAAGGCATTTGACATCCACATTTGGCAACACTTTAAACTCTAACATTATAGCTCAAGTATTCCCAAGTCTATAGATATGATAATGGACCTGGTGACATCTAATTACTAAAAGACAATTACTGATAATAGCCCTTTGTGAATATGTAAGGCCAAGGAACTCAGTGTTCCTTGTACATATTAATTAAGATAGAGAAACAAGAGGTGGCAGAAAGATAGGTTATAACATTATTGCCACTGGGTAAACTGAGTCGTGTTTTAATTAGCCCCTTTAGAAACAAAACAATTGTGTGTTTTAACATTTACATGTCTTATCATTGTGACCAAATATCTGACAGAAATAACTCAGGGAAAGAAGGGCTCATAATTTCAAAGGACTAAGTTCTTAGGCATTTGGTCCCATGTGCTTGAGCAGAGCCCTGTGGTAATAGAAATACATAGCAAGAAAGCTACTCAGCTTTGTATCTCAGAAGCAGAGGAAGGAGGATACAGGAAAGTGTGGAAGGCCAGTTGAAGCTACGCCCCCATGAACCCACTTCCTCTAATTAGAACGTCCTTTCCATCTTTCACATCAGCTCAGTGATACTTCCTTCCTCTGAAGCATCACTGAGTTAAACAACTCATTACTTCTGAGGTCTCCCAATATGACCATCAGTGGAAACATCCTCACTGACAAAGCACAGAGGTGTACTTTACTTATGTCTAAGGTGTTTCTCAGTCCAACCAAGCTGACAATTAATACTAACCATGCATTTACTAATTTGAAATTATGTCCCTTACATCTTAAAAACAACTCAAGAAGAGCACAAATAATAAGCAATCAATGTCAAAAGAAAAAAAAACATTCAAGTATAATGAAATATTTGAGTGTTTTAGTTGCTTCTCTTCATACATCTCTGAAATGGGAATTGACCATTTTTCCTGTACTGATGGTCAGACCTGAAGAAGTAGCTAAGCTTTCAGCAAACTCATATATAGCATTTCTAGAATAAGGCTGATTTATTATCTCCCAAAGAGCCTCAAAGATGTTGAAGTTTATAGGCAAGTGCCTTCATGCTGGATGTTGTTATTGCGGTGGTCCCGCTAGATATACCCAGTGCCTGTCTGGCAAGCACTGAATTGAAAATGAAGAATTTCAAGAAAGAAAACTGAACTGAATTCTCTCTCATGATTTAAGTCCCCCAACTTGGTTTGTGATGTTTTAGTTATGTTGTAAAACAAAACAACAACAAAAACCAAAAAAAAAAAAAACCCACCATCAAGCAAATAGGTTAACTACCCCAATTTTCAATTTAGTTTGTAGAAATGGACTGAGGTTTCAGTGCTCTTTCAGAAAACAATGGGAAACCACCTCATTAATTTGCATATTTACTTCACAAATTTTTATTGAGGTAATGCAGCGTTAGGGAGCAGCTTTCTGTGCTCTAGGTGTATTAACAGAAAGGGTTTGTTTTTGTTTTTGTTTTGTTTTTTGTTTTATTTTTTCCAGAGACAGGGTTTCTCTGTGTAGCCCTGGCTGTTCTGGAACTCACTCTGTAGACCAGGCTGGCCTCGAACTCAGAAATCTGCCTGCCTCTGCCTCCTAAGTGCTGGGGTTAAAGGCATGCACCACCACTGCCTGGCTACAGAAAGGGTTTTGAAGAGTTCTTGAGACAGTCTGTTGCTAGGAAAGAAGGAAGAGTGAACCTTTTTTTTTCTTTTCCTCTCTTCATTCTCATTCTCTCTCTCTCTCTCTCTCTCTCTCTCTCTCTCTC
>NW_021604598.1:9741763-9752720 GCF_004785775.1 Grammomys surdaster | reverse complement strand
TCTCTCTCTCTCTCTCTCTCTCTCTCTCTCTCAGAAATGAAAGCCAGCATTGAGGAGACATTAGGACAAAAAGCAGTGAGGGCTAACGGAGACAGCCAATGCGAGTCTGTGTGGTACTGATTCACACCAGATTCCCAGCTTTTTGGCAGGTGTCCTGTACACAATCAGTCCTTACTTTCATTATTTCAAGTAGGTGTAGTCATTCTGGGCCTAGGTTGTATGTTTGGTGTATGTTATAGTTAAATAACTTAATCCTTTAACAACTTCACTGACCCTCGGGACTTATCTATTTTGACATTTGGCAAATATGGATTAAACCTTCAGAGTGAGATGGGTAAACCAGATGTAGTGGCTCATGAGGCACACAGGAGGCAGAGGCAGGGGGATTGCTATAAATTTGAGGCCAGCCTTTCCTCCATAGTAAACTTCGTGCCAGCTCCACATAGTGTGAACCTGTCTCATTCCCCCTCCAAAAAGATGGAGAAATACTGAATAGTTTGGGTGACTTATAAACACAGTATTTCTTTTACACTGTGAATTTGATAAGGCCTCCTAGTAAGATTTGGAGAAAAAAATTTAGAGTGTTGGTCCCTGTGTCTTAAGTCTGAAATATTTTTTTCCTGCTAAGAGCTTCCAATGTGGCTCTGTATGATTCCATAGCTGTTTGCTTTGCTGTGCAACCAAAAAAGCTCCAAGAAGTGTCCCCTCTCTTTCTCTCTCCCACTCCAATCACTGGGTGGAGTATTCTTGATGCTCTCTGAACCACCCTTTCCTCAGCTGATGGGATGACTCATTGTCAGGAAGCTTGAAATATAACCACTTTTATGGAAATGTTCTGCTTGTTCTTTGCTCCCAAACACCTCTGCTGTGTGTCTGTGGCAAGGGAGGACCAGAGGGGACACTTGATATTTCTTGCTTTTCTTCCCAGTTGAATTCTCCAATGTTTTAGGTACTAGATGTGATGATTTGAGAACTGGTCTATTTTAATTCAGATCACCCCGGATATGCTCAGGGACCCAGAAAAGAGAAGAAAAAGCCAATCCAAAACAGACCTAAAAATAAAATCCATCCTGCAGTTTGAAATTATGCTCTAGACTGCCCATCAGCTCAAGGGGAAAGGAAGTCTATGACCAACATACTGGGGGCGGGGGTTGGTGAAATTTTTGAGGCAGTGAACACTATCATCAAGCAAGGTTGGAGTAGCTTCTTTCTGTTTATTTTGTGTACTGGGACTTGTCCTGATAGGAGAATAAACTGTGTTCCTCCCTGGCATGGTGTTTACTTTTACAAAGATCAAGCTAAAGCACAGAGAAAGAGAGTACAAAGAGAAAGAAGGGGGAAGAGCAAGGATGAAGGTCAGAGAATGGAGAGTGGCCACAGTCCCAGCCCTGGAGGGGAAGAGGACAGGCTATGGAAACTGAGGACTGATTGAAACACTCTCAATTGCAAGACCAGCTGGGGAGAGAAGTGCCTTCCAGCCAGGGGCGTCTCCTGCCAGAAGTGGTGGTTTTCTTCCTCTAATACATGCCCCTTAGAGCAAGTGACATTGGGAAAATAGAAAATGAAGGAAAAGGAGGGTGGGATAAAGGGGGATTATTATAATTCTTAGATAGATGGTTTGTAAAAGCGATGATTTGAGTTCTTTTATTCATTACACATCATAAAAGACCCAGGCTGCGTTGCCTATGGCTTTAAAAATCTAGGACCTTATTAAAATCTTTTCTTGTTAGTAACTCAGTGCTTTGGAAACTCACTAAGAGAAAGAGTCAATTTAATCAAGGCAAGATTTAACACAAAGAAAGAACCCAGTCTTACCGTTCTACAGAAAAACTTTCAGGATCAAGTGGCTTATGACTTTCATTTACCTAAAGAATCTCTCTGGATCAGCAAATGGAGAAGTGGGTGGATTCTCATTAGATTGCAGGGCACACTGAAATTTGGATTTTTTTCTATTATTTCCAAACTGGTTCTTTAGGTATTGATAAATATTTTTAGACCATACTACCTGAAAGAAAACCTGTACATGATATCTGAGGATAGAAAAAGATTGGTCCATTTATCCTGACATACTACTTTTGCTTTTCAGCGATGAATGATGGTGGGGAACAATAGGATATTAAGATATGGGTTATAGGTTTGACACTAGCCATTTTTATGTAGAGCCACCTAAACTATGTCAATTAAAGTTAAGGAGTACATAATGTTGTATTTTCTAAAACAAAATTGAAAATTTTTCTGAACGTAAAGGCTCAGATCTTGTTTGCTTATCAATGCAAAGTTGTATTTCTTTTTGCCTTCCACATAGTTACTTCACCCAGAATAAGAAATGCTCTGCCATTGCCAGCTTAGACATTTGGAATCTAAGGGCCTCTAAACATTACCTTTTAGCCAGGAGAGGAGGAGCAAGCATAACAGAGCAGTGTGGAAGACTTTTAAGGATCACATTAGCAGTAACCTTATTGTAACTTTTGGGTCAAAATAAAGTTACCTTATTGACCTGACACACTGGGTAAAGGAGTCTAGCCTAATGGTATAAGGAGTTAGGGACTGATGCTAGAATTTGGCTGACACTCATAGATATAGCATGTGTTTGCACTGTTCTTCATATGTGTACAATATCAAGGTAGCCACATGGCAGAAAACTCAGAGCCTTGTTCCAGCTATTTCATGTTGCTCCAAGTTCAAGATTACTTAGCAATATTTTTCTCTTATTCTTCATGACTAGCCATGAATTCTCACAGAAAAGTCCTTTGCAGTTGTCCTTTTTTTTTTCCTTATATTTTAGAATGGGCTAGTAGGATACGCTCATTGTCGCCAAACACTTAATTAGGAGAAGAAGTGAGCTAGAAAGGTTACTAGTCCATGTTGATGGTGGTATGTTTACCCTGTTACTTGGAAACTGTCTCCAGAAGAGAATGTTGGTCTCATATTCTTCAAGCTGGCTAGCTTTACTCTTTAGTGAAATATCTTCAATGGCTACATCTGGTGTGGTTGTTGTTGAGCAAACCAGACTTGAGGGTGAATAAATTATGCAACCCATTGTCTGCTTTTTCAAGTTGGAATGTGTAGCCTCTGATTCAAAGCAATTACCCTTTTAAAAGTAAATTTGGGATTTCTTCCACTCCAAAGTCTTTCAAATGCTGCTCCAGCAACATTCGCCATGTACAAATCAACAAAGATACAATAGAGCAACCTGGAAGCTTAAATGATTTCTTCCTTTTATTCACTCCCAACTCTCAGTGGCACCATGGGGAAGACTTTGTAAGGAAGGTAATGGCCATGATTCTGTATCTTCCCCAAAAGTGAGCCTTTTGTGTAACTGAGAATGGTCAATGGTTCTTTCTTCTTAAAGCTATTATTTCTCATCTTTATAATGTTTGAGGTTTAGATTTAGCTGTCTTTTCCCCACTCTGGAAGGCCTCAACCTGCTGGGCTTATTTTTATTGTTGTTTTGTTTTTTCCCCATTTCCCTGGAGAGTAAAATGTACTCGTTGAGCCCATTTCTTTCTTGCAATAATAATAATTCTACTGAAGAACCATCAATAATTGTGACTCTCTGTCCATTCCTTCTAGAACTGCAGTTTAGTATAGATTTGGAAGTCACTATGAGTGATATTTTATCCAAATATTTTACTATTTTGTAGCAGATATTTCCATCTTTCTAATCCATTTCAGTTATTGGCAACCACAACATATTTTGGGTGCTGGCACCTATTAAGAGTGCTAATTAAAAATTAGAGGAACAATAGTTTGCACAAACACACAAACCACAAAATGCTTGTAGTAAGCAATAGATATCTGTCAGTCAACAGTGTTACTTCAGTATGGTGCTTTGGCTGTCAATGGTGTCCGCCTCAGGGCTCTTCCAGAGATGGAATCTCCAGGATGGTTCCTCACCGTCTATATGAGATTTCCAAGGTTACCAGGAGCACCATCTTGCCGAGGAAGCAGAGAGTGTTAAGAAATAGATGTAGAGGTCATTGAAGGATCAGGCTTATGAGATTATAGGTGTAACTTTGACATTCATTCTACTGGGCAGAATGCTTATCAAGTGACATGTAGGTAATGGCAAAATGGGTTGAACAACAGCAGTCAATATGAACCTAAAAAGATAAAGCAAGTGTTGATGTGGTATGAGTGATCATTTTTATAAACACTCCCTACTTGTATTGTCTTAGGAGTGGGGTGGTTCCATAATATGCCATCAGGACAAGAACAGGAGTTCTTGATTCATGATGGACAAACTCAAGAGTTTCATATATTGTAACACTATAAAAATTTACTGTGTAAGCATCTATGATTTTACATTAAATTCAGTACTTAATAAGTTACACAACACTCAGCACTTTGATATAGAATAGAGTTTAAGGTACATGACTTTGACCAATTATGTGTCACTTTGATTTTGGAAGCATCCTTAACACAGGCCAGGCTAGGTCGTGGTGTTTGATAGGTTCAATATATGAAATTCATTTCAATTATGATGTTTTCAACATAGAATAAGTTAATTGGGACACAGCCTCATCAGAAATAGAAAAAGCACATGTACTTGATAAATGTTCATTATTTTCTTCCCGTTGTTAATCTACACAGTCCTAGCATACCCAATATGCACCTAGTAAACCCAGAACAAATGACACCAGTATTCACAGCCTTCTGAACTGGAGACCTTTGAAATCTCACCCTGTTTTGGATTGAGCCATGCTGTATCTCTGTGGGTCTGTTTTTACTTAGAATTGGAAATATTACTCAGGAAACCTTCACTCTTTTCCCAAAGAACTCCATCTGGTCTATTGGAAGCTGTTTCAAAGTTGAAACATCAACCTTGACAGGTCCTTTGGCCACTAAAGTTATAACCTCCAGGGACATGGCTATGCTGGCAATTAATATGAAACAGCACTGCAGAGATTGGATGACAGTCATCTGTTGTTCTGGATTTTACAGCCTGTTTCAAAACACGTGACTTTAAGCATGGCTTCCACTGAAGCTTGATCCTGCTCCCCACACTGTCTCAAGATTTTAGTCACTTTGCAGACACTGAAAGAATTCAAATGATCCTGTTCTTGTCCATTCTGTCACTTATTTATAAAGTCTATTTTCTTTTTCCTCTATTCATTTTCAAATCTTAATTTATTAAGAATTTATTTATCAGGTCACCAGATGCATGGAGCACATTTGTACATAACTACACCATAACAAGACTTCTAAGATTCCTGTCTAAACACTCAGCCTTTTCCATCCAGCACCTCATATGTTAACATTTGCCTAAACACTTCAGCTCTTGGTCCTGACTCATTTGCTTTTAATGGCCCTCTTCCTCTGGAATGTAAGCTTCATGAGGTCCAGCGCTATTCATTGCTTGAAGAATTGCTCATTGGTTAAAGATTTACTCCCACTGGTTTTTAAAAAAAGAATTCCAATAGGCATCCTGTGAGCGATAACTGACCCTTTTAGTTCTTAAGGAATATACTTCTCTGTAGGGGAAATCTGATGGAAGTAATGTAATGATGAGACAAAGAAGCTCATATTATTCTAAAATATCTCGGTGTTAATCAGAAAGGTAAAAGTGGGAAAGAGAAATATTTCTGTATGGATTTTTCATTCCAAATAAACATTACTTTTACAGTGTTTCATTGAAATTTTAATCCAAATAATTTGCTTTTATGGATAAAAAAGCAGTGCTATAAATGGTGTAGTCATTTTTTTCAAAGCTGAAAAGCTGACAAGTGGGAGACATGCATTCATCAGGTCTGTCTAGCTTTTTTATCTATACTAATGATTTTCAAATATTTTATATCAACTCATAAATAACCATATTTTAATTATAATAAAACAGACAAGCAAATATACACGCACATCTGTGCATGTAAGCCACCTGTACATACAGACTGGATTATTTACTATGTGTAAAACTAGTATTCCACCCTACTCTGTCACATCCCATCCTATATTTTAATTTGGCTTTCTCCCATTGAACTGGCTTTACAACAAAACTAACAGGTTGAAGAACATACCATGAAAGTCTTTGCCTTTGGCATGTTATCTAGAGACCTATAGACCAAGAGAAGTTGAGTGAGGTCTTACTGGAAGACATATGTGTCCAGTGGGCTTTATGTGGTGGCTACAAACAGAAGAAAATTTTTACTGCCATTAAAGTGTTAGCTTTTTCAAGTTAGATGACTCTGTTGGTCTTCGTGTGGAGTTTCTATCTCCTTTGGGGCCACAATCCTTCCTCCTATTCTTTCATAAGAGTCTCCAAACTCCATTCACTGTTTGGCTGTGAGTGTCTGTGTCTGACTGAGTCAGCTGCTGGGTGGAGACTCTCAGAGGACAGCCATGCTAGCTAGGATCCTGTCTGTAAGCATAACAGAGTATCAATAGATTCAGGGATTGGTGTTTGCTCATGAATGGGTCTCAAGTTGGGCTGGATATTGATTGGCCATTACTTTTGTCTCTGTTCCACCCAACTGTGCCTACATTTCTTGTAGATAAGATAAATTTTGTTTGAAAATTTTATGGGTAGGTTGACCAATAGAGTCAACTAACCTCTACCCTTGGGGCTCTCAGAGTCTGAACCACCAACTAAAGCACATATACACCCTGGACCTAGGCCTCCTGCACATATGTAGCAGATGTGCAGCTTGGTTTTTATGTGGGTCCTGAACAACTAGAGTGGTGGCTATCCCAAAAGCTGTTGCTTGTACATGGGATATCTAGCTGGGCTGCCTCAGTGAGAGAGGATGTCCCTAACCTTGCAGAAACTTGAAGTGCTAGAGTGGATTGATATCCAGGGGGGCCACACCTGCTCAGAAGAGAAGGGGATGAGGGTTGAGGGATGAGGGGATGAGGGATGATGGCTGAGGGATGAGGGAAGGATTGTGGGAGGTGATGACTGGGAGGGGGGTAGTGAGTGGGATGTAAAGTGAATAAGTAAAAAAATTAAATTAAATTAAATTAAGTATGTTAGATTTTTAAGCAATTGTAGTCATATAATTTAGCCTTCTGTTAAATCATTCATTTGCTTGGTAGTGTATGGCGCTGTTGAAAGCAAATCGCTGTGTTTAAATATTCTGTGCTGTTCATTTGGACAGTCACTCAGTTGACGATTAGTCATTTTTCTGAGGAGTGTGAGTGGGATACACACTGGAAACAATGTTGAGTCACACAGAATGTTTGTCCCTGAGGACATGTTCGTTGTCTTAATCTATGCAGGCTGCTGTAACAGAATACTATAGACTACAGTGTATAAGTAGTAAATACTTACTTCTCATAATCTGGAGGATTCACAATTTATGATCAAGACCTTGGCTAATTTGGAGTCTGGTAAAGGACCTACTTTTTTATGGTGGTTCTTTTTCTGTCTGTACATGTTAGAAAGGATGTTTCAGTTTTCTGGGGTACCATTCAGATGGATACTAATCCTATTGATGAATGTTCTGCATACAGGACCTAATTCACACTTACAACCTCAAAATATATTTCCTGATATTGGCACCTTGGTGATTATGTTTCAATATATGATTTTGGGAACACAAAACTATTCGAGGCATAACATTTGTACTTCACTTGGAGTTCGTTGTGGACTGACTTACAACTCTCCCTTTGCCTGGGGCTATTTTATTCTACAAACATTCTCCAAGGAACAGATGTTCTTCCTTAATGGCTGTAGCAGGGTAACTTGGCCATGCTGCATTCGGTTCTCTCCATCTTAAAATTGGATTAGTAAGTTAAAATGAAGCTATGCCTGATGGCCTGGCAACACACTGATTGGCAGTGGCAGCCTGTCTTTGTACATCATTCCTTGCTAATGGCAAATTGGCATGGTGAGGTGGGCGTGATGGGGTGGGCACGGTTGAGTAGGTATGGTAAGGTAGATTTCTAGGTTTTAACAGTATCTCTTTTGGCTTTGATGAGTTTTTTTCCATGTGAAGGAAATGAACATGACCACATCCAGTTAGAACAGTTCTCTAGAGAATTTGATATGTGTGGCTCTGTGGGCAGTGCCATCACTTGGACAGTTTTCTGGGCCTAATGAGTTGATTATTGGTGGAGCAAAGAAGGGTGCTGAGATTATAAAAAAGTAAAGGTGAGTGACAAGAAGACTTCTAATCAGAAGGGTCCCCCATTTAAATAGATTTTAAATGACCAAAATATAATAATCTGGATATTACATTCTATTTCTTTATGGTAAGCCTCTGTAGTAATGGGCCTGCCATTGTGGATTTGGTAAAAGGACAAACTAAACTATATCAACACCAAATGTATTAGAGATGCCATCATCTGCCTGGGTCTGTAAGTTTAGCTCTCATGGGTCTAGAACTTTCTTGATTTTTAGAAAATATTTAATTTAAATGATATGATAGTGAGCTAGGAGGGATGGCTAAGTGATTAAGAGTGCATGTTGCTCTTGTAGATAACCAGAGTTCAGTTTCCAGCACCTATATCAAGTGGCTCACAACTTGAAATTCCAGTTTCAGGATATCTGATGCTCTCTTCTGGCCTCCACTGGCACCTGCACACAGGAGTAGAGACACATTTACACATAAATAGTAAAAAAATGTTAAATCTTGACACAGGGGGCTGAAGAGATGGCTCAGTGCTTAAGAACATTGGCTGCTTTTCCAGAGGACCCAGGTTCAATTTCTGGCACTCACATGGTAGCTCGTAACTGTCTGTAACTCAAGTTCCGGTAGACTCAATTCTTTCATACAGACATGCATACAAAACACCAATGTACATAAAAGTAAACACTAGTTTAAAAACTTGACAGAAAACAATTTATTGGTTTTACAATCAATCACTAAGATACATTGCTTCCTAGTTCACAGGTAATGATTCCCTTTTAAAATATTAAGACCTTCTGGATGATTCTATATTATATGTTTTAGACAACCCTGAGCCTAATATCTTACCATAAAGGGCAACTTCACAAAAAATATATTAATTGGGTAAATTAGCATCAAGAAATACACATTTATTTCATTAAAAACTTTTTATGTGTATGTCACTATTTTCTTATAAATTCCAAAGCATTTCCCCATTTTATTCTTATGAAATTATTTTAAATTATTTGAGTTTTATCAAAGAATCAAATCACATTATGATATCATAATAATAATTCTATGTGGCATAAAATAAATTGTTAAAAAAAGTATTTATTTAATGTACACAATGAGAAAAATGCTAATGTAGTAAAAGTCTAGCAAGTATTTTTTTGTGGGGGTATGTTTTCCAAGGAAACTAGGTCAGTTAAACTTGGGGGATACTTAGGTGAAATTTAAAGTTGATTGGGAGTTTCTCATGTATATCCGTCTGCTTTTGCTAGACTTTTGCTTGTAATAACTGCTTTAAATATCTCAGTGACTGACATCAGACGTGAGTTATACACTTACACATGTTCACACATACAGGACATGTACACACATCTATTTATTTAATTTCTAGGGTTAAATTCTAAGGTATAAGTTACAGTTAAGACCCAGAGTCTTGCTCCAGAGTGAAAAGAAGAGCAGACCCTCCTAACTGCTCCAAAAGCTGCCATTTTATAGTAACACATGAGATTGCTGTTCCATTTTGTGTTGGCCACAGCAAGTCAGATGACCAAAACTGATGTCAATGCACTGAATACTATAATCCTTTCCTGAAGAGAAGCAGCAAATATTTGGAACAACTAAACAATACACCCCATAGTGTTATTATGTGAGCTAGAATGCTGGAAGCTGGGGAAGAGGAAAAGGAATCAATTTTATTGATCATGCCCCTCAAAAGCAACCAGTAAGTTTAACAGAATAGATTTCATACACTGCGTTTTGAAGACAAGAAAACATAAAGCTAAAGACATTATTTTTCTTTTGAACTTTCAAGTCTCATAGCTAGTGATGAGAAAATTCCTGATTTGAACAGAAGGGTAGATCTTTATTCTTAACTTAAATGCAAATCTGATACATTCCTTAATGTGGACTTCGTGTGTGTGTGTGTGTGTGTGTGTGTGTGTGTGTGTGTGTGTGTGTATGTGTGCCTGTGTGCATAAGGGGGCTTATACATGTGTGGACAGGTGTGTATGTGGAGGTCAGAGATAGCTGCTGTTGGGCATCTCCCGTATTAACTCTCCACATTGCTTGTGTTTTATTTGGGGGGCCTTGGGATTTGGACTTAGGGCTCCATGAATACCAGAAAGGTTTTCTATCACTGATATGTATTTCCAGCCACCACCTGGGTTTTTGAGACACTCATTGATTCTCCAGCTCATGGATTCAGCTACATTATGTGATTAGCGAGCCCTGGGCACCCCTCACCCTGTGTCTGCTTTTGCAGCACTGGCTAACAGGTGCATGCTATCACAACCAGATTTTTTTTTTTTGTTTTTACATGAATGCTGGTGACCAAATTTGGATACTCACAGTGCAAGGCAAAGTTGATAAAACTGAGCCAACTTGCCAACCCATATTTTATGTTCTTAAGGTCTCTGATATTGAAAACTCAAGGGACTTATTGCTGTTCATGAATATAATCTTTAGTTTTAACATTAAGATTTTCATTCAGGAGGGTGTGGTGTGTGTGTGTGTGTGTGTGTGTGTATGTGTTTGTGTGTGTGTAGCTTTGGTTCTTTCCATCTTTGTCAGGGATTTCCAAATGCTACTGTAGATCCTGCTCTAAGTGCTGAGTTTCAAATCAGGAATTAGTTCTGTTTCTGTTGACTTAAACCTGAACAGAGGAGAGACTTTATCCACCTTCCTGCATTATTAAGATTTCAGATATAGTTTTGATAAAAGCTTGCAAGTATAAAATTTGCTATCAAGCCTAATGTAGCATGGAGGATTTTGTCTGAGCTAGCAAAGGATCACATTTTCATCTCCTGTGAGGCAGGGACTGTGCTTATTAACTATTCTCCACATTCTTGCTCTACTGACAGAGAGAGAGAGAGAGAGAGAGAGAGAGAGAGAGAGAGAGAGAGAGA
>NW_021604598.1:9720419-9741753 GCF_004785775.1 Grammomys surdaster | reverse complement strand
AGAGAGAGAGAGAGAGAGAGAGAGAGAGAGAGAGAGAGAGAGAGAGAGTTATATCAATTTGAATCTTAATCAAGTGCCTTTGTTATGAACTCAGCTACCTGATAGACTTCCCTGTAACTGGATGTACAAACTCTATAATCTGGTTAAAAACATTGACTTGGGGTAACAGAGAGGCAATACTACACACTAAGTGGCTGGATGACTCACGTGGCTTGGTTGATGCTTACTGTACATTTAGCAATGGAGTGTGCACTATAAAGAAAATACAGCACCCTTCCAGCTCCCAAGGATCTCATGCTGAGGAGATATGTTAGCCAATATTGAACAGAATCTCTTTCAGCACGGTTGGTAAGAGGCTTCCCCCATGACCTTCTTTCTTCCCTTTGTATTGGGAAAATATAAAAGAAACATAACAACCATCCACCCGCTCACTATAGAGTTGACAAGAGCAGTCCTGTAACAAGTGAGTTTTCTTGGCAAGTCAGAAGCAGAATCATTATAAGCTATAGACAGTCATTTTTCTTTCATTTCCTCTGACAGCTTCTGATTAATAAGTAATTAATAGATGATTGGATAATTGGTCTATTAGTTCAGGCTTTCCTATCACAAAAAATAATGAGCTCATCCTATATGTTTACCACTATGTCAGATGACAGAGAATCAAGGATATTAAAAACAGAGCTCTTTCCCTTCGCCTTGAGATTAAGTTGGGGATACAGCAGGCAACCAATGATTGTAGTGATATATGACAAAAGCCATACTAGATCTCAACAAAAGCTTCTTTAAGTTATAGGGGAGAATACATTTCTCCACTAAAGGCTTGGGGAGGGGTTCAAAAAAACTAGAACTTGAAACAAATCTTCAGTGATGAGGAAGGTAATTGCTCACCCACACAAAGAGGCAGCTGAACCTGGCAAAGTATATAAAGCGAGAGATAGGTAAGAAACAACAAGGACTAGGGGCAATGCACACTCTAAGCCACGATGTACAGTGGAAGTGTGGGGCACATGGTAGGAATATAAAAGCTGGAGTCAGCAGTGGAAAAGTAAGAGTGGAGGCGTTCGCTGGGTATGTATCTCCTGTTTATTAATCCACTTAATTTTCTATGCCTGAGTGGAAACCATTCAACATTGCTCAAGCAAGAAAAGAACTCCCTTAAAAACATGTTATGATTTCCTGGACTGTAAATGCAGGGATAGAGCTTGGCTTCAGGAATAGTCCGAGGCTTCCAATATAGCACTGTGATAGAGTGTCCGCCCATCATGCGTGCAGCCCTGGACTCAGTCCCAGAACTGCAAAAACAAACAAGTAAAAAGACTGGTACCAAGGACAAGGATAGCACCAGCGAGTCAGTTCTGCTGTTCCTTTCGTGGTTTCTGTTCTTCTCATTATGCAGAACTGCTTAGTCTATCTCTTTAATCCACACAGTAGTATACAGCAGACTAGAGCTGCACAGCCATCTGGAAAGACTGAATTCTTCCTGTTCCCCCCTACAAATTCTCTATGAAAGGAGATATATTTGTATAGCTTGGGTCTAGGTGCCTACACATGTACCATGTGAACAGTGGCCAGCAAGGAGGTTTGCTACTTGAGTACTGTTTCTGTGGCTAGGAGGCTGAGGAGGGGGTGTTTGTACTAGGTATTGCCAGAGAAGACATGAGCTGTTTGCTATTATGAACGTGGCTCCACTGCCAGCTACACAGAAGGTGTGTCATAAGAACTTCTAGAAGTTTGGAAACAAACCCAGCGTATTTCTGGAGTTAGCCCACCAAGTATTCTCTTGAGTAGATTTAGGGTATGGTCCAGGAAGCTGATTTTTAAAGTGCAATAGGTGATCCTCATGCCTGCAAGTGTGGGCAAGCATGGTACGGAGTAAAACTTCTGACTTGAAGAAGGGATCCCTCATGTGTGAGAAGAAAATGGCACAGGTTAGATGTGTGGGATGCTATGCCCAGTGGTATATAGTTTGGAAATGAAAGCCATGGAGTGGAATGACTTCCAGGAGTCTATACTGTCCCTTCAGGAGGGATCAAGACTACATGTTGAGGCCTGAGCAAATACAAATAAAGAGCAGAAGTAATTAGAAGGTAGAACTCACAGTTTGTTGTCTGTTGCAGTAGGGGACAAGCAATACACCTGGAACAGCTTCAGTACCTTCGGCTTGGATAATGAGGTAATTAGCCAGTAGAGGAGAAGAGGGCTTTGTGGTAGGAGATGATGAGCTGAATGTTGACATCTTGTTTTTGAAATGCCTACTGGGCCTCCAGTTTTGCAAATCCCAGAAGTTGTGTATATGGAAGTGCTGTGCTAATGCTAACATGTCTGTAATCGTTGTTTGCAAAATATATATAGAAAGATGAGTCTCTCTCTCTCTCTCTCTCTCTCTCTCTCTCTCTCTCTCTCTCTTTCTGTGTGTGTGTGTGTGTGTGTATAAACTTCCTGTGTGGATACAATTACGACAAAAGAAAAAAACCTATGAATTTTGAAGAAATAAAAATGGAAAGGGAATAGAAATGTTAAAAGTGCAAGTGATAAAGAAAACCATAATCAACAATATTAACAGAAGAAAGCTAGTGTCCCCAGTGGTTAGGAAGAGTGAAGGAGACAGTGATAGCAAGTAGTTTGAAATGTCAGTGTCAACCTCATCTACTGGACTTGGCTAGTTAGAAATCAGTGGAGACCTCAAGGAGAAGAGTTTTATTCTTAATTAACATTCATGGTTCTGATGTAAATTGATGTCCAGAGATCCCCATGTAGAGAACCATTGATGGGAATATGCTTTAGTGAAGTCTCTACAGAAAGTCTCCAATAAACTAAAAGCAGAATATCACTTCTGGGGACTTATTTCTAAAGCTTTGACCTCAGAATGTTGTGCTTGTGTACTGTATTATAGTAACATCACTCTTTATAGCCAGGTCATGGATTCATCCTACTTGTTCATCAAAGGAAGAATAAATAAAGAGAATTTGGATACTCTACAGCCTTACAGGAGCAAGATGTTCTGTCATTTGCCAGAGTGTAGATAGAGTTAAAGAATATTTTGGCAAATGAAAACAGGAAAACAATTAATACATAATACCATTTATGTATGGAAACACAATAAATGGACTTATCGAGGCAGAGAGTAGAATGTGGATAAGCAGAGATCAAAGAGATCTGAGGAGATGGTAGGAAACAGTGACCGAGATGAGGGGTAGCTTGGTGGGTAAAGCACTTGCCTTGCAAGTCTAAAGACCAAAATTTGATCCCCTAAGACTCAAATTAATAAAAGCCAGGCGATATGACACATGCATGTCACCCAGTACAGGGGAACAACTAGATCCCTGGGGCCCACTGGCCACGCAGCCTAGCTGACTCAGAGAGTTCCAGGACAGTTAAAGACTTTGCTTCAAAAATAAAGCAAAAATGATGGATAGACTTGAAGAACAACTTCCAAGACAATAAGTGGATTTATAGAAGCAGGGAATGGAATGTGGATATCAGATATGAGGAGGTTTAAGGTCTTACATACACACAAACACACACACACACACACACACACACACCTCTACCTCTGCATGTGCATTTAAAACACACCCACATGTACATGCATACACATAGATAATAATAATTTTAAAATTAAAAAATAAATGAAAGTGGACAGAGGCTCAATTAGAACCAGCAGATCTGATGGTTTCCAGTAGGTTGACATCATAGGTGAGTGGAGTAGACAGTTGAAGACCATGCATTTCAATGCTACTGAGGGGGGGTCAATTTGAGTGTTCTTATCACTGATGATGTTGGATGTCTGAAGTGATGGATGGCTGAGTGGTGGGATGACTTGATGTGGACATTTCACGTTGTTTGAAAATTATATCCCTTTATACCCCATACTCTAATTTGTCAATGTATACTTTTAAGAATGGGCACATCGACTTCCTACAGGTGACTGTTACTGTGGAGATTGCAGGTGTCTGGTTGTACCTAAATTTTGGATTACTGGTTTATGTCTGCTGCTACTGTCACTTCTTCTGTTTGAAATTTCAGTCCTTCTCTGTGGGCACTGATGAACCCCTGTCTGTCTACTAAGATGCTGCTCAAATCCTGCCTTACACAACTTATCTCTTTTAATCCTTAGAGCAACCATATGAGGCAAATATTTTATCTCCACTTTACAGATGAGGAAAAGAGGCTCACGAAGATTAAGGACTGGCTCAGTGTACATAATGGTGTCTTGGGATTTACAGCTGGGCCTCGTCATCTTCATACCTGCATTGCCACCCCTCAAGGCTCCTGCTAGCATTCATGATGGAGGAGGAATAATCACTGGCTTGGTGTCACTCCTGTGGCCCCCGGGGTCAACATGGCTCTCTGAGTATGTGTTAGACTCTGTGTGGATTCCAGTGCCTGAGTGATGACACTGCCTCTTCCTTACCCTGTCATATATAGCCTGGCCAGATGGAGGATGCTACCCCTGTAAGAAGAAGATGCATGGTAACTAATCCAAATGGGTCACATGCTTTCTTATCTTTTCCCTCAACCAGAATGACCCCCCCAGCCCCAATAGGCAATCATGCTTTAGGGACATGGACTCCTTTCCTCATAGCCTTCACTGAGTCTCTGTGTTCTGCTGTAGAGTATCTGCCTCCTGGCTCTACTGTGGAATTTCACATGCTTCCATTATGTTGTATTCACCTTCTCTGAGACAAGAAGTGAGCTTCCTATCTCCTCTCCTGCCTTGTAGGTTCTGTGGGGGTGGAACCTGAGAATAGTCTTGCTGTAGAGAATCTATTCTCTGTGTTCCAACAGCCACTTGCCCTTCCCTGGGCAGAAGCTCATGCCTCTGTGTGCTCCCATCGTTAAAGTCATACCATCTTGTTCTACGTTCTCTGCTTGTGTCTACCAAAGGAGATTGGTGGGTTCTGGGGGTGGGGGGAAGGGAGGTCTGCGAAGCACATTGTGCCTATTTAGCAAGCATGGATAATAGGAGCATTCTGAGGTCCAGGATCACCCTGTAAGTTTCAATGACACAAAGGAAGTCTGTGATAAGAATTTCTGCCTAAGTATTATAGGCAGGGTGTGTTGTCTCCTCTTTTCAAGCACAGGGAAGGCTCTAGTCTTGTGATGCCATTACCCCATGGAGCTACTTTCTGTGAACTGTGGAGAACACTTACAGTCCTCTGAGCAGTGATTCTAGGCTAACAACCTCCCTCGGTGCTGTCTTCCTTCCTGGAAGGCAGGTATTATAATAATTGGGAAATGCCCTTGAAATGGTACCTTAGAGCTGGTGATTCCCCTGTACCTCAGTTTCCTTCTTTCCAGTGTCAGTACCTCTCTCCTGGCTATACTCTCTTCTGTTACTTCTGTGTGGGGAGTGGCAGGAAAATTTGGGGGCCTGGGCATTGACAGGCTGAAGAACCATGCTCAGCTCACCCCCTGCCTTTCCTGATCCTCTTCCCACTTCTTAGTCCTTCTGCCCCACACCCTGCCTTCACTCCAGGCAACCCCCTGGCCCTGGCAGTGTTCCCCCATCTTTCCTGGAGGCCTTGTAAATGTACAGACCATTTAGACTTTAAGACAGTGGGGCCACTTTTCATCTCAGGCCAGGCTGCTGCCTGGTTTTACGGGGTCATAAAAGTCCTGACAGGAGTCATAAAAGCCTCCAATTGCACTGCAGAAACCCTTGGAGTATATTTTAAGGGCCCCTGAGTTTTCATTTTGCTGCTTTTATGGGGACTCGTAAAAGCTGCGTGCAGCAAGCCCACTGATTGGCTGCTCAGCACGGAGGTAGTTAAAATTACAGCTTTAGACAAATTGTTCCAGTCCCCATAAATCAGAGTCCGGCATGTGGCAGGGGAAGGCTTCCAGTTCTGCGGCATCCCCATGGTCTCTGAGTCCCACCACCCAGGCAAGGCTATGCTTGAGCCACACCTGACAAAGCTGCCCATCATCTTTTCCTGAAACCTTCTTTGTGGTCTGAATGCTGTTTAATCAACCAGTTGGATTTTACCAAACAGCTGGTTAGCTTTTTATTACTATAAACCTGAAGGTTTTTTTTAAGAATTATTTACTTTTATTTATTTATTTTTTTAAAACCTGGTCATAGTAGAGTTAGCCACAGACTCCATCAACCTTACTTCAATGAGGTGCTAGGTACAACCCCTATTTTCATTTAGGAGGTCCCCACAGCTCATCTTTTAAGCCCCCTTTCTCTTTCTTCCCATTCTTCCTGTGTTTCTCTGGGTATGTTCAGTGTGCTCCTATGAAGGGCTAGTATGGAATCACAGTGATAAGTGGGTTTGTCAGTCTCTACCTTCTTCCTATTTGTCACCTTTATACGTGGCTGTGCTCTAAACTAGCATGGGCATTACAGGAGATTGTCTTAACTTTTCTTGAGCTTATGGCTCTAGGTCCTACCAACAGTTGTGAGAATTCTCTCGACGACTGCAGGAACAGTCAACTATTTTTTTTCTCTTCCTTCCAGACTCAGGCTCAGGCAGTTCCCACTGAGGACCTCAGGAGCAACCTGTGGCTCAGTCAGATTCACTAACTCTCATCTGGAAGTTCTGAGGAAGATACCCCTTTCCTTCACTTTGGCCTGTCTTCTCATTCAGGGAAGAAAGCTTTCAAAAGAAGCTCTGATGGTGATAGGAGCAAGGAGGAGTCCCTGCTGGTACTCCCTTGAGAGAAATGTGTGGCTCCTATTTGTGTGTCTGCCTCTGTTCCCATGGTAACCACCTCTCTCCCCTACTATTTCTAAAGAGCACGTGCTTGTGGGAGTATCATTTTAAAAAAGAATGATGCTTTCTCCTCCTCTTCTGGATACTAGCCAAGTCAATACTTCCAGAAGCACTGGGTATCTTATTTCTTGGGAAATGACCTACAGAGTGCAGATAGAAGTAAGGAGTCAGTTGAAGTAAGGAGAAAGGTTGTGGTAGAGAGAGAACACATGGCCTGTAAAAAAAAAAAAAAAAACCACCACCACCAACAACAAAAAAACCCTGCAGTGTTGGCCTGAGAAATGCGGACAAGATGCATGTGGCAAAAATTCCATCACCATTAGTTCCCTGTCAAAGTCATGGCTAGTAGAGCAGCCTTTCTAGGGCAAGAAAGAGAAGGGATGCAGGCTTTGTGTGAGAATCTCCTGCATAAGTCAAAGGAGAAAGTGAGTTCTCCTGAGTTGTGCTTCTGTGTCGAATGGCCTTATTCATTTCCTAAATATATGAACCAATTGCAGAGGTTACAGGCTTCTTGAGAGAAAAAACATATCTTATTTCTGTCTTGTTCTAGTTTTATATAATTATTATATCAACTGTGGCTGATCAAAGCATTCATTAAAGAGAAACTATCTCTCCCATGCTTTTGTTGCAGCTTGGAGAGATTTGACAGGCTTTCTATGTCTCTGGCTATATTTCCCTTTCCTTTTTCATGCTTGATTTCTCTTCTTCCTCTCCTCCTCCACATTCTGCATGCTGGTGATTTCTAACACGTAGCTTTTTCTTTCCACCCGGCCTGATCAAATCTCTTTTAAAAGCATCAAGGAAAGCAAGATCCCAGGCAGCTTGGGAAGTTCAGCTGAGTCCAGTGGGTGAGGCTGAGACCCACTCAGCCTCAGAGCTATCATCATGCCAACCTGGGGCGACAGTGGGGATTGAGGTGGAGCTGACCCTCCATTGGGCTTGTCCTGGGGATTGTCCCACCTACTTTCACTACAGTTTTCCTTGAAAATTCTAGGGTTTTGGCTGGGCAATAGCTTTGTCTCAAAAGTCAGGTACATATCTGATAGCCCTTTGTTAGTTCTGGAGGGAGAGAATTCTTATGCCAGGAAGGATGTCGGATCTCTAGCTCCTAGCTCTTACAGACTCTGCCACCTTCATATCTGGTGTTATTCCTTCTTTATTTATTTCTAGACTATACTTCCTGTGGTGGTTCCTTCAGTTTATTTACCATAAACCATTTTCCCCCAGTGGATTTCAGTACTGCAAATGAATTGCAGAGGATATGACTTAAATATGGAAAATGTTCGGGCTAAATGTGTACATGTGCATTTTTCATATTAACATGCCTCCGTATCCTATTGTGTGGCATAATTTTATCACATTCTCCACTGGGCTAATGATAGGCTTCTTCGCACATTTATAAAAGTCTGCTTTAGTCTTTCCTCTCTATTTCATTATTCATTTGTTTATTCTCTCATTCAATGCACCGAGTTTAGACTCTGCTGCTGAGTGCCACACTGGTGCCTGGGGACATGGAGATAAATAAGAAACAGTTGCTGTCCTCTTGGAATTCATAAACAAATAGGGCAGAAAAAATATAATCAATTGCTTACTAAACATTGTGGACGAAAAGGCAACATAATATTAGGAGGTATGGGTAAGGAATGACTTTCTGTAACTGTTTTTTTTTTTTTAATCTTATCTGGATTTTTCTAAAGAATGAGCAAAGAACAATTCATGCAGAGCAAGCAACCCAGGAAAGCAGCAGAAACAAAGGGCAGGGTGAGAGCTCTGTGGCACTCTGCTCTCTGCTGAGGAAGCATAGGCAGTGGGAGCGCCCTAAGCAGACATGAGGCTGAAGAGGAATTCATGGGTCAGATTGGTAGACAGGGCTATTGCAATAAATGAAAATCGAGTTTCAATTCCTAAACATAAACTGCAGGATCACATAAGCTTCTGTCGGAGTGCGGCGCATCCTGTGTCTTCAGCTTAGTCTGTGTGAGTACAGGGTCTCCCGTGCACAAAGCAGCACACTGTGTGTGGATTCAATGCTGACAGAATACAAACATGCATTTCATGTCAACTCTCTCAGGCTTCGAACCTTGGTTACAGAGATAGGCAATACATACCAAAAAAGCAGGTTTCTATCAATACACATAAACATAACACAAACATACATAGAACACACCCACAATTGGTCAGTACTGTGAAGTTCAGTGGTGAAACCATATGTGTGCAGTGGGCAAATGGTATTAAGGACCATTGATAGCATTTATGGTCCAGTAGTCTGCTTCCACCTATGGAGGCAGAGGAGAAATTACATAACCATGGAGGAGCAAAGAAGGCTGAAACCAGGGTGTGAATTTTCAGTTTGACCTGGAAGAATGGATGAGATACAGAAGGGTGGGGTCTAGATAAGCAGGAAAATCAGAATCAAAGTTCAGCCCCATGAAACCCCAAAATACAGTACAAAAAGAGAGTAAATGAGACCTGCAGGATCTGTTGAGAGCTGACTGATGACGCCCATTACAGTTAGGACCTTGTCAGCAAATAGTGGAGAGTCTTCAGAGGTCAAGGGCGTTATCTGTGTCTACTGAAGATCTGGGGTAGGGAAGACATAAGACATTGGTCACACTCCCCTTATGGATTTTTGTGTCTCCTTTGTTGTATAAAAGCTATCAAATTTAATGATTTCTTAGTTATTGGAAATATTACTCCTATTCAGATAGGGTCTTACTTTGTAGCCCTGGCTGGCTGCTTAGAACTCTCTATGTAGATCAGGCTGGCCTTGAACTTATGGGGATCTACCTGCTCTCTGCCTCCTGAGAGTTGAGATTACAGGTTTGTTTCACCATGCCTGGGTTTCATCTTTTTTAGTAGGAATTTGGGAGCATGAGGTACCTGTAAGTGATCTACAAAAGAAAAAGATGTCAGAAGGGACGTGATGTGAGTGGAGAGAAGGAGCTTTGAGCAGCAATGATCCAGGACTACTCCTCAGCATCAAGTCCTTCTAAGAATACAATTCATACTCTGCAGTTAGGTATTGAAAAATATGAAACTGTACTTGATCTATAAAGAGAAGAGTTAAGGCCTTTGTTTGCAACATCTCCTACTGTTAGTATCCACAGGTTTCTGTTTCGTTTCTTTTTCTCTTATTATCCATGCTTCCGAGTCATCTCTCCCAAGGAAACTCAGGCAACACGTAAATCTTATGGCACCAGATTGCTTGGGTTAGGATTCAAGTTTTGTTCCCTTCTTGCTCTGTGATCTTGGATGAGTGATTTAATTCTGTGCTTCAGTGAACTCATCTTGGAGTTCATGTTGACGTTGGGGTGAATTCTAGATAGGATTCGTGCCGGCACACAGTAAGGCTTCAGCAACGTTAACCGCATCATTAACTCATCAGCAGAAGAAGCTGCCACTTCCATTTAGAGAGAAGCTTGATCTTAGAGGAGTACTCTTGGCTGATTTCAAAGCTCCTGAGCAACGATGACTCTCAGGCCTGGAAGATGGCCTTAGGAAGATACCAGGAGAGAGCAGAGTAGAAGTCAAGATATGCGACATTACCAAATAACCGAAAACCCTGCATAGCTCTGTATGGACCTGACCCTTTAAAGTCAGCAACACCAACATTCATTTCTTGTATTGCTCTAATCTTACTCTAAGACTGATTGACTCTCTGCTCAAGATTTCTACTTTGTGGGCATGAGGCTCTTTGGAAGTCCTGATCAGATGCAGATTTCTTGGCTCTAACCCCTAGGGATTTGATTCAGGGTTTCACTTCTCTTCTTTCTCTCAATTAGTATCTGTTGTCACAGGATAGTAAAGGTCTTATAATTGGGATTTTGCACACACAGAGAAACAAAGACACGAACATATATACACAGAGAATTGAGGGGAAAGGGAGATACACAAGTAGGACCAACCGTGTGTTCCTAGATACAGCTGATGCTTCAAGCCTCAGGACCACACATTGAAGATGTGGTTTTATGTTACACTTGTCACTTAAGCTCAAAAGGCTTTCTCCAGTCAGTCTGTCTCTGGAGCAGACCATGCCCATACCTTTGGTTGAGTCTCCTCACAGGACCTGCAACCTACCTTAATTGCTTCCTTGGAGTCAGCACAGAGAAATCTCTGAGCTAAGGTTTATTTTTCCTGGCCTTACCACTTATAGAGCTATTCACAGAGATGCTTCTTGTTTGGAATTTATTTCTCACCCAGCTAGTTTCTTTAATGGCCCAAGCTCCTCATGTAACCTTCTTCTGAAGTCTTTTTTTTTTCCTTTGCCCCTACATGGCCCAAAGCTTGCTGTAGCATCATTCTGTAGGTCTCATAGTCTCCTTAATCAAATATTAGCATAATGTATTAGCATATCTATAGCACAATTATATTTTGATTACCCTAGTCCCAGTTAGGCCAAAGGATGCCTTCCATCTAGATATAAATAATTTAGAGTGTTTATACCAAGGAGAATCAGGGGAGGGAAAGAAAGAAAGCAAAAAGTGGTGTGTGTGTGTGTGTGTGTGTGCGTGTGTGTATGTGTATTAAATGGGACAGGGAGTGGTTAATTGGGTGATAGTGGTAACTGCACAAGACTAAGACTACACTTGTGTTATTACTTTATATCACAATTTCTCTGATCTATTCTTAATAAAAGTTCTAAGTGTATATCTAGAGTTCAGGTAGTATCCTCAAATCTATTCTTCTATTTTTATTTAAACTTGTATTTCCTTTATTAAGTAAAAATTTGAGCTGGTTTTCAGATTGGATTTCTTTCTTGCATTCAGAGCCTGTGTGACTCCAGTTCCCATCTTTTCTCTTTGGAGGGCCTCCCTCCCTTATCTAGTTAATTCCCTCAGCTGATCACTGATATATCTGTGTTCCACTTCCCTGGTTTCTCTTGATTAGTATCCTCCACCATAGGGTAACAGACGTCTTCTAATTTGGGAGAGGGAGGTACACAATTGCATTGTATCAGCAGAAACATCAGCTGGTATATCTGTGGTGGGATCACAATCATTCCACGTCTGTGGACTTCATGCTACCTTGAGGATTGATTCGGCTTTCACGTGGCTATGGATGGTAAGATTAAAAGCACTGCTCTCCTTGGCAACTTTTAAGTAATGACATTATGGCTTGTCCTTTGCTGAGCAGCATGGCAAGGTGTTTAAGGCCTGAAACACAGACAGTTTTAATAGTCACATTTACAGTGGATGATAGATGTGTAAGCCCACTCAGAAATCCCCGCTGCTTCACCTTTCTATTCAGAATGACAATGAGATGGTCGAGACAAAGAGGCTTAAATGTGCTTTTGGATGTGCAGTGAAAATGTGTTGCTTATGGGATTAGTATAGGGACATTATCTGAGCTGCAAATAACACCATGCAATAGTTTGGGCATGACTGGTCAATAGATTAGGGCTAGAAAGGGAATTTGTTGTTGTTTGTTTCCAGGCCCCAAGCCTGTAGAGTCTGATTCTGCATATCTGCAGGTGGAGTTCCATTAGTTAACACTCACATCTTGCCACATCTTGGTAATACAGATTTAGAGAGTGTTGAAGACCCAAGAGCAAATAGTCTCCTGGACAACTAGTGTCATAAAACCTTAAGCAGGCATGTCCCAGTTTCCTTCTTCTATTGTCACTGTCTGCTAACCCAAATCTTTCCTAGGTGCTATCAGTGCCTAATGTGGAGTCAGGCAAGATAAGAGCAACCTCGTTAATTTGTGGAGAAGTTGTGGGTGGATGAATGACCTTTGGAAGGAAGGGATATGTGGAAATTATATTGTGGATTTGTCAAGCATATTAAATAGGGTGATGATGCATAGCCCTCCTCACACTGAGTGGGGAGGGATTTCAAGAAGTTTCTTCTTTGTGCTTTCATATTCTCATGTTCTCTGTGGTGTTGGTATCATTTTCATTTCCCCTACCTTCCCCTTTCCCTATAAAAGAGGGCAGGGATAGCCAGCTCTCATCCCTCCTATTTCCTAATTTCACTTGCATGTGCAGGCAACAAATTCCTTAGTATATACAATTAGCACACCTAGATTCACAAGCTACCTTTCTACATCCAATATTTCTTATATCCCAAAGGAGAAGGGTGCTTATTCCTTAGAGCATTACAAAACAACATTAAAACATATCTTGAAGAAAGGAAAGAACAGAAGATTTTGTTTGTTTGTTTGTTTTTCGAGACAGGGTTTCTCTGTGTAGTCCTGGCTGTCCTGGAACTCACTCTGTAGACCAGGCTGCCCTTGAACTCAGAAATCCTCCTGTCTCTGCCTCCCAAGTGCTGGGATTAAAGGCGTGCGCCACCACCGCCCGGCTGAACAGAAGATTTTAACCTGTGTATTTTAATCTATTTTGCTTGCTTGTGTTCTCTCCTGTAAACACTGCTGGAGATAGGTGTGATGTGTGCCCATTATTGTAATAACAGGAATAATCAATCCCTTTTTTCTTTACTTCATTTGATTAGGCATTCCTTTCTCCCGGGCCCTCATTCACTTGGCTAATGCATCTTGACACCTTTTTAAATAAGGATGCTTAGTGTTAGGATGTGTAGGAGTTGACAAGATCGGCCTTACAATCTTTCCACAGCTTGAAAATAACTATTTCACCCAAGGAGACCTGACACCTGCTTCTCTCAACCCAAAATGGTGAGAAAACTTGAGGATAGAGAACTGGTCATTGACTTAACACAGACAGCTTGCTTTGTTTGTTTCTTTTCCATGGTTCTATGTGGGAAAATCTAGGGGGAGAAGTTGAGGAAGCAGAAAAATGTTTCAATCTACCTAAAATAGGAAACAATTCTACACTGAAAGAAGCCAAGGTAATGTGAGAAGGCATCTTTCCTTTGAAATAGATGAAAGGTGCTTTTGCAAGTCCATCGCAAGACAAAGGCATCTCTTTGAGAGCGGAAACTTTAACGAGGTACATTGTGTCCAGTTCTCATCCTTGGAGATGGCCCTGGGGGCAGCATCCCATAAGGGTGTTTGGCCAGCATCAGTTACGAATTGAGGAAAACCCTGCAGTCCTTTTTCAAAAGGGAATGGGTAGCATTGGCTGGCATAATCAGGGGTGTGTCTAATAACCTCCAAAGAACCAGTACAGGTCAGGCCACCCAGAAGTCCCATGGTGAGTGATTCCCCAGAGTTCTGGGGTCTAAAACTCTCTGTTCTTTGCTTATGGATAGCCTCAGCACCAATGTGTGCCTGTAGCAACACTGCTGCAGCTTCCTGACTATTTGGGGGTCTTTGTATCTGTAGGAGTTGCTGAGGGTGAATTGTACTTTTTTTCCACCCTGGGTGAAGGGTGATGTGCCATAAGACGAGAGCTAGTCAGTGACAGGCAAGTAAAGTTGACATGTGTGTCTTGGTGGGCTGGGTTAAGCTTTTGTATTTCTATAAGAGCCTTTTCACAGTTCTGTCTTCCCTGTGACAGAATAATTTCAGAAGACTGTATTGACTTAACCAGGAGTACTTCCAGTGGCTTCTTGCTACAGCCTGTGGCAATACTTGTCTGTTTCAGCATAGCTTAACCTCCTCTGACTAGCCTGGGTCTAAGACTAAAACAATGGGCAGCAGTTGAAGCCTAGCTCCTAATTATGCTTCCCCACTCCTCAATCCCTGACCTGACTGAAGATGAACCTGAAGAAGAGTCTGGGGAAAGAGCAGTTAAGACAAGATGGCCATTCATCTCAGAACCACTTGGAAACCCAGATACTACTGGCAACCCACACCAGCATAGGATCACTAGGAGAAACAGAGTACAGAACACACTTTGCTGTAGGGCCAGGTTATATCTGAGGCCTATAGCAAGAGGCTCACAGTGTAGGTTTGTAGGCTGACATTTCTGGGCTCCTTTTTTTACCCCCTGCTTTGCTTTATTCGTGCAAAAGATGCATCCTCAGGGGAAGAATCAAGTCAAATTATAGCAGCTGAGATGCTTGCTATTTAAGGATGTCTATGGTGAAGTTCTTGGGGAAGGGGTAATCATCTACCTGATTTGCATTGATTTTGTAAAATTTGTAGGTGTATTTTTTTTTGTGTGTAACAGATCTTTATGAATCCAAGGCAAATAATAATGCATGGCATCAAATACAGAGTCAAGTGTGTAACAGATCTTTACGAATCCAGGGCAAATCATAATACATGGGCATCAAATACTGAGTCCGACAGAGCTAAATTTTCATCCTAGGTGAGCTAAACCATATAGCTTGATGTTGTAATGGCACTGAGTGAGGGAATCAATGGAATATAAATTTTTTTTCCTAAAACGTGCTGCAGTTGGGAGCTGGAGAAATGGCTCAATCTGTAAAGTGCTTGCCTTACAAGCATAAAGTCCTGGATGTGATCCTACAAGAACCCATGTTAGAAATGCCAGGTATGGTGGGATGTATGAATAATCCCCTCTCCTTGCTGGGAATTCAGAGACATGTAGATCCCTGGGCTCAGACCAGCCAGCCTAGCATACTTTGCAAGCTCCAATGAGAAACCCTATCCTCAGAACAAGAAGTTGGTAGTAACTGAGGAGTGACACCCAGGGCTGTAGTCTGTCCTCCACCCCCATGTTCACCCTTGCGCACCTGCATACACCAGTGCACCCAAACACATACATAAATACATACATACATACACACACACACACACAAACATACATACCTAGACACACAAACTCCAAAAAATGTTCTCTAAAGATTTATTTATGTTTATTTTATGAGTGTTTTGTCTGTTTATGTATCTTTTGTATCATGTGTGTACATTGTCTGCAGAGGCCTGAAGAAAGCACTGGGTTTCATGGAACTGGAGTCATTGTTAGCCACTGGTGTGTGTGTGTGTGTGTGTGTGTGTGTGTGTGTGTATGTGTGTGTGTGTGTGTGTTGGGAAATGAACATGAGTCCTCTGGAAGAGCAATCAGCGCTTTTAACCTTTAAGTCATTTTCCTACCCCCCCCTCAATGTTTCTAAAATTTACAACTTGAACATGGAGCTACAAAGCAGATTATGGGGATAACCTGGGCAGGACTCATTTTATAGAAGGCACAGAATATGGAGAGAAGAAAAGCATGCATTGAATTTGCTGTGTTTACATTTTAGTGTAGGCATGCTAATGCAAAGAAGAACTCAAGAAGAGTACAAGCACGTTCCTCCTGAAGTCTCCATGAAGCAAGGCAAGAGAGTACATCTGATGTACACATCAAGTAAAAGGACTAGAAACCCAAATTTTCTTAGTTTTCCTTTGCCTCTAACAGGCAGTTTCACAACAGTGTAGAGTCCATAGGCTAAGACAGGGGAGAGTTTCAGTCTTGCCCCTTTACTAAGTATACCAGTTTGGACAGGTAGTGTACTTAGTAAACTTTACTATGGGAATTTTAATATGTTAGAGCCTTTGTTTTTCCAACAATATGCTAAAGATCACAATCCCTCCTTGCAGGGCCAATCTGAGAACCAAAATGTCAACGACCTAATATCACCGGTGACCTCAGGTAGGGCTCAGAAAATTAAAGCTATCAATATTGTTGACTTTATTTTTTTGCTTAACCTCCTGACTGCTACTGTGTGAGTAATTCTGAGTCCATGGTGGCCTTTGGTAGGTAATTGTTGAGAGAAGGAGCCATCCAGCAGCCCAAAGAGCCCACAGGAGGATGTGGCTAGCCAGATGTGAATACTGAGAGTCAGAAGCCGTTGTCTTTCTTCTCCCGTTACAAATGTCCCCCTGAAAATATTTCCCAGAGTCCACACTTCTTAGAAAGACTAAAACCATTTTTGTGAGTTCATTTTTTAAAAATCCTTTCTTCCTTGCTATGTCAGGCACTCTTAACATTTTGCTTCCAGTAATTCAAACCTCTCTCCCCTTTCTTGGTTTTCTTTCAGTTTCTTTCTCCCGTATTTTTTTTTTCTGTTGTTGGAGCCCTGGGGGTTTCCCTTTCATTTTAATTAAGAGCGAATGAAGGTAACAAAATGTTTTATAACTGGAGAGAATTCACCAGCAGGGTATCAAGGCAGAAATCCACATCCTGAAAGAAAGGCTCACAGACACCAAATCAGCACAGTGGGGAAGGTGTCCTACACTCCCTCTGCATCCTGCTGACTTATTGCCCAGCCCTCCTTATGCCTGTCAGCCTGGAAGCTTTACCTCTGGCGGAAGTCCCCCTGTCTTTTGTGAGGAAAAGCTTCAATTGGAAGCTTGCCATTGTCAAGCAATTTTAAAACACACAGTGTGTTCCCTGAAACCGCTTGTGCCTGCAAGAGCCTTGGAAGTTAATTCCTGCCACCCAGGGAAGTGTCCCAGTTTCCGTCACACTTTCAGTGACCTACTCCTCATTGTATACCTGGCTGTCTTTAAACACAGGTACATCTTGGGATTGGACCAGCAAATTCCATAGAGGTCTGTGAGATGCAAATGTAGGTGCCGATGGGGAGCAAACCTGTGACTAATAAGAAGCCTGTAAGCAGGAAGAAAATCAAATATCACTGTAGAGAGTAACATGGAAAGGGACCTCTTTACAGTACAGATGCTGTGCCCATCCTCTTGTGGATCTGCTCTCCTGATGCGAACAGAAAACAAGGGCCCAGTGTCTTCTTTGGAGCACCAAATCTGGCTCATTGCTTTCCTGAGCTTCGTTTATCACTCTGTGCTTGGAAGATGCCATTATGAGATTCCTTCTGAGAAAAGCATGCTTTTATTAAACTCCTGGACCAAATTGCCTCCCTGTTGCCCTCTTTCTTGTTCATGAGACATGATGGGTTATTACATTTGTGATTAAAAAAATCCGTCATTGGTGTGTTTGGCTTTTCAGTTTTGTTGGGAGGTGATCATGACATTGATTCTCAGAGGAACAGGACAATGGAGAAGAGAAAGCATGTTTTGATATTTAGAATAGCTTCTTGTGTTCACAGCTGACCTCATGGCTCATGGAGCTACAGAGTGTTACTGATCTGACTGGTCTTGCATGGCAGGAACAACGAATGTGGGTGAACTAATGTCTAAAGCCAGAGACTAGGCAATGGACATTAATGTAGATTATCCTAGGAGTTTTAGACAGTTCAAATGCTGATTCTTACCAGAGCTATTACAATTTACTCAATCAGCTTTTGTTCTACTAATTCACTTCATACTTACTGTCTGTTTAAGTCTATTTCACAAATGATTTCCCTCCGCCGTAGAAAATGAAGAATATAAAACTGAGTCCTGGAAACTCAGTTCATGTGAGAAGCAGCCGTAGCAGTTTCTAGTGGCTACTGCTTCCATAAATGTCAAGAGAAAACAAGATTGAGGCATCTGTCTCTGGGGTGGAACAATCCACATCAGGTTCTAGACACTAAGTTACAGGGATGGTGGATCTGTCTGTGGGTCTGTTCTCTTCAGAGTTTCTGATGCCCTCCACGGGGCATCCTGACTCACACATACCATCTAGGACCTTCCAACCCAGTGTCCCTACTTCATGCTTTGTACTCTGGTGTTTTTCTTTGTGTAAGAAGAAGTCCTTCATCATACATAATTCTCTACTTGAGAAAAACTGAGTGATTTTTCTCTCTCTCCTGGCCATTGCTGTCTTATGCCAACATTTAAGGTTCTTTATTAAGTATCCCATTTCTAGCTGAAGAAATGTATCTTTCACTGAATTCCCAGATGAATTATCTTCATGGCTGCTGTATGTTTTGTCTAGTTACCATGGAGAAGTCTTTTGCATTTTCCCTGTTTGGAGAAGTTGCCAGTATCTTTCTAGAACAATTTTCCTTTCTTTATATTTACTTACCTAAACTGTATGACTTTTTAAATCAATAATTGGATGCTATCTCTCTGAAGAAGTACCAAATATCATGTGCTTGTTTCTAGATGATGGGAGTCTCATTCTTTTTTCTCTCTTTTTTTTTATTGGATATTTTATTTACATTTCAGATGTTATCCTCTTACCCTATCCCCCCAACCCCCGCCCAGGAACGTCTATCCCATCCCCCCTCCTCCTGCTTCTATGAGGATGTGCCCCTACCTACCCCCCACACTCCCACCTCCCCACCCTCAAATTCTCCCCCACTGGGTGTCCAGCCTTCATGGGACCA
The DNA here is from genome assembly GCF_004785775.1 of Grammomys surdaster. NCBI lineage: Eukaryota > Metazoa > Chordata > Mammalia > Rodentia > Muridae > Grammomys > Grammomys surdaster. The sequence continues at coordinate 9,722,996 of NW_021604598.1, read as the reverse complement.
AGGATCTCCTTTCCTACCTATACTGACAAGGCCATCCTCTCCTACATATACAGCTGGAGCCATGGGTCCATCCCTATGTGCTCCCAGGCTGGTGGTTTAGACCCGGGGAGCTCTGGTTGGTTGGTATTGTTGCTCTTCTCATGGGGACACAAACCCTTTCAACTCCTTCAGGCTTCTCTCTAACTCCTCCATTGGGAACCCCTTGATCAGTACAATGGTTAGCTGTGAGCATCTCCTCTGAATATGTCAGACTCCGGCAGACCTCTAAGGACACAGGTATATCAGGCTCCTGTCAGCATGCACTTCCTGACATCCACATCAGCGTCTAGCTTTGGTGACTGCACTTGGGATGGATACCCAGGTGGAATGGTTTCCAGATGGCCCCTCCTTCAGTTTCTGTCCCACACTCATTCTTGATGCTTGAGAGAGACATTAAGAGCCTCCTGATCTCAATGATTTGCTCATGTGTTTGCTCACTAAGCTTTCAAGGTGTGTAGTAGGAAGTTACCTGCTAGTTACAGATCTCACAATTCAAGCCCTCTGCACTGGGTGGTTTGCATTTGTGTTTTGTCATGATTCTCAACAAGCCTGGAACCACTCCTTGAACACTGATCTGTAAAACTGGTCTCATAAATATGTTATTTAGGATCTGAATAAAATCACCTTTAGTATAAAGTCTACAATGATATAGTATAATTCAAGAAGACAAACAGTAATATGGGGAACTCTCTGATGACATTTTCTGTTCTGTTCCCTGCATTTACCTTGAAGTCCAAATAAGTGGTGTGTAGTTCTTCCATCTCTCTTTGAAGTCATCTGAAGGCTTGGGGAGCTCGGGAGTGAAAGGAGTCCTAGCTCTCTGCTAAGTACCACAAAACAGCTGACTGCAGAGAAGCCCAATAAGCCAATGATCACCCTGAACTGGATGAGTGGCTGCTGAACATTTGTTCTCTACTGTCTTCACAAATGGTGTTCTGCTCATTTTCTCTTGAACCGAAGGAGATCATGCATTGTGATTCACAATTTGATACCTACCATGTGTCTGATATGTTATCCCAGTTATTTGTCATAATAGTCCCATGGATAGATACTATAGTATATGATTTAAATATCAAGAGCTAAAATTCAACAGTCCTTGGGTTCAAATAAGTTGGCCAAGGTCACTATGAGCGGTAGAGAGGCTGATTTCGGAGTTTATAATCTTTCTAGTACACCTTGTGGCTTTAATCTGCAACACAGCATCTCCGGCATCTGTCTTTGTGCTTACTCATCTCTAATCCATGTATCTTCTGGACCTCTGAATGTGTCCTTCTTTGTTCTCAAGCTCATATCCCTCCACCAGTTTGGAAGGAATAGCCGCCTTTCTTGTGAATTCTCCCAGCATCTTAGATTTATCTCAAACTCTCGTACAGTTAATTACTTTCATCCATGTAATAGAGTCAGTCATGTGCCAGTTCCATCTCCATTCTTCATAGGAAGCTTCTTGAGGGCAGAACTAAGGGCTTTTAATTTATTTGTATCCTTTAAGAGTGACTGGCACAGCAAATACATGGTATGGTCCCTTTATACTGCTGTGGGACATGAGGTCAGGAAGAAAGGAGTAGGAGAGAAAGGAAGAAAGAAAGGAATTAAAAAAACAATAGAAGACAGTGTATAATTAAGTGCTAAATTGTGTGGTTCAGGCTAATTATAAAACCTTTACAAAGAAATGCAATTTTATTACTTTCAAGAACATAAAGTTAAGTTAATTAATGGCTAACAATATGTTGTCAAGTAGCTGTCTTGTCATTTCCACTGTAATTAATCAACACTTCTTTCATAAATGCAAAAATGGACCTAAGCCCAACCCATCTCCCGATTACTGAAAACTTTTAATAAGCATAATCTGAAATAACGAAGTATTACATATACAAGGTTAGATGGAAATCTAAAGATGAAAGCACATATGTAGGGAGAAGGCACAGGGCATATCTAAGCATTCTTTTATTTTTTAATGAGTACTAACAAGGATTTCCACAAAGATTAACACTGATAGAGGTCTCTATTTCTTAAACTGACAGCACATTTGACTATAACACTGTATTCCTTTTCTCCTTTTCATCTTTTGTTTGAGCTATTCATTCATTCATTTAAAAGGAGGACTTGAGATGTCTGTTGTTATGATACCAAATGATGCAGTGGTAAGATGAAGCCAGAGCAGAGGGTAGGATAAAAAGAATAGGTAGGCACTTGGAATTACCAGGTTAGGGCTTCTCCGTGGCTAGCATGAGGATAGGATGGAGGACTCCAGAAGGCTTTCAGATTTCCTGCTCTGCTGACATTTTGGAAAGAATTGGAGAACACATATTAGAGTTTGATGTGGGGATTACTGTACTTGGGGGTGTTTGGTGAAACATGTAATTAGTTATTCAGATAGTAATTGACTTATGAAGCCAAACATGAAATGTAGAGGTCACATTGTTAACCAATGTTGGAGACATTACAAAAGAGAGAGGAACGAGAGAGAGAGAGAGAGAGAGAGAGAGAGAGAGAGAGAGAGAGAGGAGAGAGAGAGAGAGAGGAAGAGGGTGAGAGGGA
>NW_021604598.1:9715837-9720019 GCF_004785775.1 Grammomys surdaster | reverse complement strand
GGGAGGGGGAGGGGAGGGGGAGAGGGAGAGGGAGGGGGAGAGGGAGAGGGAGAGGGAGAGGGTGAGGGAGAGGGAGAGTTATAAAGGAAGAAAATATAAGTCAATATAGAATTCACTACAGAAAGGCTCATAAAACTTTTAAGGTCGAGATCAGTCAAGTTTACCTAACAAGTCCTTCTAAAAGATTGAGCATGGAAAGGCCAGAGATACTCATGGGCATTGCTGCTAGGGAACCTAAGGGAAGACTGTGAAGCAGACCCTGTGAAATAAGGACTCAGAGGGGTCTCTGAGCAACTCCATGTGGGCTGTCACTGATAATGGCAGGCTGACCATTCAGTAGGTCATTCCTGGTAGGGGAGCCTACCAGGAGCTACTTTGAGATGAGAGGTGGGACCGCCAAACTTATCATTGACCATTCTTTAAAGTCAAGTCACAGAAAGATTTAGCTACTAGGGAATTTTGAGAAGAAGGGATCAGTGGGACACAGAAATGGGAATGAGATTACTCTTGATCAGGGATGACTCCATCTTGAACAATGAGGTACTCATGAATGTTTATGGACCCAAGATAACCAGCTGAGGGGGTCATATAGCGTACTTTCATGCCTCAGTGATTTGACTATGGCAGTGTTTATATACTTTAAATGTATCCTCTTGAAGTATGTACTTAGGTGATGTTTTTTTTTTAAAGTTAATTTATAGAGTTGAATAACCGTCACCACACTCCATTTGGAAACGTGTTCATCATTCCAGAAGATTTCCACAGGCCTATCTAACCTCCTCTTTTCCTCCCAGTTTTAGGCAACTACTAATCTGTATCTCTGTCTATAAATTTCCCTTTTCTGAAATCAAATTAATTGAAATTATACAAGGTGTGAGGTTTGCATATGAATTTCTTCTTCCTGCTTTTAAGTTTCAACCATGTGTTGGCATTTATTTACACCTTAATTTTTTTCATTGTACAATAGTATTCTATTACAAAGATAACTTTAATGATGTTATATCTTTAAAATCTTTGCAAATAACATCACTAAACTTAATTAAATAGTTGATAGATTATAGGTAGTTTTTAGATTTGGGGCTATTATGATCAATACTGTTATGAACATATCTTTATGAAAATTTATGGTTTTATCTCCTCTGTGGTCAATCCTATTAGTAGACTTCTTGAGTCACATGTCAATTTATTTCTAACTTTTATAAAACTTGCCAAATGTTTTCCCAAAATGAATAGAACAATTTGCATTTCCTCGGGCAGCAGACAAGTAGCCTGCTTTCACTTAGTCCTTGCCAACACTTGCTAACGTTGGCCATTTTGATTGTGGCCTTTCTAGTGAGCATGCAAAGGTTATCGCCTTGTGGCTTCCTTCTGCAGTTCCTTCCTGACTAATGACACTGGGTGCCTTTCCTCAGGATTATTGCAATTCATATATCTTTGTAGTTGAGGAGTGTGTTCAAAGCTTTTGTCAGTTTCATAATTGAATTGCTTATTTTCCTCAGTTGTAAGAATTATTTATATTTTCTTGGTACAAGACTTTTATTAGGCACATGATTTACAAGTATTTTATTCAGTAGGTGGCATGTCTTTTCATTCCCTTAATGATGATTTTGAGTGAAAAAGTTTTCAAATTTGATGAAGTCCTATTTGTTATGTTTTTAAGTCATTTTTTTAACCTAATAACATTTTACTCAACGATGGGATGTGAAGAGTTTCTCCTAGAAACAGGCTCATGTTAATGCCTCTGCATAGACCTATTAATTTATTTTGAGTTGATGATCTATGGCTCTTTAAAAAAAATCTATGTGAGTATTCAGTTGTTTTAGAGCACTGTATTGAAAAACAAGCTTTATTCTTAGGGTGTCTATACATCTCAGTTGTTCATACTGGGAACTGTGACTCTTCATTTGCTCCCATGAATGGGATTCATATCTAGAAGGCCAGTTCTGTTCCACTGATCCAAATGTATAGCATTGTACACATGCTTCTCACTGCTATAAGCTCACAGAAGATTTGATAGCAGGTAGTATTGTCATCTGACATTAATCTTTTTTGAAATTGTTTTGGCTTTTCTACATCCTTTGCATTTTCATAAGTAGCTTAGCAACAGATTGTCAATTTATACCATCCTGCTGAGATTTTTAATGGAGATCTCATTTTAATTTATAGATCAATTTAGGACAAACTGCCATCTTGACAATACTGAGACTTCAGATCCATGAACATGGAATGCCTTTCCATTTATTTGGACACATTTTAATTTCATTCCACACTGTTATATGGATTTCAGTGTAGACATTTATTATTAAGTATTTAATTCTTTTTGATGATTTTGTGAATGAAATTGTTAGCACAGTTTCAGATCTGTTGGTATATAAAAACATAATTGGCTTTTGTGTCCTGATACTGTTTCCTGCAACCTTGCTGAATTGTTACAGTTTTAGTCATCAAGGGATTTTCATTATTCTAACTTGTGTTGGCTGATATATTTATTTCTTCACTTTCTGCCTACATGCCATATACTTTTTTTCTTTTTCTACTGTTTCCATCTGTATCTTGGCTCCCATCTCTGTCCATTGTTGTTGTGGAGGTGGTGGTGTTGCATGGGACATAACCACTAATTTCATGGTGAGTAGAAGTGTCAACAGTGAGGATCCTAATCCTGCAAGAAAACCATTCAAACTTTTATAGTTGTTGTAGGGGATTGACTAACTACGGGTTTTTATGCATAACTTCTGAAAAGTTGAGGCTGATTCTAATACTCCTGCTTGGGGACTTTTATGAGGAATGAGTGTGGAACTTTGGAAAGTTTTTTTTTTTGTTTGTTTGTATGTTTTTGTTTTTTTTTGTTTTTTTTTGGTTTTGGTTTTTTTTTTTTGTTTTCTTAAAATCTATTAAAATGGACATGCAGTTCTGTTTAAATTCTGTTTCATGTTATTTTGAATTCATTCTCAGATACTGCATCAAGTTATCCATCTGTGCTATGGCTGCCTGAATATTAGCATGTAACACTCCTCACATATTCTTAGTTTCTGTTTATTAATATTTTATTAAAGCATGCCACCTACACCTGTATTCAGTAAGAGTATTGATATATAGCTTATTTTCCTTACACTAATTTTTAGGGGGGGCTGGCCTTCGTAACTGGTAGTACTGAACCTAGAGACTAAGCTGCATTTATATGAGGTGAAGGAATTTGTGCAGGATTAATGTTTCGTGTTTTTCTGTTTGACAAAGTTTTGTGAAGCTTTGTGGATCTGGTTTTACCTGTCACCACTTATGTTAATGGTGAATATAAATACTGGATTCTCTTTTATTTCAATATTGTGCTTCTTCCTGTGTCAATTTCAGTAATTTGGGCCATTTGTTGAGATTGTCTAATTTGTTGGCATAAGTTGTTAATAAGATTTCTACCCAGATCAGTTATACTCTGAAATGTTAGGGCTTGTGCCAGCATGTCTCCACTTTTATTTTTAAATCCCAACAATTTTCTTCTCCTTTTCTCAGTTACTCTAATAAAATATTTGTTAACTTGTTTGGTCTTTTAGGAATGAATTTAGCTGGCTTGACTTTCTGTAATATTGTCTCTCTCAACTTCATTACAATCCCCTACTCATTTCTGCCTCTAATTCTTTGATTTTGACTTTTCTCCTTACTTTTCTATTTTCTTAAGGTAGCATATTAGATTACTGACTAAGACCATTCTCATTTCTGCCATAAACGTTTAAAAATATAAATGACCCCTTAATACAGCTTTTTACTGCATTTCAAAATTCTGATCTATTGAGGTTTGGTTTCTGCTCAGCTAAATACATAATTTATTATGGTTATTTATCTTTCACACATATATCATTAATAATCATATTACTTAATTTCTAATAAAAATACTGAGAATTTTCTAGATTTCTTTCTGATTTGTAATTTAAAACCACAAGTCCAAGATGTCAGTGTCAGTTATTATAATGTTCTTTCTATTTTATAATTTACAATGGAAATTCACTTTAGTATATATTCTTACAATCTGCCTCTTAACTGTGGTGTTTATTTTATACATATTTAACAGCCATTCATTTCATGACTGGATTTTTATTTTATGTTTTGATATTTGTCTGTGTATCTCTCTCTCTCCCTCTCTTTCTCTCTCTCTCTCTCTCTCTCTCTCTCTCTCTCTCTCTCTCTCTCTCT
>NW_021604598.1:9705876-9715827 GCF_004785775.1 Grammomys surdaster | reverse complement strand
TCTCTCTCTCTCTCTCTCTCTCTCTCTCTCTCTCTCTCTCTCTCTCTGTGTGTGTGTGTGTGTGTGTGTGTGTATGTGTGTATGAAAGAGGGAGAGGAAGAAGGAGAGAAAGAGAGGGAGAAAGAGATAACTTTTTTAACTGCCTCACATCTGGATTGGAAAAATTTGCATTAAATGTGTTTTTGTGGTATTCTATTGTTTTAAAGATTCATCTTATTCTCTTTGTGTGGAGGAGTATGTTTAAGGGGTGTCATGGTGACCAGATGGGGAATTGAATCCTTTAGAGCTGATATTAGGGGTTTGTGAGCTGGTGACATGATTTCTTGGATGGATCTAAACTCTGACCCTTTGATAGAACAGTTAATGTTCTTAATGCCTGATGTATCAGTCCAGGCCCATTTTTATTTTTATGTTGTAACACACACACACACACACACACACACACACACATGTTTGAGATATTATTTTATTAATCTCTGTAGTGACTATAATCATTTAGTTTCTAAGAATTGATTTAATTACAAAATTCTGGCAAAACATAGAGAAGAATGCTTTCAGTTTATTACTACCCTTTCTTTCTGTCCTTTTTCTTTTACATATATTCCATTTGTATAGATGATAAATGCAGAAATGTAATAGCTTAACTGTAACTCATAGTCTTTTGTTATAAAGGTGACATGATAAGAAAGGAGAGACACATTGAGAGAGTTTTACATGAACCTGCACATTGTGATTTCTTCTGCTTTGCTTTTCTTCCTTTGAATTCAGGTCACCATCTGGCTGTGTCCTGTCTCCTGATAGATTTTCAAGAATATTTTCAAGACAGGTCAACTAACAGTGCATTCTCTGGGATGGACTGCATTTTTACCTCCACATTTGAAGGGAAATTCTATTATGCAATTGTCTTGTTACCCCTCAATATTTTTATATGTCATGTCACCCTAGTTCCTTGGCCTCTCTTATTTCATGTAAAATGGCAAACTATCAGGCACATGAGTACTCCCCTATAACTCTTCTCTTAAATAGTCATGTTTGTCTCTTTTTCTTTGATTTTAAGTGTTTGATTATATATTGTGGTGTGGATATCTTTAGAGTAGTGGGATTTTGAATCTGTAGAATTTCTTAGCTATGTAAACATCTTTTTTTGTCTTTATGGCATTTGAGAATATTTTGTCCCATGGCTTGGGATGTTATCTCTGTGTGTATCATTTCTCCTTACTGAATTCTATTATGGGATGTTGTGAAACTCTGTGCATCCTTTTTCTATCATTTTTATTTCCCTTTTTGATTAGATAATTTTTTATAATTTTTAAGTTCTTGGACTTTTTCATTTGTCATCTCAAATGGGCTGTTGAGTCTTTAGTAAAAAATTATTTTCTTTTGTTTTTTATGCCTACAATTTGCATCTGGTTTATTTTTTAAAATATAACTTCTGTGTCATTTTTGAGATTTTTTTGTGTATGGCTGTATTGTTAGTGTATGCTTCTTCAGTTTAAAACGTTGTTCCCGTTAGTTCTTTAATTGTATTCAGAAGAAATGCCTTGACGTTATAACAGCTATAACCAACAAATTGGAACAACCCAGAAATTCTAAGTACAGTGAGTATGGGTCACAGGCTCCTGCTTCCTAGGAATATTTTAAGTGGATATCTAGTGTACTACTCTATTGCAGTCACAAGTAGTCAATGTGTTACCATCAGTCATAAAGTCTAGCTTATATCTTGCTTCCAAGTTCTCTACGATGGAGCTCTCAGTCAATGATTAAATAGAGTTTATACTCAAACACCAGCAGACATATTTTCTTTAGTAGACTTGTATTTGAGTAAGGAATCTACTAGAAGTTTAAGTCACTTTAGGGTCTGTCCTTCATTTGCTTTTTGTTGGTATCTTTCATGTCCTTTCTGCTCCAATTAATAACCTCTTAGTCAATGAAAGGCATGAAAAGTTCCTGACTTGAATTCCTCATTGACTCTGTGTACCCTCAACAGCCCTCCAAGCAGTCACTGGATTTACCTTGAAGTTAGTAGTCATTAATACTCCTAGGCAGGTCATCACCCAGTATTCCAAACCAAGTGATTTTCCTAGAATGAAGGCCTAGAGTTCTCTGATCTTCAGGGCCTGACTTACCCTGGGAAAGCCTTAACAGTGACTAGGTTTAGGTGGCTCAGTACTTGACTCACTGATTCTCTATCAGAGTTCAGAATTCCACATGGATATACCACTCTCCGGCCATTTTCTACTCTTGCTCAGTGATTGTGCCTCATAACGTTTGGCTGTCACTTTTGATCAATTTTATCTTGTGACTGTTAGTACATATATTTGCTGATCTCTTTTCCTGGCTACAGCAGATGCCAGTGGGCTTTATTTAGCATGGTTCTGAGACATTTATACTCATAGCTTTGGGGAATGCTTCTTGTAAGTCACAGGGTATCTGTTGTCAGCCTCTACATTTGTTAGTAAATTTGAGAGCTGCATGGCCTTGGAAAAGATGCTGCCCTACTTTTGACAGTCACTATGAGCTTACCTACAAGTCTTCTCAGACTTAAGAGTCTAGGATCTTACCTCTGTCTGAGAAGTACATTTCAGCCCACATTGTTGAGGTCAGTGGTCAAATGGCATCCTCAGTCTAAGTTTCTCTTGAACTCACTGGTTAAACTCGAGACAAGTATTTCATAAGCAGCTTTAGCTCTGAAGCTGTCCTGTGGGTTGAGTGTCTGTAAGTGCCTGGTATAAAGAACAGAAGAAGGAATCTTAAGAAATGTGCATCATGTTTCTTTAAGATTCCAGAGCTGCAATCCTAGGGCTGTAAAGACCTTCAGCTGGTGATAATTGGATTTGTAAGACAGTGCAACATGTGATAAAAACTCTCCTGTTGGATAAGATCCCAGTTTTCTTCCATCTTTCCTATTAATGTGATAAATGTTGCTGTCTCAGCTGATAGGGCCATGTTGGATAATCAGATTGGAATCAAGTTTTGAGTTCCTTAGGCTGGCTCCACAGGAAGCTCGTGGGAAGACTTCTGAAAAAAAAACCCACTGTGGAGACTAAAGGAGGAATCTGGCTTTGTCAAAGGAAGAGTGTACTTTCATCAGGATCTCTGAAATGCAGCTGTCCTACCCACCCCAGACCCTGTCATGGGCTCCTCTGAATGCTATCTTATGAGGCACTGGAGGGTGTTCTCAGCAGTGCTCCTGGGTATATGCCTGAGTTCAGCCTGCGTAGGGAACAACTGCATCTCTTGATGTGAGTGTTTGGGAAGGAGGGGCCAAGATAATGGTGGAAAATTAAACCTCTCTTAATTAAAGCCGATGGCAAACAAGCACAAGTAATATGGCCTTACAGCTGGGAAACAGGCACAGCATGCAGCTGAACAGCTGTGGGATTGTGTCCTTTGGTCACAGCTGAGTCTGGGAGAGGGACAGAAGCCCTGGCAAGGTGATGCTCTGGCCGAAGACTGACTGTTTAATGGACAAGCATCTGGAGTGACTAGCTGTTTGGATTGTTTCTGCCTCCTTTAATCTTTAGCTGCTTTTGGGTCTCCAGACTCCTGGAGTCAGCTCAGCAAGGATGCCTCTGGAATGTGTGGGCTCTTCCTAGAGAGAACAACCTCAAGGGGAAAGCTGAGATAGAAGGAGAGGGAATCAGCACGCGCTTATTTTGGTTTAGTTTTGTGTTCTAGCCTTTGATCTGTGCATGTCACACAGAGATTCAGGCAGTGCCTTCCACTGTCAGTATGGTCTTGAGGTCAGTTCTGCTCACTCTACTCCTGACAAGCTGTTCTTGAAAAACTGGTTTAGTTAGACTCATGGTTGTATCTTTCCCTATATAATGTACATTTCCAGGGAGCTCTGATAGAGGCTGATTGCATTTAAGCCATGATGGGTATACTTTGGGCTCTTTCACAATTGTCCCTTCCATGCTTATTCATCTTCTTGATTGCCAAGACATGTGTGTGGTTCTCATAGCCTTTTCAATATGTCCTGGTTTCTTTCTCACCTGCTTAGCAAATTTAGTTGACCTTTCCATATGGTTAGGAACATATGACCAGAAGGGGCGTGGGACATCATGTGTTTTATGATGGGCTACTCTTGCTGTCGAAATGAGTAAATACTAACTTCCTAGTAAGTATTCTGGTTAGTTGTGACACAAACTAGGATCATCTTGGAAGAGCAAACCTCAGTTGAGAGGTAACCTAGACCATACTGCTCTTTGAGCATGTCTGGGGGATATTCTTTTGATTGATAATTGATGTATGAGGTCTAGCCCACTGTGGGTACTAGGTCCCTAGGTAGGTGGGTGTGGGCTGTATAAGAAAGCTACTGCGTATCAGTTCTCTGGAAAGCAAGATGATAATCAGCCTTCCTCCATGATTTCTGCTTAGACTCCTGTTTTTGCCATGACTTACCTTAGTGATGAGTTTGTACCTGAACATGTAAGATGAAATAACTCTGGTCATGGTATTTTTACCACAGCAACAAAAAATGATGAAGCCAGAACATTGACTCAAGATGACAGTGTAATTTCTTACTCCCTCTACACTCTGGAGCAGGTTACACAGTGTTCCACCAGTTGCCCCCCTAAAGGAGGATTTCCTTGGAAGTTGTAGCCACAAAGGAAAGGGAGTGAGCCTAGGAAGCTGAGCAGGAAAGACTGGACAAAGCCTATCTTTCTCTTTCTATTCTTTTTTTAGGCAGTATTCCATTGCTGTCAGACTCACTGGACGGTAGAGGTCTGTTAGTGGGGCCAGGGTTTAGTCCAACCTCTGCTGAACATAGAAGCTTGTATCAATCTATCCAGTTATTTGAAAGCTAATAATTACAATTATAGGAGTTTTTTGCAATGAAAATTTAAACAATTAGTGATTCTTCTACCTGAATTTGTAATATCTTAGAATGCTAAGTATTGTGGCAATCACATGTAATCTCAGCATTTTAGAGGCTGAGGCAAGAGGGTTTTAAGTTTGAGTCCAACCTGGGCTGCATAAGAAGAACTCCTCTCAAGAATAGAATGCAGTGGGATGAAGTAGGGAGGGTTGAGGCAGGACAGGATAGAAACACTTAAATCAGTTGTTCACAGAGAGTGGTACTAGACTTAGCAATAAATATCACTTGAAAAGTTGTCATGGTCATACATTTTCAGACTTCATTCTAGCTCTGTCTGGTGGGAAATCCTTGGGGTGGGAAGACATAGGCTTTGAAAAACCCTTTGATGCTCCTGATGGTTGAGAGGCACTGTGTGAAACAGCTATTCTCACTCCTGAGGGTTCCCATTAGCATCATTCCCAGCCAGTCTGATTGAATCATGGATGTGACCTGAACCAAGGATGAGAACCTTGAGTTTTATTATAATGATTTTTTGGGGGGTAGGTATATCTTGCAACTCCTAAAGTTCTCCATGGGAACAGATTTCATATGGTGCCAGTGGTGTTTAATAATCACTTAGGGGCTGTGCAAGTGATGGGTTTTCATGTTCCAGGCATCTTCCTTTCTGTTAGAAGGAGTCACCCAGCTTCGCATGCAAAGTGGAGACAAAATAGACACTGGAACACTTGAAAATGGAAATCTGATTTTATCACTAACTGATCATATGCCCGGAGGCAAGGTGACTGGTTTTCCTCCATCTTGTACCTGTTAAGAGGGAAACTAAGGCCCTTGGCCACAGATGTTGCTGCCATTATCGAATTAATGACAGAGTGTTTAGAAAATACAAAGTACTGTACAAATGGCAATCACTGGGATGAATGCAGAAGCATTTTCAGAAATAAAAGTGCTATGTACATGCTCATAATTATGATAATTATTGCTAATATCAATAAGATTGCTGCTTGTAATACATTGCCCTTGCAGCAAGAGCTTGGAGTGTCCTTTGGGTTAATATCTTGCCCCAAAGTCTCTAGGAGTCTTGTGTACCAGCTGTTAAGTGCCCATTGCTCTCCATCTCCATGGAATGTGTCATTCATCAGGGGCACGAATGGTCATATATATACACCATTCTGGAGTCACTTCTGTTAGACATCCCGGACCGTGAGGTCATTGTCAGTTCATGCCACAAAAGCTGTTCTTTAGGTGAAAGGAGTCCACAGATACAGAGGTCATCTTGTTTTCTCTTCTATATTCATCAGATACTTTTTTGAAAAAGAAAAAAATTTCTGTTGGCTTTCATCTGCAAGAACATTGTCATCTGCTTTCGTACAGAACTAGCAGAGCTGAGGAAAATTCTCTCGTGTATTGGGGAGCGTTTCTAGGTTCCAATTCTGATGATTTGCAGATATTATCAACAGCAGTTGGTGTTGAGAACAAGGCAATTACTTTTACTGTGGCTCTGTGTTGTTTGGTTTTTACCTTGGATTTTGATTAGGAGGTGGGGTATTGGGAAGGCAGTTGTTTCTTCTCCTGTCTTGAAAAGAAAACCCTGTTGGGGATTAGAAAATCACTTTTGGAGAAAGCAGGCTAAAAACAAATGGAGTAGACACACAGCTGTCAGGTCGAGTTTAGCAATTAAAGAACCATTGTCCATGTTTGTCCTGACTTAGATTTCCTGACCATAAGATACGACACTCTTGATTTCAGCTACAGTAGACACCAATCTATCCTGTTGTGGTTGAACCACACAGTGGGGGATTATTTGGTTCCTTTTCTTCTCATCCTTTGTCTTCTGGGCACTTTGGTTTTGGAAGACCCTACTGACATGTTTGCAGATTTCCCTACGTGTCACTGGCCACAGGACTCCATGCATTAGGATTGTCTGCCCCTGTACTTTTGATGTGCTTTTTTCCCCTGAGCATCCAGTTCTCTGCCTTCAGCTTGTATTCCCCTCTCCTTTCATTTAATCTACCTTTCTTGTTATCAACACAATTATCTGAGTTACACAATTGTCTTCTTCAAACCTACCTCCCCATTGCTATGCAGGGACTCACACTGCTGGTGCCTATAGTTTATTGGGCTTATGGCCTTTGACTATGACCTTCATAGGCATGTTTTCATTTTTGTGTATGCATCTTATGCTCTTAGGTGAGTCTAGAGGACTAGTTGGAAGTGAAATTGTGTATTTCCCTTTCTTCATGTCCTAGGCTCCAGTAAAATGATTTCTCCTGTGGGGCAGGCCTCAGTAAGAACAGAATACCCAAGACATGTTTCCAGTTGGCCAATTTTCCTTGCTCTTTCTGGAAACATGGGAAATGTTTTCTGATCTCAATTCTAAGAACATAAGAATAGATCTCATAGATATAAAACTTATAAAAGTCAGGGGCCTCCTAAAGCTGGACCCTTTGAACATGCTAAGTCTCTGCTGGTATATCACATGCCTTTGAGTCTTCCTATATTGGTACTGGGTTCGATGCTGAGCTCCTGCTTGTGGGTACATCTGTATGCTCCTAGCTATTTTGAGGACCCCAAAGAACAACTGGAGACTGGTTTTGCTCTATTTTCTGCTTGTGCAAAGGTTCATTGGATGAGAGAGAAAATGGTCATTTGTTCTGGCGAAGTTTGCTTAACAAACTTCGTTCATGGATTCCATCTGCAGAAAAAAGGGCCATGTGGGCCTTTATTGGTAAGGAAATGGAAGACATAGCCATCATTAACTGATGGCTACAACTATGTGTTTAAACAGAGGGTTTAAAGGAAAAATTAAGAAAACCATACAAAGGAGGGAGTAAATGACCAGAGAGGATCATGGGCATAAAATCAATTCTGTATTTTATTCATGGGGAAAAAATAATCAACGAATTCATTACAAATCTTCATGTTTGTATAGGAAGGCCTTATTTATAAAGCACCATCCCTGTTCCACATGAGCAAGTTTGTCATATCAGTGAGCTGTCATCCTTTAAATTGATCTGAAAACATTACAATCCTTTTTGATTGAGTTCTATTCCTAAAATATATTATTGCTCTGTCTTATTGAGTAAAGCATAGAAAATATCATTTATCTTATTTTCTTTTTTTTTTTTTTTTTTTTTTTTTTTTTTGAGACAGGGTTTCTCTGTGTAGCCCTGGCTGTCCTGGAACTCACTCTGTAGACCAGGCTGGCCTCGAACTCAGAAATCCACCTGCCTCTGCCTCCCAAGTGCTGGGATTAAAGGCGTGCGCCACCACCGCCCGGCTTATCTTATTTTCTTGCTCTGGTCATAATTGTAGATATCCATCACAAGTGGCTGTGTCCTCAGGTGAAGCAGTCTTCAAGGGCTGTAGAGGTCACTAGGACCATTTGCATCAACATATGGCCTTCCCTTCTCTTGAAAGCTTATTTTGCCCAACCCTCCTCACAGGTACTCCAAAAACCCTCACCTGCCTTATACCTACTAAAATAAAATAAAATCTCCAGACCACTTCACGTTATATACACAGTCATAAAACGTCTTGTTATGTGACCAAGAAGCTGAAACTGAAGTACTGTTTATTTAATTACTAACGAGGCTCTACACAGAAGTTGAGTGTGCTGGTTTGTAGGGTAGAAAATAAACCATGTTTAACAAATTAATTATATGTACTTATATACAACTACACATTATTATTTAATTTATAATTAGATAAATATATCTGCATATAAATAAATACATGGTGTGTACTATAAAAGAAATAATCCTAAGCAAAGAGTAAACAGTAAGGCTGTAATGTAGAGGGAGTTCTGGAAGGTCCTCATGTAATCTGAAGGAGGTGAGGAAAGAGACCACATGGGTACTGGATTTTCAAGAGAAAGCTGCATATGTGAAGGCCCTGTGTCAGTGCTATGATGGACCTTGGGAAAGGTAAGGGACAGATATGGTTTGGGCAAAGTGAATAAGACAAAAGACAAAGAATTTAGGAGCCAAGAGGCCTCAGAAAGCTAACTCATTGAATTAACTAGTCAGCTACTGGCCATAGTAATGCTGAATTTAAAATCTTTTATAAATATACAAGAGAGCCATTTTTCATATTTCTCAGTATGTGGATTGGCAGAGATTACTGTAGCCTGTATACTGGGCTCAGGATGATCTATATGGTTTTATGCTGGGTTTGAGGCTAATGAGATGGCACCCACCAAAGGAAACCAGAGAGCAAAGTGATAGATTTATCATGGCAAGCCTTCAGCTCGAGCATACTCCTCTGTAAGCATCATGTGGCCAAAGAAGGTTTCAAGGACAAGCCCCACACAGACATGGGAAGGAGAAACCTCCCTAAGTGGACATGCACACTACCACTCAACAAGGAGCAAACCAAGGCAGCTTTACAGGAGAATTAGACATGGATTGTCTTTGGAGTCGGAAACATCAGTTTCTTAGACATTGTTCTGTAGTCATTTCCGTGTGGGAGTCTCCAATCCTATTGTTTCCTGCCAGGCTTTCCTCTAAAACTTGCTTTGCTCATGTCCTCCCAGGTTTCATCTTTCTGCTTGTCTACTTCTACATTTTTCCTTAATTGACATTTTTGAAATTAACACTTCATCTTTCTTTCCTATTCATTTCTTAACCAAATGGATACATTCTAAATGTTACATTCATTAAAGCTGTGTTGATCAACATTTCTCAAACTTTTTAACAAATACAACAAACTCTCCTTCCTTGCTTTATTCATTCTTCCCTTCTTTTCCTGTCCTGTGTTGTCTCTGCAGTAATAGGTATTAAATATAGGGCCTTACAGATGTTAAGTAAGTGCAACTATTTTACCTCTGACCTCCATCTTAGCTCTTGATTTAGGGATGACAGGGTTTCGTTCAATATCCCACATTAGCCTGGAACGTAACTCTGAACCAGATTTTCATGAAGCTTGTCATCATCCTGCCATGGGCACAGGAATTCCCTGACACAGCAGGCTCATAAGTACTGGGCACATGTGTGTACCACCAGCCCAAGCTCCCAAGTGCATAGCTAGGTCTTAATGTCATGCCTCACTCACCTTGTTCACCACCAGCTCTGTGATGATTCTCTTTTCTCCCTTCTCCCTTCTCCCTTCTCCCTTCTCCCTTCTCCCTTCTC
>NW_021604598.1:9683552-9705866 GCF_004785775.1 Grammomys surdaster | reverse complement strand
TCTCCCTTCTCCCTTCTCCCTTCTCCCTTCTCCCTTCTCCCTTCTCCTCCTCCTCCTCCTCCTCCTCCTCCTCCTTCTCCTTCTTCTTCTCTTCCTCCTCCTTCTCCTTCTCTTCCTCTTCTTCCTCCTTCTCTTCCTCCTCCTCCTCCTGCTCCTCTTCCTTCTCCTCTTCTCCTTCTCTTCCTCCTCCTCCTCCTCCTTCTCCTCCTCCTCTTCCTCTTCCTCCTTCTCCTTCTTCTTCTCTTCCTCCTCCTCCTCCTTCTCCTTCTTCTTCTCTTCCTCCTCCTCCTCCTTCTCTTCCTCCTCCTCCTCCTTCTCTTCCTCCTCCTCCTCCTCCTGCTCCTCCTCCTTCTCCTCTTCTCCTTCTCTTCCTCCTCCTCCTCCTGTTCCTCCTCCTCCTCCTCCTCCTCCTCCTCCTCCTCCTCCCCTTATTATTTTTATCTATTTATCTTCTGCTGAGTTACCTTGTCATCTGCCTTATTCTTACTACCTCACTGCTTCAATCTGTTGTCAACCTGTTTCTTTGCATGTTCTCATCCTCCTGGGCTCTTCTGACCCCATAAACATCAACTTCATCCATGATCAAGTTGAAACATTCTCAGGATAAGTCTCTTCCATTTTCTGAGCTTTCTCCGATATCTGTGTGCAAGGCCTGTTTCTGTCACTGACCTTGAATTCAACTGAAGCTCACTTGGTTCCTCTAGCTACTTGTTTGAAATAGACACATACAAAATGAGCTATCCCCTAGTGATTGGAAAGATATAGGATTATCCTTTAAGCCTGAACTTTTACTTTTTTTACCTAATTATATGTGTGGTACTCACTAAGTCCCCATCTCAACACGGGCTCGGTGCTGAGTTGACTTATGTTTTAGTCAATAATTCTTCATAACATCAGTACCTACATTTGCATTTAAAGACTGGTTAAGACATGTGATCCAAATGGAACTTCAGTCTAGGATACAGTACTTTGTTCCTTATGCCAACACCATTTTGACACGTGTCCCAGTATGTTTGCCTTGTGTATACTTTCTTGATCTACCTTTCTAAATTAAACCTCTCTCAGACAGAGCAAGGAATTTTCCAGTGAATCTCTAGTACTTAGTCTGATGCCAAGGAGGTTTTGGGTCAACACTTGTGAACATCACAGCAGTATCGTGTTACCAATGATTCCAAAATAAGTAAAACATGACCCAAAGTAGCCTTAGACTCATACTAGTTTACTGCCTTCATAGCTTCACCTCTGCAACTTGAAGTAAGTCTGATCAATTGGAAAGCATTTTCTTCCCACTCACTGTATACAGATAATGAGAGTGGACCCATGGCTGCAGGCAAGCAGCACAGGGTGATTTACATGAGTTCTGACAACTCCAGAGGATCACAGTCATCCATGGCTGGATGATAAGTATGTCTCCTGTTATTTCCAGGCATTGTGAGGTTTTATTTTTGTCATGCACCAAATGGACTTGGTGTCAGGCAGTCAAATACCTGGCAATCTGCCTAGCTGAGGAGATAACATAAGTGGTGAATGAACATTATTGTGTGATAATGGTTTCCAGCAGCAATTGAAAATAAATTCCAATGCAAAGCAGAAAGCTTTGTTTCCAGGGGAGCAAATATCGATCCTGTGGCCCCAGTAAATAACATAAAAAGTGCAGGTGTAGAGAGGAGTCCAGCCTGTCAACACCATTGAGATTTGAGCAGCTCAAGTAGCTGTTTCCTGCCATCAATGGGAGACTGGAGTGTTGAAAGCAGTTTGATGCTTCCTCCAACTCTATTACTGTTATGGGTTGGATCTGAAACGTTTCATGGGCTCAGGCTTTGAATGTTTGTTCTGCAGTTGGGGACACTATTTGGGGGGAGGTTCTTGAAACCTTGGGAGGTAAGGCTTCATTGGAGCATATGGATCACCAGAGTCATGCCTTTAAAGGTTTTAGCCCAGCCTCTGGTTCCTTGCTTCTGTGACCACTGTCATGTGAACAGCCTTTCCCACAAGCTCTTCCTTCCATCCATGCAGCTGCTGTGCCACAACATCACCTCCCTGTTGGAGTATAACACTCTGAAACCATATGGAAAATAAATCTTCCTGCAGCTAGGTTGTTTCTCTCAGGTACCTTCTTGTAGGAGTACACAATGTGAATCTGATGCTTCATGGGTAGGTTCCATTACAGATCAAGTTTGCAACGTTGGCATGAGAAGGCAAACAAAGGCCTCTGAAGATCAGTCGAACTGGTTACAGGACAATCTCTCAGAAACTGCTTGGCCCTTTCAGAAAGAAAGTGTTTATGAGTAAGAGATAGGTAGGAACCTTGATTGCTGGGTCTTTCCCCCATTTCTGGTTTGTCAGTAGAGATGTGACATAACCTTTGTTTGCAATGTGAAAATGTGGATTCAGTTACTCTTAACTAGCTATTAAAAGCACTAGTCATTGCAACTTGTCCAGTTTATAGAAATGCATTTCGAAAGACTCTTAGGGGTTATTTCATATATTATTTTTATTTTTAGTTTTGAGGGCTAGGAGCCAATGCCTAACAGATATACAATGGACATAGAGACCATTGTTAAGCTGGATACTTTTGGATTCATTATCAAACTGTATGTCCCTTATTGACTTTACTCAAATCCTGGCAAGTGTATTAATGCAAAGATCTTTTTCTTGAGGTAGCATTAATTTGCCACAGAAGAAGAAGAAAAAAAAATCTCTGAAAGCTTACTAATGTTTAAAGAGCTGGAAACTGCTAATTTTATCTTGACTTGGAGTCTAGGGCTCATGTATTTATAAAGCTTCTATGAAAAAATACAGATGATATAGTGTTATCCCTTTCTTTCTTTCTTTTTTTTTTTAATTTCTTTTTTTTTTGAACATGAAATGCTTTTTTTTTATAGCATGTTTTACAAGGGGAGGGGGTAAGAGGGTCCAGGTGGTGGAAAAGTACAAAATCTTCTTGGCCTGTGCCTTGAAACATGTCATGGTCTATATGGTACACTGCCTTGAATTATGATCTACCTGCAGTTCTTCAGAAGATATTGTACACTGCTTGAGTTATGGTCTCCCTGCTATTCTTAAGAAGACATGGTACTCTGCTTTGAGTCTATCTGCAGTTGCTAAGCAGGATCTTGCAGTTGCCAAGCTTCAGAGGACATTGTGCAGGTGGGGAAAGGTAGGGGGTAAGGGTAAGGGCGAGGGTCCTGGCTTCTGGCATCTCCCCCTTCTCTGTTTAGTTAGAGAAGGCGTCTTATGTTCAATCCCAACTATGTGAGTTTTGAATTTGGATGTCTAATTATGGGGGGGTCTTAGACAAGTTCACAACCCCAAAACACTGATGTGAGACAAGTCACATCGATGGTCGAAGGCTTTAGGCTGTCGACGATGGGCAACGTCAAGGGACTCTGATGTGGGTGAAAGGAGGGTGAGAGCTGTCTATCCCTTTCTTTCTTCTTTCTTATACAAAAACTAACCAGTAAGACCAGCTCTTCTTGGATAACATCACCTAAGTTTGTCTTACAATGAGGTCTTGTGAGAGTCCTGAAGGGTCCTCATGACTAACCTCAGAGCATATACCAGGGGAGATCTGTGCACATCATACACCAGTAAGAACATTGGTGAGATTTTGGGTCATCTATGAATAGAAAGCTGAAGTATAAGGAGTTTGCTCAAATGGGCCACTAAATAATATAAAGTGGTATTCTATCCAATCCAGATAGAACTCCAGGACCCCTCTTGGTTAACCCTTGGAAGTTGCTTTACACTAGGACTAACCTGTTTTAAACAACATCCAAAGGTTAGGCAGTAAACCTGGAAAGCAGAGCACATTCTTTACCCTCTGTATTGTCTGAGAGAAATAATCTTGATCCCCAGTGGGTTGTCCCCCAGTTTAATTCACCCTGGCTGGAAAGATTTGGGGAAAGATTTTGTAGTTTCTTAAGTTGATGAATATGCTATTTTTCTGACTGTGGTCTCCTCACTAAAACCCCCTGTGTTGATTAGTAAATGTTCACATAACTTTGGACATAGCCTGTGTCTTCACCCCAGGCACAAGCACTATGCTAATGAATGCAGCCATCACTAACACATTTTCACTTGTCTACTATCTTGGCTACAGACAATGGTAAATTATGTTTATATTTCTGATACTGTTCCTTCTATAGTTTTTATTGCTGAAAACTCCTATCTATCTATCTATCTATCTATCTATCTATCTATCTATCTATCTATCATCTATTTATCTATTCATTGCTATTGTTGTTGTTTGCCTTTGGGAAAGCAGGAGGCCTGGCAACAGAGAGAAATTTGAAATGTCCATTTATAACAGAGCTTAAATGAGACCGATTGTTGGGTTTTTGAAGATGTTCATGTTCATCTATAAGATGCTATATTTACAATTACACTACAGTAAAGTGAGTTTCCTCTCTACTCTGTATCTCTCATTATCCATACCAGTCATTTTGCAGTTAATTACATACTGCCTTGTGGCGTTATAATTCAGTGTTTTATGTATTTATATTATCTGTGTAAGTGGACTCATATCCTTGAGGGAGAGAATTGAGTGTTATGCTTCTTTGTTTCCTCTAACACCTAAAAGAACGCTGTATGCACAGTCGGCTGTCAAACAATATTTGCCAAATGATCTACCATGCAAAATTTCTTAATGTTTCTGCATAATGGTCCCAGAGAGGATGTTGCATAGAAATAGATAATATTCTTCCTAGTATTAAAATATTTGGTGTAATGCCACAGTAGTGATGTTTCAGAGGTTTGCAAATTAAATGCATGAGGGAGTGCAAATTGGCTGTGGTGTGTGTGTGTGCTTATGTATATATGTATGAATGCATGTATGCGCCTGTGTGTGTCTACAGGCATGTGTAACATTTTTGTGTATACATGTTCACAGCCCTATTCCTTTCATCTTTAATTTTGGAAGTCTTAATCAATCCCTCTAAAAGGAAGATGGGTGCAGGCTGGATAATGGATGTCTTGCTATGGCTGGTGAGCCTGTAATGCCTCAACTGGAAGATCATTAAACTCCAGATTTCAGCCTGTCTCTTTGCCACCTATCAGCAGCCGCAAATCTGCTTTAACAGCCTAGAATTCCCTTATCTCTCAGTGTCTGTGGACATGTGCTGCAGCTCTCTGTAGATGGCAGATAGAGCTGCATCATTACCCAGGGGTGACAAGGATATAATTTACAGGCTCAATCAGTTCTAGTTACCATGTAATTACAGAGTTATTACATGGTCATTTGTTCCTGATGGACACCAGCGATCTCTTATCCTGTTCTTCTGTGGTCTGTTTCCAATCTTATGCTACAAAGAATGTTTAGTTTCTTCTGCATAGAGTGTTAAATGGTGTACTGGGGAGGAAGGACAGGGCGATTTGGGATAAGATGCTGATTATGCTGTGATGCTATTTGTTCTCCTCAATTGGCCTGGTGATAATGACAGCATCCCGTGGCTTCCCTCCCCTAGGCTCCAAGATCACATTTCCGCTGTAAAAGAGGATAGAGACAATATTGCACTTGGCAGCATGGGGGAAATTGGGTGAAAGGAATATTCTGACCCATTCTACCCAGAGTCACTATGGCAATATCAACCCTAAGATGATGTCACTGCCTGTTGTAACTTGAAGCTCATGTTAACTCAGTGCCTGTTGGAAGAAAAATTCTTGTTTTGTAATGAAAAAGGAGGTGAAAGCATTTAGGTGTGTAATGGAGTCATGGAGGAATCAAGAGAAGGTTCAGTACACTGTCCAATATCACTCAGAAAATAGTGTATCTGGAGCTCATATGACACAGCCTGGCTCAAGTCACCCTGATGAGTTTAAGTGAATTACATCCTCAGGAGGCAACCTACTTTTAATTGCCTGTATCCTTGAAACCATGTGAAGGTATTTAAACACTAGCTTCTGTTTATTCAACGACCTAGGAGAGTTTGTTTTTATTGGGTATGAATGAATTAAGAAATGCAGCACCCATTCAATCTCTCAGAATCCCATTATGAATTAATTCTTAATCTTAGAGAAAATGGACTGAGTGAGACATGTTGGTTGCAGCTAAGAAGTGACAGACACATCATGATGTGGATTTGGGGATAGGGTATGGGAGTTAGCCCTAGATTCCAAACCAGAGACAGTGGTCCTGATCGTGAGCTTCCCACTAAGTGATGAGATACAGAGTCTAGTGCATTTTCTTCTTTGGGCAATTGTCATATGGACCAGACTGTTACTGTCGTCCTTTCCAATGTGATGGGACTGATGACTCCTTGAGCTGCAGAGGAGACTCAGAAAGCAGCAATATGTCTTGAAGGCAGGGAAATAGGAGGACACAGAATGATAATGTTCAATGTTGTAACCAAACAGCTTCCCACAATATAGGGATGCACAAAGTTGGCACAATTCAGTTGATGGAATGTTGTGACTCACTGACCCACCAAAACACCTTGCAGATTTAATTAGAACACTTTCCTCCCCTTCCCATGACATATGAACGTTGCTAATTATAACATAACTTCTATGTAACTAATGTGTGCAGGTAATACTGTGATTATATATAGACAGCCATATGCTTGTATGCAGTCTCTTTTGATGCTGTTAACTTACTGAAGCAGATAACTCCATGTCCGTGCACAAAGTAATTGCACCAAACTAATTTGTGTTTGAAAACAGATTCTACATTAACTATGTAAATAGGCAGATTTGCAAGCAAAATATTATCATGTGTGTGTGCACACATATGGATGGAGTGGAAGTGCTTCTTTTCTGTGGGGATACTTTTCACATGTGCCTTATGCTGCTCTTCTAGATTTCTTGGTGTCTTAGAACTCCTGGCTAGCATAAGCAATTCCAGATTCCTCTTAGAAACACAGAAGGCTGAAGGAATTGGGATCTGTGCTCACTAGGAACTCAGGCTTATTTCAATCAATCCATCGTCTTTGATTTTGTGTGCTAAACTCATGAATTCCTTGACCAATCTTTTTCTGGCATGGTAAGACTCTGGCTCTTGTTGAATATGCAGGGAAGATTTTCCAACTGGAAGATGGAGGGAGTGGACTGAGAATGGTCTCTGACTTGCTGATTGTTCTGAGTTCTGAGACTTGTAAGACCTTTCGGAGCAGGGCCATTTGCATGCTGGCTCCATGTAGTCAAGTCTCTGAACTTCTCTGAGTTCAGTTTTCTCAACTGTAAAGTGATTCTGGACCCCTAGGGCTCTTACGAGGACTGAGTGCAGTTTTATTTGTATCGTTAACACATTGCCTTGTTTATCATCAAGAGTCTGTGGCTGCAATGGCCTTGTAGAGTCTTCTCTCTTTCTTTCACAGATGTCATTGCTATTTTGTGCATTTCACTTATGCGCCCTTAGGTGTGTTGCTCCACTCTCGGCACTGATCTTGAAAGCAGTGACTTTGTCAATTGGTGCTTCTGAGGAGCTCAGTCTGTGAGGAATACTAGGATGGTCTCGTGTGGATTTTTGTCACAATTTCCATCTTGGTTGCTCTACATGTTCCATGCCACTGGAAGACAGGTGGAGCAAAAAAGGACCAGGAAACATGTCTGAAAAATCTTCAGCAGATGTGGCCAAAAGAAAATCTGAGGGACCAAGCAGAGCTTATAGACTTGGTGATACTGGGTCTCAATGGATGATGCCTGAATGAATGGAAACAGAGATATGTGGCTAAGTATAGAAACCTGTAGGGTAAATCCCTGAAGCAAGCTGGTTTCCTACCATAGCCAAATTGGTGACCTCTGGATTAAAGGGTATTTGTCAAAGTACATAAGGTGAAATGTGATCACAAAAGCTAATTGATGTCAACCTCTGGCATCCACATGCATGTACACATATAAGCACACTAAGGCAAGAAA
The DNA here is from genome assembly GCF_004785775.1 of Grammomys surdaster. Taxonomy (NCBI): domain Eukaryota; kingdom Metazoa; phylum Chordata; class Mammalia; order Rodentia; family Muridae; genus Grammomys; species Grammomys surdaster. The sequence goes on along the minus strand of NW_021604598.1, from coordinate 9,698,012 downwards.
AACATAAAAATAACTATCTTACAAAACAGAAATATTGAGTAAGAAGCAGGAACATTAAGGAACATTAACATATAAATATGATGCTTACTTACAGGTTTTTCACAAACTAGTAGAACTAGAGAACGGTAGACCAGAGGCTAAGTACTTCCAAAAATAATTTGCAAGCATGGTTGCATGTACTAAAAAAAAAAAAAAAAAAGAAAGAAAAGAAAATGGACTCATCTGGGACACTTTCTAGGAGAATATACTTCCTTCCCTGTCCTTGAAGTAGTTGGAGAGTGCTATCTACTTTTCTGTGAACTTGACAGAAGGTTGAGTCATTAGGGAAGAGTCTCGGTGGACAAAATAATTGGCCTGTGTTCAAGTCTTTGGGGCATTTTCTCGATTGAGAATTGAAATGGAAAGCTTACTATGAGCTGTGCCTGTCCCACCCTGGGCTAGTGGTCTTCAGTGCTATAGAAAGAAGTTAAGAAAGCCATAAGGACAAGCCAGTGGGCAATGATCTTCCATGGCTTATGCTTCTGTTCCTGCCGCCAGGCTCCTGCTTTGAGTTCCAGTCCTGACTTCTCTAAGTGATACAGTGCTTCACTTAGTGTTAGCTGAAATAATCCCTCCCCTCCTCAAGTTGCTTTGGTCATAAGGTTTTATTACAGAGATAGAAACCCTAAGATATGGGCATTCTCCTAAGATCAGGAATAGTACCAGCATATAAAAAGTTGGAAATTTTTTGGTGAGACCATCTAGCTCCAAGCGCTATGCATTGTCCTTTTAAACCAAGGCTCTCTGTCAACATCTCACACTAAGTGGCTTGTTCTGATACCACTCACTCAGTGAGGCTGTTGGACAAGCAATAAAAATAGGGTAATTTCAAACTCTAGAAATTACAATTTGAAATTATAATTTTTCTTTGATTAACTTTTCCACTTTCCTGAGAAAATGCTTTTCTGTCAATGGGTGACTTAACTCTGTTCTCATCTTGAGAAAGGGAAGTAGACTTAAATGTGTGCCTGTGCTCTGGTGTCAGATAGAGATTTGCCTCATTACTCTCTAGCTGTAATAATGTTGCACATGCACTTGATTTCCTTGTTGGATTATAAAGAAGTAAAGGATTCACACTGTGGCTGCTCTAATATTAAACTAGTTTGTGTGCATGGGGGTCACATAGTAGGTCTCCAGCAAATGACAGTGTTTCCTTCTATTCATAAATTTAAGCCACTCCCGGTCTTCCATGTTCAACATCTAAAAGAAACAGTCCCCATTCATGTTTCTTAGACTGGAGCCTTCTCTGTATGAATCACACAGCAGCCTGTATCTCTGGTATATTTTCTGTCATTTTAATTTTGTGTAGTGTGCGTGTGTGTGCGTGTGCATGTGTGTGTGTGTTTGTCAAAGAAAGAAACAAAGAGGTGTTTTGTTTCTTGGGAAATAACTTCTTGTTTCTCTGGTTTTGACTTTTAATAGTGTAAGCCAAGGAATGGAGGCAAACTGCAGAGCAGCTAGGCGTGGCTGGAGAGGAATACAGAAATGAAGGATAGAGTCATTTTGACATGATCGTGAAGGGCTTTTGTTCATCCAATTCCCTCAGATGCATTCAGAAAAACCTTAGACAAACCTAGACAGTAGGTCATGTGTTTTATTTTTGTCTCTGGTTATTATTAATGTGCTGAGTTGTGAGATTATTAGGCTATAATTCCCTGAGATGCATTTCTGTCTCTCGGTGGGTATAGATGTGCAGCCACTTGCAAAGGCACGATTTAAAAGTCTTGCTGCTCTGTGAAAGCCACAGCAGCAGCAGCAGCAGCAGGAGCATGGTTGTTATCAGCATGTGAGGGAAATACATACCCTGCTCTAAAATCCCTAGCACTGTGGCCTTCGGGAACCAAAACAAGAAGATAAGAGGCAAGTTCTATCTCTCCTATCAATTTTCAGCTTGACTTTGGATAAGGATTACCCATCCCAAGGCTTTACATTTTTATCTGAGAAATGGCAACATTATCCCATAAAGAAAAACAAATAACTCAGAAACATCAGCAGATTGGTCCATAAAATAGTGGTGTATTATTTGCTGCTAGTTTTCCTGAACTGTTAGGCTGCTTTTCAGCTAAAGATATGGTCCAGGATTTCCTGGTTATCATCAATTCCCCCATCCCCTATGGATCATTGGCAGAGGAATCAAGACAAAGTTAGGTCACCTGACATATACTACATATCCTCTTGTAGTCTTTCAGTTCATCGGTTTGTACTGTATCTGCCTTCACATTAAACATACTATATCATCTGCTTGGTATTGAATCTTTATAAGGAGAGGAGCCACAGTGTTCTAATTCACCTTGTAGCCCTAGTGCTTAGGATTCTTCCTAACATTCACCTGATGCTCAGAACAGATATTTTTAAGCAATATTCAACTTACTGAGCTTATTCATATACTATTAATTTATGCTATGTAAGAGTACTTAGGTGAAGACCAGAATGAAGTGAAAAATACTAGAGGGCCAGCCTCGAGGATGCTGTGACATGAAAACATGTTTCATGAATCAATCTACATTACTCTAGGACCCTGACTGGCTGAGAAGGATTTCCAGCACTCAGCCTCATGTTCCCATCAGTACTTTACTTCAGTTTATATCCACCCCAACTCTTACATGGCCACCTAAGACCTGAGATCAGCTTTAAGGTTTATTAATGAACTCTTCCTTTGCCTACCCATAGAGGTTCTAGGCAGTTGCTTTGCCTAAAGGAAAAAGAACAAAATTACAGTTCCTGAAGGGTTGAAGAGTTGCCACCCACTATGTCCTTCAGCTTCTACTTCTGGTTCAATTCATGCATATGAAGCAGTACCTTCCTCCCAACCACAACATAGACGGAATGGAAAACAAATGTTATTAGCCTGTGGTTACTGTTGACTCCTTAAGGAGTTCATATGTTTTCTAAAATATAGACTACAGATTTAGGGGACAATTTGGGTGGAGAAAATTGACTATCAGAATGATGTAGTGGAGAGAAAAGATGTTACTAATGTGTGGACATAATCAAACTATGTTGTGTTTATGTATTAAAATATCATAATGAAGTTGGGTATGGTGAGCCACGTCTATATTTCCAGCACTCAGGAAACTAAGGCAGAAAGATTGACTACTTCTCAGCCATCCTAGGCTTCATAGACCGACCCTGTCTCTATAAACCAACATCATGTATCAAAAGAGCTCAAACAATTAAACATCCCCCACAAATCACTAATGAATTGGGCTAATGAGTTGAATGGACACTTCTCAAATGAAGAATACAAAGAGCACTGGACAGCTTCATTAGCATGGGTAAAGGCTCTTGGTGCACAGTGCTGGTAATTGACTTCCATTCTCCGAATCCACTTAAAGTTAGAAGGAAAGAACCAACTCCACAAAGTCCTCTTGCTTCCATGTGGGTACTCTGGCAGGCATGAATATATCGTAAATAAAGAGGAAGAATAAAACTGCCCAGAAATTCATGAAAATCTTCAATATCCTTATCTATCTGGAGATCTGAATTAAAGTTACACTGAACCAGGTGCATTGGCTCGTGCCCACAATTTCAGGATTTGGAAGGCTCAAGGGAGTATTGATGTGAGTTCTAGGCCATCTTGAACTGCATACATAGTAAATGTAGGCCAGCTTCAGTTACAGTGTGAGACTCTGTCTCAAACTAAGGCATAAATAATGATAAAACTAAGACTCTTCTATTCTGAGATTCTACCTCACATTAATCACAATGTCTATCATCAATAAAACAAACAACAATAAGTACACTGGGGAAGGAAGAACACGCATACATCTCTGGTGTGAATGTAAATGGCATCTCTGTGGGAATTAGATGAAGGTGCCTGAAAGTAAACTAGGAACAGAACTACCATGAGGTCCAGTGATACCACTCCTAGATGTATATCTGAAGAGGTATACCACAGAAATATTTGAATATCTATATTTATTTCAGCACTAGTCTCAACTGCTGAGATCCAGAATAAATTTTATATACCATCCACAGATGAATCAATGAAGAAAATGTGATCTGGGATCTATCTGTTTATCTATCTCTCCAGAGATAGACACGCAGACTCATACTAACCCACGCATATACATGCATTTATAAGATAGAGTTTTATTCAGTCATAAAGAATAAAATTATGACATTTGTAGAAAAAATTGAATGAGAGTGGGGATCATTATGTTAAAAGAAATCAGAAAGACACAGTAATACAAATATTTTGTTTACTCTCATATCTCATATATATGAAACACTGATTTTAAATATACAGACATATAGGACAAGGAAGTTGAGGGTGGTTGTGTGAAAGAGGAGTCAAAGCAAAAAGGGGTATTGGGAAAGAGATGAAATATCACACCTTTTTTTGTATGTGTAATACAGATTTTAATAGATGCATGCATACACACACACACACACACACACACACACGAAATGTATCCGAATGGATGAAAGGGAGCAGTAGGAGCAGGAAGTCCGGGTGACGTATTAGTTTGTTACTTTCCTGTTGCTGTGCTAAAAATCCCTGGCTAGAACAACGGAAAAGGAGGGTGGGTTTATTTTAGCTTATAGGATATATCCATCATGATGGGAAAATCATGGCAGCAGAGACCTGAAGGAACTGGTCATACTGTGTCCACAGTGAGGGAATACAGGAAAAACATCTTTGCATGTGTTCACCTGTCTCTCTCCTAGCCCCCTCTTATTTTTAAAATGTAGTCTAGAATCTTACCCCAAGGAATGATGCCATCTGTAGTTAATGGATCCTTCAACCACATTTAACCTAATCAAGATAGACATGGCTAGAGCTTCTCTTGAAGGTGATCCTAGATCTCCTTAAGTTGACAATGGAGATAAACAATCACAGGATGTTAGTAATAGCATCAAGCATAAGTATAACCAATTAATTTGTTCACAGAATAAAATAAAAAACATGATCTTAAAGAAACTCATTATTTTGTACAATTAACAGGTACTAATTATTTAAAAAAAATCTGGGGTTATTATTGGGGATTATTTTTTGTATATTTAACTATATTTGTTTCTAAAGTTTCCTATGTGACTACTTATTTTCCAGATACCTAATGTGGGTGATTTTTTGGTGTTCTTTGTGACTCTCCCTCCATTCCCCAAATACAATTCATCACCAAAGATGCAGAATAGACCACTCTTCCAAATTCAAGTACTGTGATTGCAGATCAGGTTTTCCTCACCTAGGTCCTCATCATGGGTCTGAGTAATAGCACAGTGTAGCTTCTACAGACTTCAGGGCTTCTGATTGCTAAGCTGACTGTCCTAGGAACTAGTGAGCATTGTAAATTGTGTGTGTGTGTGTGTGTGTGTGTGTGTGTGTGTGTGTGTGTGTGTGTTTCTTTTTTCCCCTAAGTTCTCTCCATGGTTTCATTATCTGTAGAAATCCATCAGCACCATGGACAGGGAATGAGAGATGCCTGACTGCAGCTGTCCTGGCTCATGCACGTTGTGTGTAGAAATACAGTTGCATACCTAAAATGGATTTTTTTTTTAATCTGTAAAGCAGCCTCCCCCTCGACAAAACCCATCCTAACTGCTTAACCTTGGGTGAGTTACTCAAATCCAAACCTCCATTTGTGCAAAATGGGGGTCATAAGAGTGTACACTACTTCATAGAGTGCTCCTGAGAATCAAATAGGACTATCAAGGTAATGAGTACAAAGTGCTCAACACAGGACTGGTGCTTAGCCAGTGCCCAATAAACCTTCATGATTCTTGCTCTCTTATTATTATTGCTGCCACTGTGAGCTTTCCAACAGAGAGACCAATGTCTATTTGTTTTTGTCAAAGGCATTCTATATGTGTTTATTAAATCAACTAACTGTACTGGGTTGAGATAAATGAGAAATTAAATAAAACAAAAATATATACACATACACACACACACATGCGCACACACACACACACACACACACACACACACAGACATACAAGTAAAAGACCATGCCTTTGTGTAGCAGCCTAACATTTCTATTGGCCAGTGGAGAAATTACAGTCCTTAGTGTGGTGAGTTATTATACTCTCTGAATAAACATAAGCCTTTCAAGTGACCTAATGATTAATGACTTATGCAAAGAAATTTTAATACCATTAATAAAATATTAAGCAGAGTGCTTCCCCTGCATTCTGACAGTGTCAGGCTTTCACCTGTTCTCTTGGGGACAACAGGTTTCCAGGAACATGCTGAGTCCAGATAATCGATCATTCTCAGATGGCATTCCACTGTGTTTCCCATGTCATCCTCGCCAACATATAGAGTGGATAAAAGGCTATCTTTAGAGAAAAGGGAGGGGTTTATGGCATTAAAAAAAACCCAACAAGTATCAACAACAATACAACCAGGCTGCTGAGCACTGGATTTTTCTTTTCATGTACCAATCAGATATCTACTCCCCATTTCCAATCATACTGAGCAATTACTGCATTAGAAATGACACTGGGATCATTCTTGTTTAAATGAAGTAATAACATTAGGAGGTTCACAGTATCATTCCAGTTTACTTATGAAATCCCAGACCCAGAGATTGTCTAGCCATGTCTGTGCTAGCAACTGACAGATCTGGAAGTGGAATTGGGTTTACAGGTCTACATTTGTTGCTAAGTTTAGCTTTAGCTTTCATTTGCCTGTGTCCTGTTTCTGTGCTCTTACAGCCTGAGGTCTGGCATGGACACTAGTCACTATTGGAGGGATGAACAGGACTCAGACATTGACTCTTATCCATTAACTAAATTGTCTTTTAATATCAAGGTCAAATTTTAAACAAGGATTTCAGGCTAGCCTGAAAACTACTCCCAAACAATGTTTTCAAATTTCGTCTCCAAAATGTTTCAGCTATCATTCTATCTGAGTTAAAATTGTTTTCCTTAAAATGCTTGGTCTCAGTTCCCATTAATCACTTTTGAAGGAAAGCATTTAGCTATTGCAACATCCAATTCCCATTGTTGAGAACCCACTCATCCTTGCTTTCCCAACGACAATTCTTGTTCTCTGTACTCGTGTGCACAGGCATGTTTAATAGATATTATGTACATGCATGTGTACAGGCCAGAGGTCAACATCTAATATCTTCCTTGATCACTTTACCTAACATTTTGAGATCAGATTTTCAATTAACCTGGAGTTTATCAATTCATCTGAATTGGATGGCCAGGGAGTTCTGGGGATTTGCATTTGCTAGCTACCTCCCTCATTTCATAGAGTTATAGACCTCTGCTGCCATGCTCTGGCTTTTTCATGTAAGCAACTGACTCTTTACCAAGTACTGGGAAGCTGAGCTCAGGTTTTCATGCTTATGGAGCAGGCCCATTACTGAGACATCGCCTTCTGCTTTGCCTCAGTGACTGCTAAGGACAATGTGCAAGTTCTGCTAAACGTGTCTTCCACAGCTTCCTTCTTTGTGAGCCTCATTCCCTTTGTACATTTTTCTGAAGCATAGATAAGAGAACATTTTGTCATTGTGAGTGATGATTCTTGTGACGGCATTGTATGTCTGACCTGTGCATCACTTCCTGTTAAGACCAGAGTTGGTCAACAAAGGTTTGGGGGCTTGGATGTGAAACAGGATTGCTCTTAAGTCCAAAATAACTCTTCTTCCTGTGATAATGTAGAATTCGATTAATCTTTAGACTTACTAGTATTTGACAGTCTTGTATGCATGTATGCAAAACAGCCTTCATGTCTTCAACTTTTGAATGCTGGTATTCTATGTGTGTGCTATTCTATGTGTGTGTTGCCACATCCCATGGCTGAAGGCAGACACTGTTGAATAGCAATGAACATCACAAAAACATGCTCAGTCTCTTTCCTTTCTCTCCTGTTCCAATGCAAAGCTCAAAAGTATCCTGTAAAGAAAGAGGATGGAGATATTCTTTTGTACTTTGTAAAGACCTCGCTGGATTCAGGCCACAGTCACACTCCTATAACCTATGGCCATTTTTAGAAAAAAAAAATTGTTAAAAACAACAGGGCAATTTTGATTTCTAGGAATGATTGGTGGACCAGGAGAGAACCTTTACATTTTTGCTTGTTTGCATTTGGAGACCCCTTTTCAGTCTTTTGGAGTGCAGAATTCTCCATTCTCTGTCCTGATTCCAGAGTCACTTGAATGCTGTGTCTGAGAAAATAGTATTAATGTGGTTGACATGTGTAGATAGATTGGTTCAAATGGCAACTGCAGTGACTCTGGGCCCAAGAGTTGAGAAACCTCAGTTGTCTTGAGTGCAGTGTTAGCATCATGACATCCTCCAAATAAATAAAGCAAGCATCTCCAGCAGAAGCAGGAACAACAACAAAAACAAAAACTTGAAAACTGTGGAATCAGAGCCCACTAGTTTTAAATGGATGCTAAAACACCCAATTCCTATAGTCTCTTCATACCCATAATTCTAGAGCGAGAGGCATTTGAAGAATCAGCCCTTGTCCTATTGAGAAGTCTCCAAAGGAGGACTTCTGCACCGCCGCACGAGACTTTGTTTTTAGTTTGCTGTTCATTGTGAACTCAGAAAAAAAGGATGTTAAAGGAGGATGTTTGGTCTTTCAGACATGACCAGGTCAAAGGAAATGGAATTGGAGAAAAATATAATTGGAGAGAGAGCTAGCCTTTTGACTTGAAGGCCACCCGCTCCAGCTCCAGACTGCCAGGAAGCAAAGAACATGTCAGACACAGCTGCAAAGAGGGAGAACATCTAGGTCTAAAGATACATCTCTATCAGCTGCCTGTCCTAAGTGATCCCTAGAGAAAGTCTTCATCAGATGACCCAGACATGGAGACCATGGGACTCACCTCTGTGCACAGGGCATTTCCAGGGTGAAGGGAGAATGAGTGGGGCACTGTCGGAGCTGGTTATATTTGAAGGGGTCACCAGAGTGTTCTTGTTCGGGCCATGATGGACAAAGGCTGGCTTGGGACAGAAATAGAGATGTTAAAGCAGAGTCGGAGACAGGAGATAGCACTGCCTGAAGCAGCAGATTACCTCCCTAATAGACATCCTTTCTGAAATCCCGAGAGTCTCTCAGGTGAAGAACGTCCTCTTGCCTGTGACCTCTGTAGTTATCATCACTATTGGAGATGCTAATTACTTCCTTCACCTCTGCCTAATGTATGTTTTACTTATGTCCTGATGCTATGTCTGGTGGCATATGACTCATCTGGAGAAGGGGCCAATGCTCTGCTCAGTCATGAAGGCAGTGTAGGAAAATTCCTGGGTCAAAAGAGGCACTTGAAGTAAGGGCAGGGACTTCAGGTTAGCTCAATCAGGAAAGCAACCATCGTGCCTTTGCCTGGGGCATAGCTTTCAAATGATGGGGAAGGCAGTATTTAGAGAATACTACTCATCAGGATATCTTTCTTCGTGACCCTTGGACCAGTTTGATCTACAAGAACCTCTGATCTCATTCCTAGAGAATTCTGAAATACATTGCACCTCTCTCCCACCCACAAACCAATTTCTTCCTGGGTTGTTGAGCTGGACTGTCCCCCAAATTAATTAGGAATCAGCTCATTTGTATTTAACTAAGGCGCCTGACCATGTGACACAGGAGGTGACTGGCAGTAGGTTGGGTAAACTGGTAGAGTGATTGTTCATCTCTTCTCAACGATGCTCTGTGACATGTGTGGCATGCTGGCAGTTGGGGAGCCATGGCTCAAGTCAGCCAATGAGAAGGAACAGTAAAATTCATGTCTACAACTGTTTTTTTTTTTTTCATGAACCCAAGTTATGAGACCCCCACCTTTATGAGAACCAGGTTACAGTCCTCTTGGAGAAAGACGATTCATCCCACATTGATCCTTCCAGCCATCACAAGCAAGCCTGCTCCCACAGGGACTTCAGAGCTGTGAAGATTCCTAAAATAGGCAGGTAGCATAGAAACAAGAACAGCTGCTGGGCAAGTTTCCTTCAGGAGGAGACTTATCTAGTGAGAGTGTGTTGCCTGTTAGCAGCATGGTGCTCACAGTTGAAGCAAGAGAGAAACAGCCTCACCTTTGTGGGCCTTAGGTACAAGTAGGGGGATGGGCATAAGCCCATGACTGTACAAGTAACTGCCTACACTTGATATCTGTCCTTCAGAAGAAAGCATGTGAACAATGAGAGGGTGCATGGAGACCAAGCTTAAGTGATGGCCTCTAGAAGCTCAAGGAGAATGTGGCGGTGGGTGGGCAAAGTGATCATTCTTGAGGTTGGCACATGAACAGAAGGTACTGAGACAGAAGCAGCCAAGCAGGGAGACACTAGGGAGGCCACTGCCACAGGAGCACTGGCTCCATCACAAGACAGGAACTGGTGGGGTCATCAAGTGCCTCTCTCTCCTGGCATTGTTTACATGCTTCTGTTGTTCCCTTTTCATCTGTATGTGTGTCGCCTCCCCTGGGATTCAGGAAGCAGAGTGTTGTTTCTTTTGTTTTGTTTTGTTTTCTCTTTTGCATAACTGTGCCTGCCGTGGAGCAGGAACTCCATGAACAGAACTTGATGACTTCTGAGCCTTACTATGTGTCAGGGGGTGGGAAGGATGTCTTGGTGCCAGCTGGCTGGCCGGATGGCTGGCCTTGATCAAGATAGACGTCTTAGGAGTTTTCCTTCTGGAGTCAGATAAGATGGCAGTGTAAATCCTAACCCGGTAGCTTTGGCTAGGTAACTTAACCTCTGAATGTCTTGGTCACAATAGTGGGGAAATATAAATACTATGTACCTTTGTTCGTTTGCCCAGGGTACTCTCTACACCTCTGTCCTTCTCTCAGGTGGGGAGCACAGACATGCACAGCTGCCTTTCATGTGAAGTCCGTTTCAGGGATGATTGTAGGGAAAACATCAGTGCCGTTGTTGCTTACTGCACTGTGATCCCTGCAGATTGGATCCAGTGCTAGGGAAGCCGCATGGGATGTACAGGTTACCAGCTTTCCCAGGTCAAGTGTGTGTGTGTGAGGGGATTGAATCAATCTAGAGGTAAAACATTTCACCTTTAAAATGTGAACTAAAAGGCCAGGCCTTTTGTGGAATATTTACATTAAGGAAAATAAAAATATTGACCTCTGTGCCCAATTGATTGAGGAAATTTTCCTTAAATCCCCCAAAGACGCTTCTCTGAAAAAGGGGCAATCCCGAAGCAGATTTACTGATAATTCTTAGTGTACAAAGCTGTGGTCCCATAGTTTTTACATTGAAAACTGGTAAAAAAAAAAAAAGTAGTTGGAAGTGGCCCTATTTCCCCATTTCTTTTAGCTTTTTCTCCATTCCTTTAAGAACAAAAGATGTGGGAGGGCATCCTCATTTCTCTCTAGGTTTGGAGGCCCTGGTCTGTTTTCCTTTAGAGTGTAATGTTTCAACACCACACCCTGCCACTGCCTTCTGCATTCATAGTGTAAATGGCACTTTATCAGTTGAAACTGTGAGTCTTGTCGAGGGCCCCCAGCCCTGCCATGCTTATCAGAGTGCAGGTGAGGGAGAGAGCAGAGATGCTCAGAGATGCACCTGGTCTGCTCATTCCAGAAGAGTGATAGATAATCACATCTCCAGGCTGGAAGCAGCAGGATGCCTGACCGACAGGAATTAAGGCACCAAATGAAAAAGCCACTCTCTCATTCACTCCAAGTTCATATTTGAAGAAAACGTTATTTGATTTGGAGGCTCCCTCCTCCCTGCTTCTTCCATCTAGGAGACAGACAGAATAGCTGAATTAATTATTTCTCCTCACAGTCATATTTTCTAGCCTCAACATGAATGTGTAAGTCCTCATTTAAATGCCTTACTAATGTTTCACAAATGTGTATTTCTCAACTGTATTAGGAATTTCAAAGCTCTTCAAAAGCAAAAGGAAGACTCAGTGATTTCTTTCTTATAGCATCTCTTGTCATGTCTAACATAGGCCTAAAGGAAGAGCTAAACAACAATAAAGTAATTCGAATGCTGCCTTTGGTATTTGTGCATGTTCCATAGCTTTCAGCAACATTTGCATTGCACTGGGTCAAGAGGCAGCTGCAGTGATGTAGCAACCATAACAGGAATAATAAGCATCTGAACACTGGACAAACATAAAGGAGGTTTGCAGGAGTCTTGTGAAGGTATAACTATCATTGTCCTTGAATTCACCAGTGAAGACCTAGAGAATAACAGAGGTTAACCTCTTGAAAGATGAGGAAATATGGTTTGACCCAAAGCATTTCTGACCCCATGACCCAATCTTACTATATGGTCCAGACAATGGAAATGATACCATTAACGTGTCAGGTCACAGAGAGATGGAGATGGAAACATCTAGGTATGGGATTCTTGTCAAGTCGTACAGTCACTCCTCTTACACTGCCATTACCACAGGCAAATAGCAGGTGGCATCTACTCACCAAAACCAGTCCTTCTAGATATCTACACGGTGATCTCTGATTACAACAGGAATGGATTATAGATTATAGATTTATGAACAGAGTCAGTAGATGTTTCCCTGAGACCAAGAACTAACTAACTCTAACTCTCTCTCTCTCTCTCTCTCTCTCTCTCTCTCTCTCTCTCTCTCTCTCTCTCTGTGTGTGTGTGTATGTGTGTGTGTGTATGTAGGGTATGGGATGTTTGGGGAAGTGGACTGAAATAACATGAGCTATGAAGGTGAAGTACCCTCTCCACTTCCACTACCCAACCAGCCAATTATCTAAGTTCTTGCAAAATTATCTAAGTATGAGCTTCAAAAGCTCAACTGGAGGTTTGGTTGTCTCTAAAGCTACCCAGGTGTTTCCTGAAACAGAAGGCACTTAATATGTGTTCTTTCTTTCTCTTGGGCTGATGACCCTAATTGATGTATTCCCTCCAGCGCCAGCTGCCAAATCCCCAGAAGAGAAGCTGCACTGCATTGAGTGTCTATTTACAGCAGTAAATGCAGTGGTTATCCAACAAGAAACTAAACAAAAGCTAAAATAAAAAAAATAGCACAATGCATTATTTGCACAGCAAGGCCTCTGCCTCCTGCTGTACAAAAGGCCTGGGATTTGATACATATGTATGCACTCCACAGAAGACAGAGGGTTAGTATCCTATAGCCTTCCCTGTTTCCCCTTTAAACAAAGCTAGATTCAGTTTCAAAGTCATTTGTCTACACTTTCAACTGGATGGACACAGATGATTTGATTTGGAGTCCTAGTCTCTGAAAATAGACAAATAATTTTCTATACACTTTGATGTGAGACCCCACTCTCTGAAGAGCTGTGTGCAACTTTGCATTTATTATGCCATTTTTACTGAATGATTCCTTTAAGATGAGAATGTGACACTGATCATTTCCAATTTAGGGACCAACACGTAGATTCATGCACAGTAAGCTCCCAATGAGGTAAAGGAGGGTCACCATCTCCTTGATTATACTGGTGGCCAGAAAACAGACCTAATGGAAGATATTCAACCTAGACCTCAGAGGAAGAAGGGCCAATGTACACTAATTTATTAATATAAAATGTAAATCATTGTCAAAGCTAGCTTGAGTGGAGAAAAATTAATCTCTTCATACATTACCAGTTACCTTCCAAAAGCTACCCCAAGTGCTTGTGTTGTTATTGATGCGACATGCAGCTAGTCCAGCACAGGGGTACCTAAGGGGCTGTTAAAAGGTCTCAATGGAAGTTAAGTGGGTCACTGAAACAGATCATTGATAATAGAGAGTTTATTAGAAGAATTACTAATCCCATACACAGAGAGACAGATAGACAATGGCATGGCTGATGACTCTAAAGATAGTTCACGTCCCAGCCCTAGAGATAGACAGGATGGCAGGGGGCCTCTGAACAGAAAAAAATCAGAGTGACCCACCTGGCAGAACTGAGAATCTCTTGGACCATTATGAGGATGAGAGCAATTCCACAGCAGCACAATCCTGCAGCTAGGCTTTCTGATTCACAGCTATGTGGCAAGGAAGAGAGTTGGGTACAGGGCATGCTACTACCATTACCTCCTTTGATAGAAATTCAGTTACCCAGGTGACACCTGGAAGTCTGTTGGCTAGGGACTCACTGCTGATGTCTCAGGAGTGCCTGTTGGGAAAGAGCTGTTGCTACTGTGGTCCGAGCTGCAGATGAATTGTAGCATTGCATCCTTACAACTGTGGGGTGGTAGCGAGTTCATTACTATCACCTTCTGGGCAGGAGCCAAGAGAGTCTAAAGGCAGAAACTTACACCCCTCCTTTTGACTAGCAGAGAACTGAAACAATAGTCTTCTGAATTAGTTGAAATTTCCCCAGGAATCTCAGATTGGGGGAAGGAAAAGGTTGAGATCCTTACCAGGCAGAGGAGGAGTTTATCTCTTGAGAAGAAATTTCTCAGTCTTCTGATGGCCTGTCAATACACATTGTTGGAGAAACTAAAATAATAATGGGCAAGAGACTAGACCTTGACCAGGATTTTTTAATTGCACATATCTCTGACTTGTTAATTAGTTAG
>NW_021604598.1:9658592-9683152 GCF_004785775.1 Grammomys surdaster | reverse complement strand
TCTTGCAAAATTATCTAAGTATGAGCTTCAAAAGCTCAACTGGAGGTTTGGTTGTCTCTAAAGCTACCCAGGTGTTTCCTGAAACAGAAGGCACTTAATATGTGTTCTTTCTTTCTCTTGGGCTGATGACCCTAATTGATGCATTCCCTCCAGCGCCAGCTGCCAAATCCCCAGAAGAGAAGCTGCACTGCATTGAGTGTCTATTTACAGCAGTAAATGCAGTGGATATCCAACAAGAAACTAAACAAAAGCTAAAATAAAAAAAATAGCACAATGCATTATTTGCACAGCAAGGCCTCTGCCTCCTGCTGTACAAAAGGCCTGGGATTTGATACATATGTATGCACTCCACAGAAGACAGAGGGTTAGTATCCTATAGCCTTCCCTGTTTCCCCTTTAAACAAAGCTAGATTCAGTTTCAAAGTCATTTGTCTACACTTTCAACTGGATGGACACAGATGATTTGATTTGGAGTCCTAGTCTCTGAAAATAGACAAATAATTTTCTATACACTTTGATGTGAGACCCCACTCTCTGAAGAGCTGTGTGCAACTTTGCATTTATTATGCCATTTTTACTGAATGATTCCTTTAAGATGAGAATGTGACACTGATTATTTCCAATTTAGGGACCAACGCGTAGATTCATGCACAGTAAGCTCCCAATGAGGTAAAGGAGGGTCACCATCTCCTTGATTATACTGGTGGCCAGAAAACAGACCTAATGGAAGATATTCAACCTAGACCGCAGAGGAAGAAGGGCCAATGTACACTAATTTATTAACATAAAATGTAAATCATTGTCAAAGCTAGCTTGAGTGGAGAAAAATTAATCTCTTCATACATTACCAGTTACCTTCCAAAAGCTACCCCAAGTGCTTGTGTTGTTATTGACGCGACATGCAGCTAGTCCAGCACAGGGGTACCTAAGGGGCTGTTAAAAGGTCTCAATGGAAGTTAAGTGGGTCACTGAAACAGATCATTGATAATAGAGAGTTTATTAGAAGAATTACTAATCCCATACACAGAGAGACAGATAGACAATGGCATGGCTGATGACTCTAAAGATAGTTCACGTCCCAGCCCTAGAGATAGACAGGATGGCAGGGGGCCTCTGAACAGAAAAAAATCAGAGTGACCCACCTGGCAGAAGTGAGAATCTCTTGGACCATTATGAGGATGAGAGCAATTCCACAGCAGCACAATCCTGCAGCTAGGCTTTCTGATTCACAGCTATGTGGCAAGGAAGAGAGTTGGGTACAGGGCATGCTACTACCATTACCTCCTTTGATAGAAATTCAGTTACCCAGGTGACACCTGGAAGTCTGTTGGCTAGGGACTCACTGCTGATGTCTCAGGAGTGCCTGTTGGGAAAGAGCTGTTGCTACTGTGGTCCGAGCTGCAGATGAATTGTAGCATTGCATCCTTACAACTGTGGGGTGGTAGCGAGTTCATTACTATCACCTTCTGGGCAGGAGCCAAGAGAGTCTAAAGGCAGAAACTTACACCCCTCCTTTTGACTAGCAGAGAACTGAAACAATAGTCTTCTGAATTAGTTGAAATTTCCCCAGGAATCTCAGATTGGGGGAAGGAAAAGGTTGAGATCCTTACCAGGCAGAGGAGGAGTTTATCTCTTGAGAAGAAATTTCTCAGTCTTCTGATGGCCTGTCAATACACATTGTTGGAGAAACTAAAATAATAATGGGCAAGAGACTAGACCTTGACCAGGATTTTTTAATTGCACATATCTCTGACTTGTTAATTAGTTAGATAGATAGATAGATAGATAGATAGATAGATAGATAGATAGATAGATGTTATCTGTGTGCACTCATGTGCATGTAACTGCAGGTATGTGTGTGTTATGTTCTGTGTATGAAGACAGATGACAGCTATGCATATCAATAATTGCTTTCCATATTGTCTCCGATAAAATCTATGATTTGCTACCATGTATGCAAAGCCAAGTAGCTCACAAGCTTCTGGGACTCTGTCTCTTCTGCTCATCTCCTTGAAGGAGCATTAAAATTACAGATGTGTGCTACTGCATTGAGATTTTATGCAAGTTCTAGGGATCTGAACTCTTGCATGGAGAGAGCTTCCCCCACTGACCCATCTCTCTAGCCCTCTTGCTATCTATTTAAATCTAACTGCATATTGGGACAGTGAAGTTGGACTGGGGGGTCACAAGACCTCTGTTTTCTTTTCTCTAATATGGCCAAATGGAATGAACCTCCTGAGTTTGCTTTTAGTTGTAACTTGTCTCTTTAATTTGTGTACTAGGGAAAGGTGGGTGAGCCTAGCTTCTTCTTAGCTTGGCAAGGCCCAGTATCAGACCCTGAAAATTCTGATAAGAGCATTGTGGTGCTCTTCCCACGGTTGAGAAATGCTCCCTCAGGGCCTAACTTCTATAACTATTTGATTATCAGCCTTCCACTGCCCATACAATAGTAATGATGTTTCTTTGAGAGAAGGAATCCATAACAAATAACTATGCTACATAAAATGGACTTTGTAGGGTTAGATTTTTTTCCTTTCATCTCCTGAATGTTAGTGTCTAGGTCATTGCATACTCAGTGATGGCTACTATCAAGCAATAAGACTTTAGGTGACACTAGTTGGTAATTGCTTGCTTTAGTCCCTCTGTGCCTTTGCCAAGTTCTTTCCTCCCCTTGCAGTATATTGTTAGTATCCTACTTTCTGTAGACTCTCTGAGATTCTTTAATTCACCCAAGGCCACATAGCAGAAAGTGCTTGGGTATAGTTCTGTATGCTCAGCACCAAGCTTTTCTCATTAAGTTATCTGGGAGTGAAACTTAAATTTCTGTGAACTGGCTGAAAATACCAGAAGACATCTCTCAAGAGTTCTTTGGCCAGAAATCTGCATGATGGCATGGTTGATTCCTGAGTTCA
The DNA here is from genome assembly GCF_004785775.1 of Grammomys surdaster. Classification (NCBI taxonomy): domain Eukaryota; kingdom Metazoa; phylum Chordata; class Mammalia; order Rodentia; family Muridae; genus Grammomys; species Grammomys surdaster. The sequence continues at coordinate 9,680,240 of NW_021604598.1, read as the reverse complement.
TATCCCTGGTTGGTCACTTACTAGATGTGTTACATTGGTCAGGTCAATCATAGCTATGTGCCTCAGTTTCCTGCTCTCCAAAATGGGACTAAGTATGCTGCCCGTATATCATTTCCAGGGAGGTTAAATGACCTCTCATGTGTAAACCACTGGAGACAGTGCAAGCAGCACCATGCCAGACTTTGATGAAGAAGAGACAACAGCATCTCAGAGAATCAAGTCTCAGGGGCTCTGAGTTCCTTGCTGTGCTTTGGAATTAAGAGAACTATATTGTAAAAGGTTGGGCTGATGCGGAGGCCAAACCCAAAGTGGCTGCTTCATTGACTGTCAATCTTCATTCTCTGTCTTCTCACTTGAACACCTTTTATTGGCTCTAAATTTGTCTTAGGATAATGAAGCAGCTGTTCCATTCATGCCCCTCCCCATTCACTTACATTTTTCTTCTTTCAAAGCCACCACCTCTCCTAGGACTCACTGACTGAAGCATAGCTCAGACATTCAGGACTTGGAATAGCTTGTCTTGGGAGGGGTTAACATACTATCTGGCCAGACTCACATGGCAGAATCTGACTAGATAAACAAACACACTATCTCACAAATGAATAGAAACATGTTTATTAGAGTGGAAGAAAACAGCTTTTTGGCATCTCGCACCACAGCTTTGGAACAGCAGCTGTAGCCTGGGACAACAGGCAGGCAGTGTAGGAAAGGAAACATTTATTTCCAAGTGTTTAGTGAAGAGCACCGTGTGTAAGTGCATGTGTTTGTGTTGTGTATGTATGTCTGTATGTGTGCCTATGTATATGTATGTGTGTCTGTGTGTCTTTGAATGTATGCATGTGTGTTCATGTGTATTCCTCTGTGTGTGTGTGTGTGTGTGTTTGAGTCTCCTGTTTTCCAGGAGTTGGGATCCTGATCATTTACTTCATATTTTTGAGTCTTTGCTTCTTTTTCTTTTTTAGAAAATGTATTTATTTATTCTTTTCTCATACATTACATCCCAAAGACGGTTTCCCTTCCGTTTTCTCCTCTTAGTTGCCCTGAATAGAGGAGGACTCAGTGTTCGGTCAAGGGTTTATGAGTACCTGTGTTCCCCTGCTAGAACCTCCAAACAAGTTCTCATTTTTTACAGTGACTCTTTCTAATCTGTCTTTGATAGTCCTGTACTGACAATTCCCAGCATAATACACCTTAACTTCTGATTTTTAAACTTTACAACTGAAATTAGTTTTAATTTTTTGAATTAGAGTCTTTTTCTTCAACTCTGATATACAGTCACTCATGAGAATTGACAGTGGCTACTGTGTATATCATTACAGGGAATGTTGCCTTGCCAGTGATTTGGGGTGTTCTGGCTTGTGTTCTTCCATGCCATCAAGGGTATATGACATGGTCAACAATTTATTATAACATAGGTTTGTGTAGGTTGATTTTGACCAGATATAGGCAAATGTCCTGAAAGGCATATGATGCTAAATTATCTTTTAATACATTAGTTTTGCTGAGCATATTTTTACCTTATGGAATCCCTAGTTTAGATGAAGTGTATCAGGATGTAACCCAGTGGTAGTTTGAGGAAGAACTATAAACTGAGATCACAGATGATCTATTTTAGCATATGATGCAAGACTCAACACACAAAAAGTGCTCTATAAATTCTGGTCCTGATTACTTTTCAGAGAGGCCACAGGCCATCCTCTGTTTCCCCAAGACAAAAGAAACTGTTTCCAGAAAAAAGAAGGGAGAGGGATGGTAGCGAGAAACCATAAAGAAAGGATTTTGACTTACTGATTCATTTTTTCAGTAGGTAGAGAAATATAAAATCCCATTCTCTTATAAAAATACAAGTTAGAAATGTTTATTTTCATTCAGCAAGCGCTAACATATGAACATACTCTTGTCCCAAAGTTTGGCAATCAGAAAAGGGAGAGGCAGTGTGTGGGAGAAGCTATGAGGATGAGCCTGCCTGGCTTACAAACCTGGGACCCTACACACCTCCCTACCTTGTCCCCAATTGAGCTGCTCAGCTTTTCTACACTGACTGATGCTCAGTGAGAGGTTTTGTTAGCAGTGAGATTCCACTGCCTCAGCACCTAGCCACTAACACAGTCAGCTGAGATGTCATCTCACACCCATGCTTCCCCACTAAAATGTAAAATCTATCCTTAAGCTTACAGGATGGATGAGCACATGTGTGAATGTAAGAATAAATGGAGAGCCCAGGAGAGAAGAGAAAAGGAAAACAGGGAAGGGAAAGGAGGAGATGGGAGGGAAAGACAGAGAGTCAGTCAGGAAGTTTTGTCATTTCTTCATCTGCCAAGCCCCTGGTCTCATTATTTGCGTCTTACATATACTCAGAAGATCCTCTGCTCTGTGTGCTTATATATTTCATAGATTGCATGCTCTCTAGTACACTAGAGGGACACCACTGTGACAATCCCAAGTGTGCAAGCACTTGCTACATTGATGAGTGAGCTATATCATCCATGCCACACTAACTGATGAGTGAGCGATCACATTTTACACTAATGGGTGAGCTATCATATACTCTGAACCAATGAATGAGCTCTCATACATGCTTTACACTAGTGGGTGGGCTATCATACATGTTACACTAATGAATGGGCTATCATACATGCTACATGGATGAGTAAGCTCTTGTACAAGCCACACTCATGAGTGAGCTATATCACCTAACCACAATGCTGCCAACCAGGTATCCACTTGGTTCCAGGAACACCACCTGCTTTGTTAGTGCAGCGATATTTTTAGGGTTATTTGGATATTTTGGTACATTCTAATCCCACAGAAAAATGAAAGTGCTGATAGCAACAATGAAATGTCTAGCTTTCACATATTTAATACAAATGCCTTGAAGATGGGCATCATCAGGATGCAAGACAGGGCAAATGGAGAGCCTCAATCTGGTACCGTGATTCCATTGTCTGACTGTGTGCTCAATGTCACAAAACAAGAAAAAAAAAATAAAAGAAAGAAAACAGATAGTGCAATAAATTATATGGAGTCTAAAATATATGGTGTATCTGGAGTTGAACCAGGCTTGGGTTTCTAGGAATTTAGCTATAAATCTCTTTTTTTTTTCTGTTCTTGGATTTGTTTTTAGCAATGCTGCATGGTGGAGCAAGAATCTCTTGTGCGATTTCTTTGTTCTTCTTTGTCAGCTAGGCTAAACTGTGTGTTTATACTCTCAAGGATTGTTTTAGTAACACCCTCTTAAATGGTGAGGTTTGAGGAGAATGTGCTTGCAAAAATGCTAACCACTTCTTTAGTTTCTCGAACATGAAGCCCCTACTGCCTGCTCTGCTTTTTCCAGACTCTGTCTTCACTGCCTTCTCTTCCTAGGTGGCCTATGACCTCCTGTTGCTCTGTATTTAATCTGGAGGAGACCTCTGATACTGACTTTTTACAGGGCAACCAGGCATTTACAAGAGATCCTGAATATTCCGTTGAATTTTAACATGGGCCACAATAGTATTTCACTTTTTTTTCTTGGCTTCTGACTCAAAGTTCCTGGAGTGTTGGACTTCCTCACTGTTACTTTTTCCTTATTCACTTCCCCTTCCTTTCTCAAATCTTGGAGTTATTTGTTTAATTACCTTATGACACTGTGTAGTGGTTTCTTATTCCCAACATCTCTAATGGTGCCCCTAGTCTGCCAACTACCTGTGCTTATTAAATTACTCCTGTTCTTGGTTATGACTATACTTCCCTTTCTTTAGAAATGAAAGTTACTTTTAAATGTCTTATTGCTATGTCTGATTCTACTCACATTTATTCTCCTTGCCCTGTCAGCTCTGACTATTCTGTTTGCTGAAGTGCTTTTATGTGGCTTCTTCATTTGATTTTTATGGAGTTGGTGTTGGTGAAATGCTGGGTGAGTCTTATTTGAATGCACCATTGTAATCCTTAATACTCACTCATCTGCCTGGTGGTTGCTTTTCTGTGCACTCTGATGAAGGAGGCCAGTTACAGGAGCTGTGGTAGGACATGTTCATTTGGGGCTCTTAACAGGAAAGGAATACACTTGGCTTGACAAGAGTTGATTAATATTTTCTTTACTTTTGGAGACATAGGCCCGTTTTATAGCACACTCTTGTCTGGAACTCTTGGAACAACCCATCCTGGCCTCGATTTTCTACTTTAGTTTTCTACTAAGGTTTTTTCTAAGTTTCCAAAGGCTTTTTCTACCTTAGTTTCAGATTACAGGCATGGACCACCATGTTGGACTCTCTACAACCCTGTCTCCTAAGGAGCTCTGCCCTTCATAATGGACTCAGTCTCCCTCCTGGCCTTCTGTAGGACACCATATGTCTTGCTGATATAGATGTTTAGCCTGTCTAAATACCTTTATTACAGTGAAATGCACAATGACTAGTGGTTCCCCACTTCACTAGACTTTCTTTCACCATTTGTCACCTACACTTGCTGCAGTGACTTCTCAGTACCTTATGTCCCTTAATGGGACACTGGGGCAGGAGGTTTAGGCAAAGAGTGAGCCCTACAATCTTTCATCTAACTCAAGAGGTCATTGTCTTCTTTTTTCTGAAGCAGGATGATCCCCAGAGCTCAGGAAACCCAAGTGCTACAGACAGCACTGAAATCACCTCCTTGGTAGCCTGTCATCATATTTTCAAAACCTGTGATCTTCACTTGAAGGTGGCAGGGCTACACAAGGGATACCTGCTCCACAGCAGATGAGATTAAGCCAATATTATTCATAATTAGTATGTCAGATATTCTGAAAATGGAAAATGGAGTAAGAATAGGAAAGTTATAGTTGTGCTGGTGATAATAGCCATGGAAACTTTTTAGGACTCCCTCCTAGAGGGCTAATGCTTTAAAATTACCCATTCTAGCTGAACAACAATAAAAATTAAACATCCTTTTTTCGTTTCTTCACTTGTCTTTCATAGTCAGTGTGTGCTGAGATCAGACTTTAACCTCTGACATCCCTCCTGGTAGTTATGGGTCCTTGTCTAGTTCTTGTTTTCTTGTAGACATTAGCCTGCCTGTCTATTAGGTAATAAATCAAGCAGTCCACCTCAGTGACCACATTGGACCTTTTGATTCTCCTTCCCTGTCTGCAGGGCTGCCATTGAACCTCAGCCTAGATCCCTGGAAATCTGATGGCTATAAAGTCCTGAAACCTTTTTACAGTCACTGTGCGTCAGCTTTTGAGGTGCCTACTTGACATCAGAACAGAGAACAGCTTACTGTACACTATGTTACCTACAGTTCTGGTTTCATTCTGGAGCTGTGATAAAACATTTTTCTAGAAGCAGCTTGGGAAGGAAATGATTTATATAGCATACCTTTCGAGATTATAATCCAGTATTGAGAGAAGTCAAAGCAGGGACTTGAGGCAGGAACCAGGGAGGAGTACTGGTCAGTAGTTCACTCATGGACTTCTCCATGCCTCATGTTTAGTTGGAATTTTATCTTGTACAGGACCACCTGTCTAAGGAATGATGCCACCCACAGTAGGATGAGCCCTCCTACATCATTTAATAATCAAGGCAATCTCTCACAGAAAAATATCTACAAATGGACCTGATATAGGCAAACCCTCAGTTAGGGCTGTGGTAGGTTGAGACTTGATACAAGCTGACCAGCCCATACACTCATTCTTGAAATGGAGAAATTGAGGTCAGATTCATCAGTTGACTTCCACAGAACCTTGGTAGCACTAATAAAACTACAGTTTGTATATTAAAGTTATTAGTCCTATAATTTGCTCAATTGAGTTTTGTTTCTTAAAGCCATATTAATTTCCACAACATCTAATGTGCCCAAGTTCAGGTGCTTATGACCAGTTGCCATAGAAATTTATTTCAGAGTCCATGGAATCCTCTGGAAAACATTACTACAGTCTGTGTGTATGGTTTATTTCATTAAGATTTTGTGAAAAGAGCCCACAGTCCTCACCTCAGTGAGACTTGAACTTCTGCAGTCCTACATATTCCATTCCTGCCCTGGGTCCTCAGGAATGCCCCTGAGGCATTGTGAGGTGGGTACAGTGATTTCTCCAAGTCAGAGGCTCTCTTGTCCTTTAAATAACTACATTGATCCAAGATCCAGACAGGGGCTCTATGGCTTCTTCCAAGTTCCCTGTAGAAAGGCCTACAACATGGCTCTAGCAATATAGATGCTGAAAGAATTTGTCCTTTCCTCTGAGGCTGGCCCTGGTGGGGTTGGAGAGAGAGCTACTTTCACAGGTTGATACCAAGTCTTGCTGATTTTCATAAAAACCATCTTTAGTTGCTAACCATCGTTCAGAAATTACACCATATCCACTAACTTTCTCTGTTTGTTCTTCCAATAGTGGTCTTCCTAGTCGTATATGCATTGTTCCAAGTTTCTTCCTGATAAAAGACATTGTTGAGTGGAAGTGTGAGGGACTTAGTTTACCAATTACATTCAAGTTGGGTGACCTAAGCAAACACGGAGGAGATTTGCTTTGGACATCTAATGCCATGTTTCCTTAGGCAAGTCTTTCTTACAGGAAGGGCTTCATGAATTTCAAAGGTTAATATGCTGGAGATGGAGGTTATACCCACATTTAGCAGCACTCAAGCAAAGATAAGAAAGGAAATATTTGACCCACTGTCCTCTACTGACATCAGCCAGATAGCTTTGCACCACTAATAAACATGCAAAGGGAACGGTGATGTTTGCAGGAATACAGGGATCATCCCACTCAATCCCATGTTATTGGTAGAAAGCAAAAGTGTAATTTCAAACTCTAGAAATAAGGAAGTTTATGGAATTTCCTGAGGAATGTGCAACCTCTGCAATTGTGGGTTATTGGTATTTTGTTTCTGAGCAGTCCTAGACCTGAAGTTGCAGAAAAATTTAGAAATTGGTACATTTCCTGCCTCATATAGGACGATTAGTCTTCTCTGATTTTTGTGTATCTACACATGATGTTAATGGTCATAACTGTAAAGGATTGCTATTTTTATTGGTCTAAATGCGGATGTTTGTGTTGAGCATCTGCAAAGGCAAACACTCAGCTATGTTGAAAAAATACTGAAGATCTAAGTGATTTTGAGATGTTATATTATGCTCGGAAATGGTGCTGGCTTTCCATTTTCTCACTGTTAACGCTGTACTGAAGATAAGGCTATGCTCAGGACCATTTTATTTTTTCATTCCTTTTGTTTTGTATTTTAAAAATACTCATCCTATTTGCAGCATTAACTAGACATTTTGCTCACCCTTGGCATATTCTCTGTGTACCAATGACCAATATATTAAAATCACCTAAATGTCCTTAGTAACATCCGAGATGCTACACTCAGGAATGTTTAGTGTCCTTCATGTTGCAATTATACAGGTCCTTCAAACCCTTTCCGATAAATTATTTAGCCCCTTTGTGAGGAAGGGTTTGTTCAACTCATTTTCATACCAGCCTATACCTAATAGAATATGTGGCTAATGAATGTGTTAAATTAAACTGAGTTAGATTGAATCCAATTGAATTGAACAGGAATAAATTGAATTGTATTGAATTATGAACCAGAAAGTGGAAATGCATGGCTATCTAATAGTATCTGAAAATAACAGTGTGGAATTTATTTGGCTGACTTAGGAGACATTTGATACCACATAGATATGAAAATTGTCCTCTACCCTTGTTCTTGGGCATCTTAGCCAAGAGTAGACAAGTGTCCCATGAGATACCAAGCAATTACAGAGTTCAAGCATCTTCTATATTTATGTGGTGGTAGATTGAGCCAGGGGTGTTCGAAACCTGTGTTATTATTCTATATTTCACCAAGCAGGAGCTCCACTTTTAAAATAAATATCTTTCTTTTTTTTTCTTATTTTTTATTTCCTTTTTGTTCAGCAGCAGCTGGCTCTGTGAAAGCACTCAGGATGAAGATATGCAAGTGTGCCTGAATCAGATAGGGGGTATCATTTGCTGGTTTTAATTGGTAGATTCAACATTTTCTATTAGCAGTGCAGAAGCCACTGGCTGTGACGTTACCATGGTAAATCCAACTGTGGTATTTGATTGGTAGATAACAGAAGCAGGTACAATCATTCTAATCAACTCCAGGAAACTTTGGGCCATCTGGCTTTGCCTCACCTGAAAGTAATTTACCACTCAGGTGCAGGGGGTAGGGGGAGGGACCCTATCCTGAGGTCAGTAAGCATAAATGTCCCTCAAGATGTTCTAGCAGAGTATGAGAGAGGCAGTGTAACATGATAATCACTGTATGCTTGTTTTTATATTTTTCAGCTTGGGAAAGTAGGGGGCTAACCATGCCAACCAGAGTCAACAAGAGATCTGGCAGGTGCCAGCCCAGCCAGTTCCAAATAGCCAAGTGAGAATCCCCCAGACTCAGTAACAGCAACTCTTTCAACATTTTAGTGCTGAATATTCACTGAATTTAAACTTTCTAGAGTAACTAAGTTTCCTCAACAAACCAATGGCTTTGGACTCTGATAGAAAAGCCTGGAATTTTGGGGGAAATACTGAGTGAACCAGGGAGTATTGTGGCAAGGAGATCCTCCACAGAGGCTTCTCCCTCCAGAGCATATGCACAGGATGGGTCAGATGCATTCTGCTTGGCGTCTTAGCATGGTAGCTATGCCAGAAGCTATGTAGAACCTACAAGTCCCGACCAAAATACAGACGTCACAGTTTCACAATTACTAGTTTTTCCGAGTAGTTAGAAGGATTTATTTGGCTCATGCAACATTGATTTGTTTTGGCGGCACTTGAAGTGTGTGGTCTTTACAAGTCAATAGAAATGAAGTCCTTTATTGAATAAGAAAAACTCCATAGATTAGACAAAGGAGAAGGCTGAAACTCTTGGTGCCTTGTGTATTTCTGGAAGTGGATTCCTGGTGGAATAGACTGAGCTTTGGATAAGAAAGCTTCGGGCTTAGGAGAAAGCAGAAGGGTACCTGCCTCAGTCTGTCAATGTTACTACATGGCAAACGTATATCCTGGCTTTGCACAACATGTATTTATTAGTTACTATTACTTCTGGAGCCTGGAGAGGCCATGGTTAAAGTTCTTGCTGGTTCTACATGTGTTGAAGACTTGTGTTCTCTTCTCCATAACCTCATATTTTAGGATAAAGGAGACAGCACTGTTCTGTCCCTGAGAGCCTCTAGAAAGATTTCATCTTCATGACTTAACCATGCACCAAAGACCCCACCATCAAGTATGCTACAATCAAGAACCAAACGTAAACAAGTGCATTATGATGCTACACAGTCTATGGCAGTAGAGCTGCAAAATCTGCTAAGGAGAAGCCCTGGAATATGGAAGACGTTTGTGGAAAAGTTGAGAGAAAGGAAGGAAGAGCCTCAGTATTGGGGACAGAGAGGCACTTGTTCTTCCAAAAGAGCCTTTTCTCTAGGAGTAGAGGCAAGAAGTCCCTGAATAAACCATTTCTTTTGACTCCGATTTCTGTCATTGAATCTTGGGTTGGAATATATTTATCTTCATAACTAAAGTCTTGTGAAACTCTGTGTGGATGCAGGGGTAAGTTTTAGTTAAGTTAGATAGAAGTACATAAAAGGAAACATGACATATCTCTCAAATACATCCCTGCATTATCATCATCATCATCATCATCATCATCATCATGACAAAAGTGAATGAGAAAAGATAGATCAAAGGCCAATTCTGAGTGAAAACCAGAAAGGTCTAGTTAATGGTGAGGCCTCCAATAGCATGATAACTTCTTAAAAAGAAAGGACTTAAAGCCATGGATTTCTAGATGATTTAAAATGAGGCTCACCAAATCCCCAGATTCCATAGTGCAGGAAATAAACCCCAAAATAGCTAGGGGAGCCTACAAGAAGACTATAAGATCTGTGTTCTGGAGTCACAGAGCTCCTTCTTCCTTCCTTCCTTCCTCCCTTCCTTCCTTCCTTCCTTCCTTCCTTCCTTCCTTCCTTCCTTCCTCCCTCCCTCCCTCCCTCCCTCCCTCCCTCCTTCCCCCCTCCCTCCCTCCCTCCCTCCCTCCCTCCCTCCCTCCCTCTCTCCCTTCCTTCCTTCCTTTCTTCCTTTTTGTTTTTTCCCCCAGCTTACCAGGTGTTTTTCCCCCCCAGGGAGGGAAGCTTAAGTGACCATCACCTCCAGTGACAGGCCACTACACCTTGCCTAACTATTTCAAGTAGGTGAACGATTTATAAAAACACTGCTTTCCTGGGTTTTGCAGAACATGGTTCATTGCTCATGGTTCTGCATCTCTACTAAGAAGCTAAGTGATATCCAGGACAGAGTGAAGGGTTCCTTGTCACACTTGCAAGAATGTGGATTATGTTGAGCTTTGAGCACTGCATTTGTTTCTGGGAAATGTGTGCTCTACTGGACAGTGCAAAGGATATGACACCAGGGAAAACATATCTAGTTGGCCAATAGGATCATTAGGAAACATGAAAGGCAAACTTTGCAAACAAATGTATGAAAATAGTTTACTAGCCATCCAACACTGTGACATTTTATAAAGAGGCTCTCTTAGGAGAGATGCCAAATTCAGATGCCCTTTCCAGAATAGCTGTGCATAAGGAAGCGCTGCAGCGCCTCACCTTACTTATATGATATCCCCTGCGGTGCTGAAGTAGGCATATAAGGCAGACTACTTTTCTGCCTTGTCAAACATGGCCTCAGGCTTGGTGGGCACAATTGTTGAAAAGTGCATCTTGTCCTGTCCTTAATCAGAGCCTCTGCCTCTTATTCCTGGGACCTGCTCCAGCAGATTCAACACTGACTCCCTTCTGACTCATCTGTGACCTTTTGTATCTTTTCAACACCAGATAATGGTCTTATCCAGAACATAAGGTTCTGTTGTACCACATTCTGTAAGCATCCCATAGATTCCAAAGCACATGGAATGCCATTCAAGACGAATTCTCTGTGTGAGACCTAATTTCTCGAGCCTTGTGGAAAGATTAAAGATGAAATATACTAGGTTGTAATCCTGACTTTCCACAAATGCTAACTTACTGTTATTATTAAGTTACCTATCTAGGCACATGGCAGATGCTTATGAAAATGTCACAAGTCTTATCTTCATTCCTTATACTGAACTATGAACATGAAGAAGTTATCAGTGAACAGACACCAACTGCCAGCATCTGTATTTAAAGCTTCTGGATATACTGACATTCCTTGCCTCAGCCTGCCTGTCTTCGGCAGGTTTGTTGGATGGTGGGGAGACCAGACCAGTTGTACTCAATGACTTTTTATAGGTCTTCATATATTATAGAAAAAAACAGTTTGAAACACTCTTAAAAGCAGCCAAATGCATGCCTGTTCATATAGTATAGTTTAACCACTGGTCACAGCCAAAGCTCCCTTAGCCATTATTTACACTGTAGAACCTCAGGGTTCCTTCATTTGAACACATCTCAAAACATGCCAGTTAATTTCATGACACTATGCCTCCTACATCCTCTTATCTATTTTTTATAATTGAAAAAAGGTTCCAATGCCTTTCATCTCTATCATTGGCCTCTTTGTAGTAGAGCTACCCAAATATTCACCCGAATCTTTCCACTGGTCAATTCACAATGTATTACAGTGGTAGACTGATAACCTTTTCAGTATTCTATGTGGTCTATATTGTTTTACTGCATGTGCTGTAATGTTTGTCACAAACTTGTTTACTTGGAGAAAGAAATATATTCTCCCACGTGTCTATAAGCCTGAAATCAATTTAATAACCTAAAAAGAGGTGTGTGCTGGGCCTTGCCTTTAGGACCACTAGAGAATTGTTTTGTCATCTCTCCCTGCTCTGGACACTTCTAGTATTCTTGGCCCACAACTACATCACTCCACTGCTCAAGCTCTGCATTTCCTGTCTCTCTGCTTCACTCCTACCACATTCACCTGCACGTGTATTTAAATCCACTCCTATCTTCCATTCATAAAAATATGTGTGCTTGTACTTAGACATCACTAAGACAATCCAAATTGTCTCTTTATCGCAAGATTGCTCACTTATTACATTATTAGAGACCCCCCCTCAGCCCCCAGAAAAATAACATACAAATTTCAGGGATTGGAATTTAGACAGTTCTAAGGCACATCGCTTTAGGCCTACAACAAATTTGCAAACTTTGACTACTATTGATTTATACATGCTTGTCCTGAAAAGTACATTTAATCCATCCTAAGATTTCTCCAGGTCTTAACCTATTGTGGTATAAACTCATGTTTAAAATTACATTTATGCCCAAAGCTCTGTGTCTCATTAAGGGTCATATATTGGGTGATACTCTGGGTGTGTGCCACATGGGGGCTAGGTTTCCTTCTATCTGAAAGCCTTTGAAACTAGAATGCTCCTTCCCTTCTTCTAAAATATGGTATGCAAGGACAATCTGTGATAGATGCTCTGCTTAGAAAGAGGAGAAACAAAGAAGATGGAGGTTGGTGTAGGACTTCTAGGAATGTTTAAGAGTCCCTTTGGAAAATTCCGTCTGGCTGAAGGGGGTAAGAATGATTTTCTGGCTCAGATCCCTACATTGTCGTACTACCATGTAGCCGTTCGCTTCATTCTGGCTTCAGGGCTCAGCACTGAACATATGGAATGACCTTTGTGTTTCTTTTTTTTTCAGTGACAGTGTACGTTTGTAACTTGGCAGTTTTGTCACCTTGGCTCCCTCCTGTAGAACGTGTTGGGTTTTGTCTTGTCCTCATCTTTCTAGCCATGCGAGCCATGTCTCTATTACCATTACATTCTCAAAACCTTCTGTGCCCTATGTATGCCATAGAGACTCATACCATTGGACAGATGGGCTCCCTTTAGACCATACTTGGGTAATTGCATCTCTATTTCTGACTCCTACAGAATATCTTCATCCGGAGAACAAGATTGCTTAGCTTCATTGCCTGTCTTTTCTCTGGGGCACATTTTGGTTAACAACAGAGTGTCCTAATTTTAGTATGTTTCACAACTTTCATAGACAGAGAATTTCCCAAATCATCAAAGGCAAGGTCATTTTTACTTAACAGGTCTTCAATTTATCTTTCCTTTCTCACATTTTACTATAAATAGAATGTAAAACCCAGGCTATACCTTTAGCATATTACTTGGAAATCTCCTCTACTAAATATCCACATTCATGCTTATGGGTTTTTCTTTTTATTACCTGTAGGGTAGTATCAGTTAACCTTAACCTTGCAGTTAAGTTTTCTGAGGCTACATAATAAAATGCTTTTAAATTTAAGTTTTGTAATTGTTGTGAGAATTTCATACATGAGTACTTCATTTGCATAATTTCCACCTTCATTTTCCCCTTCCTATGTACTCCAGTCCCTGTTAAATTGCTAACCTCTTCTTTAATTATTATCTTGTCATATATTGCATATATAAACACATAGACATATGTCTATATATACAGACAACTTATTGAGTCCAGTAAATGTGACTTATATGTGTTTAAGGGTGATTCTGTGGTCTTGGATAACCTAGTGCAGGAGTGCTTGTCCTTGGAAAAGCCTGAGTTTTCCTTTCTCAGCAGCCATTAATGGCTTATAGATCTACATTTAGGGTTGAGGTCTTTTCAGATTTCCACCGTCCATACTGGCATACCAATTGATGTTGTCATTGTGCAGTTCCATGTTAGATGGCATGTTGTTGAGATTTCATGAGTGCAGCTTTCCTGGCATATATAGAAGAAACTACTTTGCAGCAGATGTTAATAGCACATTCCTAAGAAAACTTTAGACATATCAGCACAATTTCTTCTTTGAGTATTCTATGAACAGTAATCTGCTTTTCTCTACATACATGTAAAACGGATCCCAGACCCTTCTTAATACCTAGTTCAATAGACAGCTATACCATTGGAGGTACTTCTTTCAGCCATGCCCTACTTCCTTATACAAAATCCACATGAGCAAGGGTTTAACAGCAGCAACAGAACTGGAAAAGAGAGCCTGGGTATTTAAAGTGGAGGATTGCCTACAGGATGTGGACCCTAGATAGACAAATTGAACAACATGTAGGACAGTCATTAGGAGGAGCATCTGTGGCGACAGAAGCTAGAGTAGTTGTCCATGGATAGAATTACTTCCAAGAGGTCTCAATTTTACCCTTAAAGGCTTTTGAACAGCTTTGTTGAAGCTGTCCCCATCATCCAGAGTAACATTCTTTATTTCAGGTTAGTTCAATTGTGAATGTGACAAAATACAGTCAGAGCAAGAATGGATCAGTGTTTGAATAATTGAGCATCATAGTCCAGGCAAGTTAACACACAAATCTGACCATCATAAACAGTACCAGCACCAGGTTAAAAAAAATCTCCAGGGCATGTTTCTAGATTAAAATGAAGCAATGTAGTGTTGGATGGATTCGCATCACTATAGAAAACTTTTGACTGAGACGAAAAAGTAAATAAGATGCTCTTTATAATCTATTACACATGTTTATACTGGGATATACAGAAATCATACCAAACATTTAGAAGTTAACCATTTAATAAAGTGAACTCTCCTAACCTGCAGTAAAGTCTCCTTCATGGAGTTCAAGAATCCCCTAGAAATACATATATGCCTGTGTATATGAGAGAATGGAGAGAAGGAAAAAGAAAGATAAAATGAATTTATTTTATAGAATTAGAGTCTATACCTTTCATCTCATTTACAAAATATTTGTTGTTTTGATGTTTGACACACACTGAAATAGAACCTAATTTGCATGCCATGCAGGGCCTCAGTGCTGGCTAGTTTTATGTGAACTTGACAGAAGCTAGAGTCATCTGAAAGGAGAGAACCTCAGTTGAGAAATTGCCTCTTGAAGATCTGACTGTACACAAACCTGTAGGGTATTTTCTTAATTAGTGATTGTGTGAGGGCCCAGCCCATTATGGGTGGTGCCACCCCTGGATTGCTGCAAGAATCAAGTTAAGGAAGCCACTAAGGAGCAAGCTAGTGAACAGCATTCCCCATGGCCTCTGTATCAACTCCTGATTCCCTCAGTGGCCTGTGACTCAGGATATGTAAGTCAAATACACCCTTCCTCCCCAATCTCTTTCGACCATGGTATTTTATCACAGCAACAGAAACCCTAAGTAACACAGCCACCATTGGCAGCAATATGCCTCCATTAAGAGTACTAGATTGTAAACACTGTAAAATTTGTGCTCACAATCATCAACCAATTGCGTCTGTTAGACTCAACTCTTAAGGAATTCAGGATAATTCTGATAACCATTCCTATAGGGATTAACTAGGGACATAATCGCTAGGTTTCTATTCCATCAAAACTGACTAAGGTATATTTCTCACGAGAAAGAAAGGAAAGAAGGGAGGGAATGAATGAGGGAGGGAGGGAGAGAGGGAGGGAGAGAGGGAGGGAGAGAGGGAGGGAGGGAGGAAACAGGAAGGAAGGAAGAGATAGAAGAAAGAAGGAAAGAAACAGGGTAGGCAGAAATCAAGGGCTACAGAGTGCTTGAGAGGTAAGACAGACATCATGCCTGCATGAATGAGCCACACCGCATCCTTCCCATCCTTCCTCTGTTAGAAAGGGGTTAACGCTCACAGATGGCTGCAACCCCCAAGCAAGTCAGCATACTGTAAAACAATATTAACATCACTGCCTTTTGAATGCCATGTCTTGTAAACCCCAGGATATGACAAGCCTCTTTAGAATCTTCTTTGATTGTGTTACTCGATCTCCCGTAGGGAAGTAGGGAGGGGTAAGGGAAAGAAACAAGAGGAAACATATAATTAGGAGTCTCTTAGAACAATAAGAGTCCTCAAACACATATGACACTGATTGTTGCTTTGGTGTTTCTGATGGTGAGTAATTAACCAACCAAGTTTTGAGGGAGCATATGTTAGCTTGGGCAAGCTTATTGTTGTGAACCATGGGGGAGTCATTATTCCATATATATATATATATATATATATATATATATATATATAGAGAGAGAGAGAGAGAGAGAGAGAGAGAGAGAGAGAGAGCAACTAAGCAGAGATATGCATGGGAAGAGATGAGGAGACTTTCTGGAGAGATACCATTCTGGGACTGTCAGAACTTCCTTTCAGACTCAGATAAATCTTTCTCGTTATCATCCCTTATTTTTAGTTTTGCAGAAGACTGGAGGCCTAGTTCAATGAGAGTGCTCTGTGTGTAGATCCCCCTGGCACCTCTCCAGAAGGGACTCACAGAAATCTCCTTGGTCTCTAACTCATCCTGTTAAGGTTGTGGTTGCTTTATCACTAGAGTGTATGTGTGTCATGGGGAAGGGGGCTTATGTTTTACTGCAGAGAAGAAGCAAAGGTTTTCTCTTGGGAAATTTTAAAGAGAGAAAATGCCTCAGACAAATACTTGCTGAAAGTTACTCTGTGGTCATATCTGAACAGATCTGAAGTTGGTGTCATTTTTGAAAAAATGAGTCTGGATTGTGAGTCTGGCATTTATCCAGCTGAAGACTCCCCAAGCCCCATGGCTGGCTCTGCCATGTGGTGAAGGCCACTGGTATTTTGTGTCATTGGGACCAGAGAATGAAATGTAGCAGGGCTCTACATTGAGGGATTCCATATTCAGTGGTCTTCTGTAATAATACAAGGAGCCACTGTAAAAATTTCCCTATTTATGAAGGAAAGCAAGAGATTATATTATTATTTTTAGTAGTAGTAGTGTTAGTATTATTAGTATTAATATTGGTATTGGTATTGGTATTGGTATTAGTATTATGGAGACTTGGAGTGTAAGTATTATTTTCTCTGGGTCTCAGTTTTCCAGCCATAAAAATGGGGTTCTTGGTTATCCTCAGACAAGTCCTATGACAGAAAGGGGCCATGTTGACCTCATACAGTGTCACATTGATAGAAAATGTCCAGCTACTGCGTTATATCAGTGTAAGTAAGTGTACAAAGTACTTGACCCCTTCATAAAAGTGAATTTTGGAATGACAATCCGTGAATATTGTAAAAGAGAGATGAGTTCACCTTGTCTCCAGAAAGCTAATTGAGGAATACAGCAGCACTTAAATAACATGGGAGCTGATTTGGTATGGCCTGACTTGAAGCCATCCGCACAAATCACAGCAGGACAAAACCACTTGGTGAAACTTTTTAAGCTAACTAGCTGAAGTCAGTTCTAATAGCAATCATCATCATCATCATCATCATCATCATCATCACCACCACCACCAGAAACTCATTTCCCCAGGAGTACCCTGTTACCCAAGGTAGCATTTAGGGGCCTAAGGATGTACCATGGCTAGAAGCCAGTCTTGTGTGAGAAGGTTCACATGTCAGCCATTTTCCCCTATTTTGATTTCTTCAGACTCCCGTTATTTCTGGCTCCTCCTGTTCTCCTGTCTGGACCCAGCCTGCAGAAGGCACCGCAGGGCCACTGAGGGATGAGACTTGGAGGAGAATTTGGATGAAATGTTTACCACCAAGCCACTGCCACTGTGTCAGTTCTAATTGGCTGAGGATGAGTCTTGAAATGTCACAGAAAGATTTATCTCCCAGCACAGAGCCTCCCTCAACTAATTCAGAATAGGCCACTGGATAATGGCTTTTTTTGAAAAACAGTGCACAGACCAAGGTGTCATTTTGTTTGAGAATGAACTTGGAAGGCTGTTCGAAGCCAGAGGAATGCTGGGAAGGGAATCCTTTACTGACCTAGAGACAAGTTGAATTTGAGGGCCATGGGCCTTAACTTGCTGTATCAGTTTCTCAATGTACAACCACTGTCCTGTGGTGTCTCAGCAGGCCTCTGCTTCAGAAATCAGAGCTTATGAGGAAACAGAGCCTCCAGCCAGAATTAATTTCATAGACAGTGTTTCATGGAAAACAGATTCTGTTAGTCTTTTGTAGGGTCCAAGTTAAAATTATACTTCTTTGATTTCAACATGCTTTTGATATAAGGTGTTTATTAATTTGCCAATACTTGTGTAAATCTGGAAGAAGTAGAAAGGGAGAGACCATTTTAAATTACATAAATAAGACATATTTTTAGACCCAATACACTAGATTCCCAACCACTACGGCCTGGATGTGGAAACGATGGAAACATGGGTTGCTGAATGAGTGGACACAGAAAATGAAGTATATACCTGTAAAGAAATATTATTCACCCTTTAAAAAGGAAGACACTCCACTCTGTGTGGTTCCATATGTGAATCCTGAGGACATTTAACTAAGTGAATGAAATAAGCCAGTTACAGAAGGACTTATACTGGGTGTTTAAATCCAACATGGTACCACCTAGGACCATTTATAGACACGTACCTAGGACCACTTATAGACATTAGCATGATAGCTGTTAGAGACTGGGGTGCATCAAAAGCATAGAGATCAACAAGCATCAATTTCCATCACACAAAATAAAAAAGTCTGGACCTTTACTGTACAGCACCATGCCTATTGCAGGCAACACTATAGACTTGCAGTTTTGTTCAGCCTATAGATCTCAAGCTCTTGCCACTGTAAGATAAAAATTTTGAAAGGAAGTACGAAAGTGTGGAAACATGTTTGTAAAAGTGAAGCAGAGCAGTATTTTTAGCAGCTTAACATTAGAAGTTCCACATACATTTCTTCTTGAACTCCCTTCCGAGACGGAATCTCAGGTTGATTTTCTTATCTCTTAAGGTGGCCATGCAAACTAGCTTTTATTGATGGCTTTATGCATGAGTTACACTTCTAAATAGAACAACATTTCTGATGATCTTGGGACCAACAGAGCTCTTGCCACCTCCAAACCACACTGGATTTTCTGTGCTATTATTAGTCTGGGGAGGAGAGATAATTACAATCTACTCAGAAATCTAAAAATAAGGTGTTTATTCATTTTCTGTAAGGAATTTTATTTTAGCACATCGCTTTTTTGGAGAAAGGTTGGTTTATAAGTGCCTAGATTGAAGTGTGGCTCTTCCCCTTCTCTTCTTCCCACTCTTCTCGGAAAGTCTCAAGCAAAAGTGTAACAGTCTACAGGCAGAAGTCAGAAGGGGGAAAAGCTCAGCAAAGCTCTTATTAATCTGTCTTGGAATGATTGAGAATTGACCAAAAATCTAATTTTTCTCATGCAAGAGGTAACCTTTATCTTGCTGGCATTTACCTGGAGTTACGTAAATATTGATAGTGTTGGTAGGTATGTAATCAATGACATGCTTTCATCATTTATTTTCTTTAAACCACAGACACAATAGTATTGATTACCTCATACATTTCATGCTAAATAGCTGCATTAATCTGACTTAATGAGTATGCATTATGGAAACAGCTGTACCATGTTCTCAGCAACTACCCTGCTTGCTAAATATGTCTTTTCTTTATTTGTGACTTTTGTTTGATTCAAGTAGATAAGAGGTCCACAACAGTAAATATCTTAGGATGTATTGTATGTTGAATTAGTGGTGCCCCATCCTGTAAGTTGAGAGGCAGTGGTAGAGAAATTGAAGTCAAATCATTTGTCTGAGCCCCCCTCCCCCAAACATACTTGCTTTCTAAAACAGTGAGTAGGTGGGATTTGGACAAGGCACTGGGTTTACTGACCATGGAGAGTGCCAAGGTCGGAGAAAGAAATCAAGATTGCTGTCACCGCATGCCCAGTACTTCTATACCAATAAAAAATCCTGGTGGAGAACATGCAAAGTCTGTGTTCATTATCCACACTTTATCTCTACACTACTAAAATTTTAGTCATTGTCATCATCCAATTTTATGGACTTGATAACTCACGCAAATCCACAGGGAGAACTGGTCTTAGCCCTTTCAGAAAAAAGACCATGAAGACAGAATTCTATTTGCTTATGAGATGCTGTATATGCTCTATTATTTTGCCCAGTGATGGACTTATGTAATGAAGCTTTTTCACTGTCTCATCAACAGTAGTAAAATTCTCATTTTACAGAGGACATGAAGACTCTAAGAGACCAATTCTTTTCCCTAGCTCCATCTGGCTAAAAAGTGACTGAGGTAGGAGTTACACGTGAGTCTATGGATCAGAACTCTGCACCTTTGCCAAAGCCTCTAAGTTTATTGCTCACATGCAAACAGATCATACAAAATAAAATTATAATCATGACAAAAGGAAAGCCTCAGCCATCACTTATAATACATACAGGCTCACTGACAGTGGTTATTGGTGTGGATTAGTTTCCTATTCTAAGATAGAGTGAGCAAATGATCGAACCATCAGTAATAACCATAAGCTGAGACTAATTACAAATGGCAAAAAACATATTTTCTTGCCATATGTAAAGGAACCTCCGGATACCATCCCCCCAACCAATACCACAACATTGATCCACACACACAAGTCAAAAAACATATTTTATTTACTTAAAAATCCCACTTTAGTCTCTGTTGTTGCCCTGCCCGGATATGCTCTGATCCTTGCAGACTCTACTCTGCCTATGAAGACTCCAAAACAATGCTATACTGTCTGGTGATATTAGCTCCTGCTGCCAGAACCTGACATGCCCATCAGTGTGCTTTTCATCCCACACTCAGCATTTGGATGGGGCAGGTAGCATGGGGCTCAGCCCATGCAGAGCTTTACAGGCTACTGCCTGCCACATGCTTACCAGTGAGTATCTGGGTGAGTGCCACTGGATGACCCGAGCAGTAGGCTCTGGCCTTTTCAGAAAATGAACTGCTTCTCCCAACATACAAATATCTTGCTAATTAGCAATTAGCTATTAAGGGAAAAGAAAGGAATAGTAGCTAGGGATCTGAAATAGTCTCCTAAGAGATGTGGAAGGAAGAATACCAGCAGCACTTAATGGAAGCCAGATAGAAAGTGGCTTCATTTGGGTCCAATGTCTCAAGCCGTTTTCCTAAATGTTTGAGATTCAGTAGAGGACCCCAGTGCATTCTGCCAAGTGCTTTTCCCTTTAATTTTTAAATGCATTCAAATTTCAAGGGGAATTTAATCCGTATGTTTCTGGTTCTTTTACACTTAACTCATCAAAATGTTGTTCTTTAAGAGCTGTTTGATCTGTAAGGCTTATGAGCCTTTGTTATAAGCCTTTTCAAAACCTCTTTTCCTTTTTTAAATCAGCAAATGGAATTGTGCCAATTCTGAATGGGATTTGAATAAAGAAAAGTCCAACTTTAGGATTAGATGTAGAACCTCAAGGGTATTGGAGCTGGCTTTGCAGAAGGGCACTTGACCCTTGAGTGAGAGTCAGGCTACCCACATCACAGGTCCCAGCATAGGGAATGAGGTATTAAGAGGCAGCCCAGAGACGAAACTGATGCTATTCAGAGGCATACACTTCAGTGAACCAGAAAACCTTAGCCTTAGCTGCTGGCCAGATCCCCTTGTCCAGAGATAGCAGTGACAATAGCCAATACTCATGGATACTAGCTCTGCCATCCAGTGCTCTCATTAGTTCTCTGTGTGTGTCTTCTTTCTGAATCCACATCAGAACCTTAATATTGTTGTATAGGTAATAAAGCACAAATAGGAATTTATGATCTGGAATCAGTGGGCCCGTGACAACCATAATGTATAAACCCTAGCTTTTGAGTGAAGGTCTTTAACCCTTAGATTGTGCTTCCAATTAATGCTACTCCCAGTTGCTTGGTTGCTTGGTTGCTTGGTTGCTTGGTTGCTTGGTTGCTTGGTTGCTTGGTTGCTTGGTTGCTTGGTTGCTTGGTTGCTTGGTTGCTTGGTTGCTTGGTTGCTTGGT